>NC_056667.1:8372500-8672500 GCF_018350195.1 Panthera tigris
TATAATCAGTGCCACACACTGGTTATTGTGAGATATTATGAGAGAACACGCACATGGTCACATATTATGGTTCATTCCATTGAAAGAATGAATAAGTGGTGGCTTCAGAGCCACCTGTCTCATCTAGAAATAGAATCTATTACCTCTTTTACACCAGTTTTTCTCACTCTCTCAATTCATGGGTTACTTGTTGGGGAGAAAGGATGTGCAGAGCACTTAATCCACTCCTCATAGCTCATCATCTGAGAAATAAGCTTTACCAAGTCAGTGGGAATTGTAGGCTCATGCTGATGGGATGTCAATGGAGGAGACTATACACTATCATGCAGTGAACAAAAGCATGAATGTATATGATATTTAAAGCATTAATGTAACAGTAATATCACTTCCCAGACCAGCCACAGGACCTAGGGAGACCACAAATGCATAATATGTGAGTCCATGCTCTATCCAACTAGGTTCACCAGCCATAAGTATCCAATATGGGAATTGGAATCCAATATGACCACCAGGAAGGGAGCAAACTGAGCAAGGAGAGGAAAAACAAAGATCACATGGCTTAGTATCAGGGTCTCTGACACTTGGTCTCATCTCATTCACTAATTCACTTGAAGATGTCAGGCAAATTCTTTCCTTTCCCTGGGCCTTGCTTTTCTCAAATGCAAAATGAAGGGGTTTATTTGAACCTCATGATTTTCTAGCTCAAGAAGTCTCTAAATCTGCAATGGCCTCAATTTCCCACATTCTTTTGTATCTCCTCTTGTACTCCCCAAATCCCCCCCCCAAAGTATGGTAAGTATGTATCATTGTGCCCATTTTTCAGGATGGGAAAACCGAGGCCTCAAGATCACAAGAACCATTCACATATCTACCAACTGAATGAGAGAGGACATAGATGCAATTACAACTCACTCAGGTAAATCCTAACTCTTCCAGAAGGAACTCACAGCAGTGCCTTCTGCACAGCCTTCCTCACTTCACTCCAGACATCCCCTTCCCCTTCTCCCAGCCCCTTCAAGCCCCTGCTGGGCTCTGGCTCTTCTGCAACTTCTCTGGTCATCATCAGGAGGTATGCTGGTACTACGAAGATGCCTGTACTCCATGCAGCCTCTGGTGGGTATGTATGGCTATTTCAGTTTCAAGCTACTGGCAAATCCCATCATGGCCAGGCCCTTCCACTGGGCTCATAATTTGGAATATACCAGCTCATTAGCATGGGGAAGGGAGGAAGACACCCTGGGCTTTATTCACCAGTCCTGATTTAGTAGGTGTTCCCTTTGCAGCTCCTGGGCCTTGGAGGTATCTGTGCCCCGCCTGTGTGTGGTTGTGTTTGTTATGGAAATTACCGCTCACGCATACATATAAATCTGCAAGAGAGCATCCTGTCATTTCTAATAGTTCCACAGGCTGCACTGAGAGAAGGCTGGGCAGACCTGAGGCTATTTCAGAGATGCGAAGACCTCCATCTTTGTGTTAACATCAGAAGAATCTTGACTACCAAAAGAGCTCATGTAATAGTTTCTAGTCATCAAGAGCTTACAGTGTACCCAGCACTGTGCTCAGGATTTCCTGAGTATCATCTCATTTAATCCTCACATTACCCCATAATCTCCACATTTTAGATGAGAAGACTGAAGCTAAGAGAGATTTAAGTGACTTGCTCAATATCACAGGAATGGAAAGCAGCTACCTTTAATTGCCCAACTTCTAGATCATCTCTGTGATTCTTGGGCTCTTTAGGGCCATGGTGAGAGGAGAGGAAGGAATGGAGGTGATAATACTCCGTGAGAGGTGGAACCTCCCCAAAGCAGTCTCCCACTATCTCTCCCCTGGGAGATGTTCTGCCTCCATCTAGAAGAAGTTTCTCCCCCACAGAATGAGACTTGGGGCTCAAAATCTTGGCCCTTGTACTACTTTTGTGGTACAACCATCCCTCTCTCCCTCGCTTTATTGTTAAGAATTCTTTCAGTTGTGCCAGAAACATGAAAATCCTGGACAAGAGCTGGCTGGGGGCATGGCTCTACCCAGAGGCTTAAGCAATTTGTTAGAACTCTGTCTCTTTCCAACTCTCAGCTCTGCCTATGCCTGCTTGGAGTCATTCTGCAGGTGGGCCTGCCCCAACCAGTTAGCCAAGAGGGTCATCACAGGCCCGAGATTTCATACTCCCAGACAAGAAGAACACCATTATTGACGAACACACCAAGACTAAGTATATGTATATTGTATTTTTCCATTCGTGGCCCCCCCAGTATCTCCCATGTTCTTTTACAACGTAACACTGACACTCCTTTCATCTCATGGTCACGTTGGTCCCTTCCCCTTGAATCTGGGCAGACTTTTGGCTGCTTAGAGCACTAGAATATGATAAAAGTAATTCTTTCTCTTTTTCCAGGTCCAGCCCTTAGAAACTGGCAACTTTGGGGTGCCTGGGTGGCTCAGTTGATTAAACGTCTGACTTCGGCTCAGGTCATGATCCCACAGTCCATGAGTTCAAGCCCTGCCTCGGGTTCTGTGCTGACAGCTCAGAGCCTGGAGCTGCTTTAGATTCTCTCTCTCTCTCTCTCTCTCTCTCTCTCACTCTGTTCCTCCCCACTCATGCTGTATGTCTCTCTCTCTCCCTCAAAAATAAATGACCATTTTAAAAAATAAAAAGAGAAAGGAAACTGGCAGCTTCTATTTTTTTGTCTCTTGAGACACTCACCTCTGAAGCTCTGGGCCCCCATTTAAGAAGTTCAAGGCCACCAAGTTGTGGGAAGCCCAGGGCATGTAGAAAGGCCAAGGGTGGGTGTTCAGTTAGAACAGCCCCAGTGGAGGTTAAAGTGGACAACCAACATCACTACCAGACATGTGAGTGACATCGGATCAGGATGGTTCCTCCCCAATAGCGAGTCCTCCTTGGTAAAGCCCCAGACACCCTCTAAACAAAGACAACGCATCCCTGCTATGTCCTTTCCCAATTAATAACCCACAGAATCTGTGATCATAATAAAATGGTTGTTTTAAGCCACAAAGTCTAGGTGTAATAGGTTATGCGACAAAAGATAACTGGAACTTTGTGTGTGTGTGTGTGTGTGTGTGTGTGTGTGTGTGTGTGTGTGTGGTGTTAGAGAGATTGTTTCCCATAGGAATTAGAAGGCAGACAGATAAGCACATGAGACAAACAGGCACTATATCTAACCCCTGAAGAATTGCCTATGGGGCCCACCACTTCTGAACGTACCAACTTTCACTGCTGGCAGGAATGATTGTAGGGTAAAGACAATGTACACGTGGGTCTGTTCCCGTGTTGGGCCTCACAGTGCCCAGTTAGCTTGGGCAGAGTGTTAAAGCACATAGTAAGCTCTTCTGTGTATTCCCTTCTCTTCTTTGCGGTGAGCTGGCTGCTCCTCTAAGCAAAGTGTCCCCAGGCGGGGTCTCTCACTTGTTCAATTCCAGGGTTTACCACTCACCTCTTTTTCCTTATAAATGGTGCCCTGCCCCGAGTTGTATTATGTCAGTGACATAGACCTTGAGGTCCTGGTCCCTTTTACCCGCCAAACCCAGGCCAGTCATTCTCCAAGCCCCTCCAGCCCATTCCTGGGCTCTTCCCACCCCCCTGCTCTCACTACAGCCTCCTGGATTCTGACTCTGGAACAATCTCTCAATTCTCCTCCTTTTCTTTCTTTTCTGTGTTTATTCCTTCCAGGTGCTGTGAAACTGCCCTGCTTCTGAGGTTCTACTCTCCTCTTTTCTGAACACGTGGATTCTCAACCAGTCCCAGTTTCGTCATCCACTACTTGCCAGAGTCATCAACCCACAGGAAGAAATGAAACCCCCTTCCCTCAGGTACACAGCATCCAGGCTGAGAGTGTGGTCTCCAAGCCAGCCTGGCTCTAACTCCTGGCTCTGCTGCCTGCCCACTGTGTGTCCCCCAGCACATTAGTCAGTCTCACTGTGTCTCATTGTCTTGTCTGTAAAAGAGAGATGACAGAAGCTCCCATCTTGTGGGGTTGCTGGGAGGATTAAACAAGACAACCCAGGTAGAGGACACTGCACCTTGCTCCTATTAATTGAAATGACACAAGGCCTCTCCAACTCCTTGTTTAAATACAAATTCCAACAGGGCCAGGTTTGTTCACGCTCATTCATGCAGGAGAAGAGACAGTGCCCATCACCCTCCTCTGGCTTCACAAAGACAGCTCCCAAGTATTTAATACCTTCCAGAACACGGAAATATCCGCTTACATATTATCACCAGGGTGATACATTTTTAAGTAAGACAATCAATTGGAATTATGGGGGGTTTTCTTTAAGAGTGAAAACTGTTTACCAGGGAGGATTGCAACCACCTCTGAACTCAGGGTGCCCGTATAAAGCTCTTTTGTTAGAAATAACATTTGCAAGGATGGATTTCTCATGCAGACTAGAATCTGCTTTCCTATAGCTGCAGGGAAAGTGGGGACTTTTTTTTTTTTTTACATCTTGCTGAGATCTCTTTCGCCAGCATCTATAAGGACTTACAGTTTCAAGATCCAATATTGGAATTCTATTAGTCAGCACAGAAGGGGGAAAAAAAAGCAGTCTTGAGGGGGTCAAAACTCAAAATATAAAAGAGAAAAAAGCAGAATAGTGTTGTTAAGTGAAATGTGGGCATATTGGATAATAACCTTCAGTACATGGTAGGTACTATTTTTGTCCTTGTTCTTACTGACATGTAACCATAACTAAAACCACAACGCAAATGGTCAGTGTCATGATGGCACATAGTCCAGCAACCAAAACGTTATTTAAAATCATTTCAATTCTTCAGCTGCATAACTCAGACCTTTTGAAGGGGACACGTGGTCAGAGAAACTTCCCAATTTGCTTATCCCTGTCACCTACGTCCATACAGTATTTGGCTCCCCTGGTGACTCCTTCCTGCCAAATACCCCGGTCCTGACTCCACCTCCTGAGCTACAGATTTTCCAGCTGTTCCGTCCTATTCTCCCTGATCCCATATCCCAAAAGCCAAAGAGCTGGTCTGATAACACGAGGGCCTTCCCTGGAGTGGGGAGGGGGACTCACAGGGTGGAAGGAACCCAGTAGACAATGCCAGAACCCCCTTTATCGTGTGGGGTAGGGACAGGCTGGGACCACCCCCAGGTCAATCCTTTCTGTCCTCCCACACTCCTGAAAGCGTGACAAGGACCCTCCATGACTAGTATCTCTCTTCGTCCCAGGAACATCAGTGTTCCCTACTTAACATTTATGATACATCTCTCCAACTCCGGTTCACCAGGGACTGCAGCAAATCACAGAGTTGGGGCTGCTGCCGTGGGGAGAAAGTTTTGCTTCTCTCAGCCCCAGCTAATCACAGCACATTGGGAAACAGCCTGGTGATGCTTCGAATCCCAATCCGCCGCCAGGATGCTGGCCCTGCTACCAAATCCCAGTGCAAATTGGAATGAGTCGCTGGGGCCTCACCTGCCTGCCCTGCCTGGCCCAGATTGCTGGGGGGCTCAAACAAGGTAGCACTTTGGAAGTCCCCCTTCCCCTTTCCTCAACAAGAGATCTCCTTGCTACCCACCTACCACAGCTTCCGACATACCCACCATTCAGCTTAATTCTTCAGTTTAAGAAATTGCCTCTGAAACATTCCCTGAAAGCAGGGACCCTTTGGCACTGGGGTGAGCTTCTCGACCACAGGCACTTTGTCTCACACGTAGTAGGTGCTCAATAAATATGGATTGAATGAATAAAAGAGTGTCTGCTGATATAAGAGCATAGATTAAGGGGCTCCTGGGTGGCTCGGTTGGCTAAGCATCCGATTCTTGATCTCAGCTCAGGTCATGATCTCACGGTTTGTGGGTTCAAGCCCCACATGGGGCTCCACACTGATAGCGTGGAGCCTACTTGGGATTCCCTCTCTCCCTCTCTCTATGCCCCTCCCCTGATCTCTCTCACTTGTTCTCTCTCTGAAAATAAATAAACTTTAATTTAAAAAAAAAAAAGAGCATCAGAGTGCCTGGGTGGCTCAGTCGGTTGAGGGTCCAACTTCGGCTCAGGTTATGATCTCGCAGTTCGTGAGTTTGAGCCCAGCGTAGGGCTCTGTGCTGACAGCTCAGAGCCTGGAACCTGCTTCAGATTCTATGTCCCCCTCTCTCTCCACCCCACCCCTGCTTGTGCTCTGTCTCTTTCTGTCTTTCAAAAATGAATAACCATTTTAAAAAAGTTTTTAAAAAATAAAAATAAATAAAAATTTAAAAAGAGCATTGATTACGTTAAATCATGTTACCGATACCTGGCAGAGAGTAAAGAGAGTAAGTTCTTGAAGGGACTGGGTACAGAGGTTATTCATTCATCCACTTGGCAAATACTGGTGGAGCCTATATGCAGGCACTGTGCTAGGCACTGAAATACAGGCGATCAGGGCAGGAACCGTCCCCATCCTCATGGGGACAGAATGAGCTTCCCGGGTTTGATATGAGGGCCCTCCCCACCCGGCCCTGTCTCAGAGCCAAAGTTATTCAACCCCTTGGGCCTCTGCTCCAGAGAACCAGTTCTCTCCAGGCGCCCATCCCTACCCACCCTCCTCCCCCCTGGAAATTCACAAAACGAGAGACCAGAGGTGAGGGAGTGAGTGTCACTGAAAATGGCCATTATCAGATTAGACAAACCCCATGGCCTCCAGCCAGCACCGCCCACAGCCCCGGCCACCAATTTACTGGGATGAAAAGACTCATCCATATTTCATTTCAGGCATTCAGCATTCTCAGCTGCCGTCCATTCCTTCAGTGGGCCCATTTCACGCCTCCCTGCCTCAGAGGAGGCCCCGGACCAAAGGGAACATGCAGGGCCTGAGCTGACAGCCCATTTGCCCAAAGTCCGCCCCATCCCCCACAGCACCTACATTCTATGATGCACTCAGGCCCCTTTGTGAGCCCAGCCCCCACCTTCCAGCACTTCCCACGGGCCAAAAGAAGAGCTATTCCCCCCCTTGCCAGGGAAGGCACTCCTGCTCCCTCATGCCCCCACCCCGGTGTCCCCACCTCCCCCAAGGGACCTGGTGCTTGCCACAAACCTGATGTGTCGGCAAACCAGCACGGGGTGGGGGAGCACGTCTTGAGTCCCTGAAGGCGGGCCTAGGACAAGATCGGGGATTTTCAAGCATGATAAGGACCTCAGAGATAAGGGATCTGCTATTCATTTTCTCCCTCCACCAGCAGGGTGATTTGGCATTTGCCTTTTTCCCCCTCCTTGTGGAACCAACTAGTGGAACCAACTAGAAACTGAAGCAGCCAGAGGACTCAGCAGGACCCAACGGCCTTTGGAAACTGCAGGATGGCCATTTCCTGGCCACGGATGGGCAGGGGACCCGAGGAGTCAGCTAAACAGTACGAGAGGCAGGCAGGAGCAGGGGGGACCACTCTGTCCTCATCCTTAAACACAGCCAAACGAGGGCTAGAGAACTGAGGAAGAAGAGTAGGGCCAGGAGCCTCCGGGGCTGCAGAGCCATGAATCGGGGAATGGGCGAGCTTTGCTCTAGTTCAGCCCTGCTATAGTGACCTTGAATGAGTCCCTTCTCACCCCTGCCATTAGCTCATTCAGATATAAAGTGAAGGAACTGCATCAGGTCAGTGATTTTAAAAACAGAGTTTATAGGACACCTCCCTCCCAGAGTGGAGTGACCTCTGGACTCCTTGCTCACACAAGCGGTACCAAGCTCAACCTGAGAGGCAGTGCCGAGCAGTGCTTTGGGGGTGTCCCCAGCCTAACCCAGCGGTTCCCAACGGGACATGATAATCTTTTTTTTTTTTTAATTTTTTTTTACGTTTATTTATTTTTGAGACAGAGAGAGACAGGGCATGAATGGGGGAGGGTCAGAGAGAGAGGGAGACACAGAATGCGAAACAGGCTCCAGGCTCCGAGCTGTCAGCACAGAGCCTGATGCGGGGCTCGAACCCACGGACTGCGAGATCATGACCTGAGCTGAAGTCGGACGCCCAACCGACTGAGCCACCCAGGCGCCCCCCCAATGGGACGTGATAATCTAATCAAGCGGGGCTCCACGTGACCCGCTGAGTCCCCATCCTGGAAGGCCTGGCGATCGGCAGTTTCCAAAAGCTCTCCTGGCAAGCAAGACTAGTCACGAACCCGATTCCCAAACGGCTGAGCTGGAGGGGAAGGAGAGGAAGGGGGTGGGGCAGGGACCCTCTGAGGCTTCCAGAGCAACAGGGAGAGGAGCGGGGGGAGCACCTCCACGGCCCAGCTGCAGGGAGAGCACAGGCGGAGACACTTGCCGTCCAGCCCCCGAGAGGAGCCCGTGCAGGGCCGGGCCTTACCTGCCTCCCCGAAGCCTTCTTCGCTGTACAGCTGCGAGCCGTGAGCTCCTCCGAGGGCCCCCCCACCTCCCAGAGCACCGGAGTGTCTATTTACAGTTCATTAGCTACTTGACAGAGAGGCTCCAAGAGCGAGAGACGTAAAGAGGAAGTGTCAGGGCCCAGGCCCGGCGCAGATCCGTCAGAAATGAAGATAAAGCTGCTCACAGGTGAACGGGTCTGACAATAGCTACAGCAGCTCGGGCCGGGCGCCTGGCCTTACAGGTGGCCGGTGAGCACAGCTCCGCTGACCTGAGACCTTACACCTGGGGTTCCCAGCCTGCCCGCTGCCCAGTCCGCTGGCTTCCTTGGCTACTCACAGCCCGGAAACAGCCACGATGCCTGGCAAGCGGGGGTCGGTTGGGGAAATGATGCCGCAGCCCCTCCACGGCGTACTATCTGGCCATGAAAAATTGTATTTGCAAGGAACTCGTCCCTACGTGGGAGACTACTTTGGGGCTGTAAGAGAAAGTGAGGGAAGGGACACCTGGGCGGCTCAGTTAAACATCCGACTTCAGCTCAGGGCATGATCTCATGGTTTGTGAGCCCAAGCCCCGCGTCAAGCTCTGTGCTGATGACACGGAGCCTGCTTTGGATTCTCTGTCTCTCTCTCTCTCTCTCTCAAAAATAAAGAAACTTTAAAAAAAAAAAAGACTAAGTCAAGGAAAAGCAAGATGCAAAACAGTATGAACAGCATCAACCCTGTAAACTGAAATTGCGCATAGAGGGGAAAAAAAACTGGAAGGAAATACTCCAAAAGGTGAGGATGTGGTCCCCGGATGCTGAGGGATCCCCTTCTCTACTTCCTTCTATTCTGTCTTTCCCACATTTTCCATACTGAGCACGATTGCTTTTTATTTTTGAAATGCAAAGACTTAACTCACCACCTGCACTTGTTCCGATCCTGACGTCCCCAGAGCGAGGACAGACCCCTGCTTTCCCGGCCCGAAGCCCAGCCTCCTTAGGGCCCAGACCCTTGTTTCCTGACTTGAGCTGCTTCCCTGAGCCCGTGACTCTCCCTGGAAGCCCAAGGCAGATGCCCAGGTGACCGTTCCCACCGCCACATTTTGTGGTCAAGGGAGGGGGCTTCCTGCGAGTTGGGCAGCCCCTCACACCCAGGGACGAACTGCCCACACCCGTCGCTCACCGCTGGAGTAATTCGCAGCGGCTAATTGAAGGTAGCAGAACATCTGTGCCTCTTGAGCCCCTGAGACCCAGAGACGGAAAGACAAAAGAAACAGAACTCAAGAGTTTTCATCAGGGGAAGTGGGGGTGAGGGGTAGGGGGGCAGTTCCGGAAGCTACTGTACATGTTCTCAGGAAGCCCTTGGTCATGATAATAACAAGCAACGTTACTGAGCCATTTTCACAGGCCGAAGTGGGTTGAATGGTGCCCGCCCCCCGCAAGATACATCCACCTGTAACATATGGATGTGGGTTTATTTGGAAAAGGTGTCTCTGTGGGTGTAATTAACTTAAGAATCTGGAGATGAGGGGCACCTGAGTCGCTCAGTCAGTTAACCGTCTGACTTCGGCTCAGGTCATGATCTCGCGGTCCGTGAGTTCGAGCCCCGCATCGGGCTGTGTGCTGACAGCTCAGAGCCTGGAGCCTGCTTTGGATTCTGTGTCTCCCTCTCTCTCTGCCCCTCTCATGCTCACGCTCTGTCTCTCTCTCTCTCTATCAATAATAAATAAATGTTAAAATAGGGGCGCCTGGGTGGCTCAGTCAGTTAGGCGGCCGACTTCGGCTCAGGTCATGATCTCGCGGTCCGGGGGTTGGAGCCCCGCATCGGGCTCTGTGCGGACAGCTCGGAGCCTGGAGCCTGTTTCAGATTCTGTGTCTCCCTCTCTCTGACCCTCCCCCGTTCATGCTCTGTGTCTCTCTGTCTCAAAAATAAATAAATGTAAAAAAAAATTTTTTTTAAATAAATGTTATAATATATATATATATATATATATATATAGAGAGAGAGAGAGAGAGAGAGAGAGAATCTAGAGATGAGATTATCCTGGATTAACTGGGTGGGACCTACATCCAATGACACCGTTCCCTATGACAACGGAAGACAGACACACAGACACACAGAGATGAAGGTGATGTGGAGACCGAGGCAGAGTTCCAAGTAACATGTCTACAAGCCGAGGGATGCCATGAATGGTGGGCAACCCTCAGAAGCCCAGCCTCCAGAAGCAACCAGCCTGCCGACACCTTGATTTCGGACTTCTGGCTTCCAGAACTACGAGACAGGAAATTTCTACTGTTTAATCCCCCCAGTTAGTGGTCATGTGTGTGGGCAACCTGGGGAAAGCAAGACATGGCAAAGCCCCTTGCACCCACCGTTTGTCTAATGACATAAGCTCCTCTGTCCTCCGCATCTGACAGGTAGGGAAAATGAGGCTCAGAGGCGTTACGCAACTGTTCTAAGGTTACACAGCGCTGAGCAGGAAGGCTGCCGTCCTCCTGAGTCCCTAACGGTCCAGATCCCCAGCTCTAGACTCAAGCTCTAGCTCTATCATGTATAGGCTGTGTGACCCCACACAAGTTACTGAATGTCTCTGAGCTTCAGTTTCCTCCTTTGCAAGTTGGATAGACGATGAGGAACTACCCCCAGGGCCGTTTTAGGATTTGAAAACTAGTAGGGAGCTTTGCACTGGATAACCTCCCCGTGTTGGGGATACCCTCTGCACCCTGTCTGCTCTCAGGGATCCCCCCACCCACCTCCGCCACGGCCAGCACGAGTGCAACCTCCCTCCGTTAGCATACCCCAGACACAGCTTTGAGCAAGCCAGGGCATCACCAGCTCTAACGGCAGCAGCAAATTATGCTCGTAAATTAGGGTTCGGCTAATTGTGACTTTATAGACCTTCCTTTAGACATTCCTTTAAAAACCCTGTCTGTAAACACACAGCGGCCCTGCTGAGCAAGTGCCGAGCTGTATAAAAACTCTTTTAGGCAGAAATATATGGGCTGTGATAGCTGACTCTCCGGGACGGCATCTCATTTGTTATGTTTCTTTCTCCTCCCCATGCTGAACAGCGCTGCGCAGAGCTAATCCGCCAGCACGGCTCCCTCTCGCTTCACCCCATCAATCCTTGGCTCACAGTTGCCCCGAGCACAGCCATCTGCCAATGGCGGGACGATGCAGCGACACAGTGGCAACGGAGTCGGGGGGAGGGGGGCTGCCCCTCGCGCCGACCCCACCTCTCAAAAAGCCCGTGAGGTCCTCCCGAGTGGGTCACCTGGAGCGGGTGTGGGGGGAAAAGAACCCTGGCATGGGAGCAAGACCCCAGATTCTTCTCATTATAAACCCGCCCCCACTCTCATGCCCCATCCTTACCAGGAGAAATGGGCTGAGCTGGAGGGTTTTGGAGAAAGTGCATGGAGTTGCTGAGAGCAGGTCCCTAGGGGAGGAGGGGGAGGAGGCGGAGGGGGGTGATCTGGAAGCTGGGGGTGAGTCTCCCGCTGTGTTCCCCCCTGCCTCCTGCTTCTTTCAGGAGCCAGTGGCCGAGAGGTCTCCCCAAGAGCAGCCAGGGGCCTCTTCACGGGGCGGGGGGGAGGGCGGTGGAGAGGGAGGGATCCTACATGGGAAAATGCCCTGGCTTCGTGGTCAGACTGCCCTGGGCTCGAATCCACTCTCGGAGAGCACCGGCTACGTGCCAGGCACCTTGCTTTTCTGGCTCGTTGCACCCTCGCATGATCCTATGTGGCAGCTCTGTATGGATACCGTCCCCATTCTGCGGATGACAAAACTGAGGCACAAAGAGGTCATGACATTTGCCAAGGTCAGCAGATGAGTGGAGGAGATGGGATTCAAATCCAAGCGCCACCCACCTTGTTCTTATCCACCGAATGGTTCCCTTTGTTAGACCTCAAGGCGGCAGGTTAGTCGTGCTGAGCCCTCACGCGTCATCTTATTGTTGTGAATAAAGTTTTACTAGAACACGGTCACACCCACTTCTTTACACGCCGTCCATGGCTGCTTTCATGCTACAAAGGCAGGTTTGGTGGAGACTGTGTGCCCTCAAAGCCTAAACTATTTGCCATCTGGCTTTTTTGCAGAAAAGCTTTGCCGACCCGAGACTGAGAATTCTGGTCTGTTCAATGACAGCAGCAACGACGCTCGCTCTGGGGGCGGCTGAAACGAGAGCATCTGCACTCGGGCCCCGAACATAGCCAGGCTCGGTAGAGTCTCTCCCTTTCTTCTCCTGCCTCTCTCCATCTTCACCCCTGCACACACACCCTTGACTGCCATGGCCTGCCCTCCACACTGGGGCACCAGAGGTCCACCCCCTCCCCCCCCCCACACAGATGAAGGTGCCCGGGGTGCTGGGCCCCATTTAAAAGCAACTCCAAGTCATTAGCGAGTCAAGACAAAGGTTTCTGCTGTCCTCCTTCTTGCCCACACCACACCAGCGTGCCAATTATGCTGAGCGCCAGCCTCAGCTCAGCAGAAAATGTTTCAGTTTAAGAATGAAAGGTATTTTTTAAGAGAATTTTGTTATTCTACCGTGAAACAAAATCCCCCAAATAAGTTAAATCTCCAGCCCTGCAGCAACACACAATGGGGGAAATGTCGCTAAATAAACAGTTGCTAATTTGCACAGGATCCAGCCCTGACCCACTTCTGGGTCTTGCCTTTCTAAACAGCCCCTTCATGGTTATCTATTCATCACCGACCCACTTCTCTTCCCTGTGTTGCAAAGGTTGGAGTCTCTTCAGCCCTAAGCAGACACTCAGTTTGTTATTTAAATTAGTTAGTTTACATATGTGAGCATTTGAAGCACATTTTATTTACAACCATGGGTCCATTAACAAATATATGGTACACTGAGTTCAGCACGTACAGCTGTGCGGGCTGTGCACTGTGCAAATCTAAGAGACACTGCTGGCACTTCATGTTCTTAGATCTGTGCTTTGGTGAGGATAACTGCCTATCAGATGTCAGCAGGGATACAGGGGTGTTCTGGGGAATCTGGTTGGAGGGAGTGGGAATCAGCTGATTGGCAGGGTGAGCAAGGGGGGGGTGGGTAGGAGAATATTCCAGACATGGGCAGCAGGAACTCCTCTCTAAAGGAAGGTCCTCGCGGACTCGCTTCCTCAGCACACCTAGTTTTCGGTGCCCATGACCCAAAACACACTGCCTGGGAGAATGGATGCGGGAGGCCAGTGTGGCTTGGCAAGCAGCTCAGCCATCCAGCCAGACACAGACTGGACCAGACATGTCCCCAGAGGCCCCGACTTCAGCAGCCTGCTGCCCCCCACGGGGGGCAGGGCAGGAGGGCCGAGGTTCAGCCCCTCCTCACTCTAGGCCTCTTCCCCAGGGAGCAGCAGGCCCGGCCAGGGTCGTACTTCAGAGGCCTCACCTCTGCCTTGTCTGACCTGTGCAACCCCGGGCACATTACCCAACCTCTCTGAGCCCGTTTTTCTCATCTATCTATCGAACGGCATAACAAGAGTATCCGCTTCATAGGGCCCTGCATTTTCATTCAACAATTATTAACGGATTGCTCCCTGCGTGCGAGACGACAGGAACCGTGCCCTCCCCGAACTTAACATTCAGGTGTCTTGTGAAAATCCAGTGAGCAAATCCACACTCAGGATGTGGCACATGGCCTGCTCACAAGGAGGCCTCGTGACGGTCTTCGCGAGCATTTTCCTCGTCTGTCAGTTTGCTGCCCAGACAAAGGCAGGGTGGCAACAAATCTGGGGGTGCCAATTCGAGCAGAAAGGAAACCATGGTCTCCTGGGCCAAGAGCCTGAGGGTCCACAGGGACGGCTGAGAGACGTCAGGGCCTCCGTGCCTGGTGGGGGTGGAGACGATTCACTGGCTGCTTCATCATCAGGGTGGCAGGATCGTGTATTGGGGGGCCGACTTGGGGGTGATGCACACACACACACACACACACACACACACACACCCTCTTCAAACACAGAGAACTGGCCTGGAGTGGGGGTGGCAGACACACTTTAGGGCGCAAATGACCCTTGCCACCATGCTTCTAACCATGATCCGGATCATAGAGTCCCGCCGTGAGCTCCCGAGGGTACCATTTAGCCAATCCGGGTGCCACAACGGAGGCCACGTTTGCCCAGGAGCTGAAGTCAGAGCCGCACAGAACCAGACAGATCCTTTAAAAAAGCCCACCTGCAATGCGGGTTAATGGGGTGGCTTTGGTTCCCATGGCGAGAAGAGGAAATTACAAGCTTGAAAAGATTCAGAGACTGCGGGGGCACAGGGGTGAGGTTAGGGGAGCTTTCTTCTGGAACCCCTGGAGCTGAGCTTCTATCCTGGCCCATGTGAGAGCACCAGTCTTGCCCTCCCACCCTTGCTACCTCCGATTTGGGGCTTTTTGATGTCAAGGGGCGAGGGGTCTCTGAACCCGTCCAGCCCCGAGACGCTCTAGATGTTCCGTTAGGCATGTCTCGCCATTAAAAAGCAAATCAATTGGTGTATTAGTGTAGGGCAATGGGGTTTAAATTTTTTTTTCTCTGTTTTCAACACTTTCTTCAGCAGTTTGCGTTACTTTGAAAATAATCATAGCTAACCCTTAGATAGCCCTTACCATGTGCCAGGCACTGTAAAATGACAAATATTAATCCTTGAAACTCTCACAACAGATCTCCGGGAGAACAGAACCGGGAAGGGAGCTGAGGCTCAGAGAGGTTGAATAACTGGCTGAGAACCACACAGCTAGGAAGTAAGAGACAGACAGCCTCCCAAAATTGTGACAACCTGTCTGTGGGCTTTATAAGTGACGGATCACTGCTTTTGGCCACATGCCCACTTACCCCGTCTGAAGACACAGGGAGAAGGCCAAGGAGACAGGCCCCAGATGTCCCAACCCTGCTGACACCTTGATCTGGGATGTCCAGCCTCCAAGCTGTAAAAGGATACATTTTTGTTGTTTAGGGTGCACAACTTGTAGTTCTTTGTTACGGCAACCCTGGGATGTAATGCCTGACCACATTCCCGGAGGCAACCTTCCCTCCTCACGGCCCCGACCACGGGTTCAAGGTCAGAGACAACACCAGTACAAGACCCTTTATATTTCCTCCTTCGCCCTCCCCACAACCTTCCCCATGGGAAGAAATTCCTCTTCTTCAATCCCCAAAAGTGGGTTGCTTTAAAAAAAAAAGAAAGAAAGAAAGAAAAGCCCTCCCCAAGTGAGGCATTTAATAGATACACAGACTATATATAAACACTTTCTTATAGAGACGAGTCAACTTTGCAGACCTGGCCACATCTGGATTTTTCCCTCTCTGGGTCTCTAATTGCCCAGGCAGTTGGTCCTGGGCCCCAGCTGCCCCCTGGGAGTGAGTCAGGTGCCTCTGACTCTCGAAGCCTGGCCACCTCCAGTGTGGTGTCCCCGCCGGTGTCTGGGAGATGTCTCAGGCATCAGGGCCTGCAGGGTGAGCTCCAGGTGGGGGGTATAGCGGGGAGACTGCTCGACTGGGATTTCTTTTTTTCTTTTCATTTTGGTAAACATTTGTTTATTTATTTATTTATTTATTTAATGTTTATTTATTTTTGAGAGAGGAAGACAGAGCATGAGCAGGGGACGGGCAGAGAGAGAGGGAGACACAGAATCCAAAGCAGGCTCCAGGCTCCGAGCTGTCAGCACAGAGCCCGACGCGGGGCTCGAACTCACAGACCGTGAGATCATGACGTGAGCCGAAGTTGGACACTCAAGCAGCACCCAGGCATGCCGATAAACTTCTTCTTTTTTCTTTTTTTAATGTTTATTTCTTTATTTTGAAAGAGAGAGAGCGTGAGTGTCTGAGCAGGGGAGGGACAGAGGGAGAGGGAGAGAGAGAATCCCAAGCAGGCTCCACACTGTCAGTGCAGAGCCCAATGCGGGGCTCAGTCTCACTGCTGTGAGATCACAACCTGAGCCGAGACCAAGAGTCAGACTCTCCACGGACTGAGCCACCCGGGCGCCCCGATAAACTTTTTATTGAAGTTTAAAATGCGTATGGAAAAGTGCACATTCTAAGCATTCAGCTCAATGAATTTTCTCAAACCCAGACCCAGGCAAATACAACCAATCAAAATACAGGAGACTAGCAGCACCACAGAGGTCCCCCTCATGCCCCTTTCCAGTAACAACCCCCAAGGGGAGACCCTGACCGTACTACCCTCAGACCCAGGCTAGAGTCCTGTGCCCTGGGGAGCGGGGGTGAAACTCACATTTTGGAGAACTTCCCTTGGAATTCTTTAGCCCCCTCTGGTGGCTGGGACCTCCAGGGCAAGCAGTGCTTTCTGGACAAAGCACCCCAAACCCAGACCAGCCTGGTATTCTCTGGTATTCTTCCTGGCCCCCCATCCTGCACGTGGGACGAGGCAGACGCCCCATGGGGCTCTGGGACTCACACCTATGGCTTGTCCCGTGGCTCAGTGGCGAGGCCCTGGTCCTGGGAGGGTAGCCTCGCACCCGTCCTCGCGTGTCATGCAGTCTGGGGGTGGCTGCACCCACCTGCTCCGAGGGCTTCTGAGACGGTTACTCCGTGAGGCCAGTGGACCCCTCTTGCTGGTGTCTCCCCACCTTCCCTTTTCTGCCAGTGTGGGATGTTGTGCTCCACCGGTCTTAAGTCATGCTGGACAGAGGGCCAACACTCCTTGCATGAAAGGGACCTCTCTCCTTGCTTGGATCCCGCGCCTTACTTTTCTCCATGCTGGCGTGGCATCCTGTTGGAGGAGCACGGTCAACGCTGACAGAGACTGCGCTCTGGGAATGCAATGATTACAACCCAAAAAACTCGAAAGAAGAGAAGGTCGGAAGATGTGCTATGCCACGCGTATGCTACGAACGTCCAAACGTAGACCTAACCCTTCCCGAGAACGCACGCTGGGTAAGACTTGCGTCTGCGCGCATCGTCGCCAAAGGTCAGTAACAGCCTCTGAGAGAGTCATGAGAAGTCAGGATTCGGGGGTGACACCGTGGACGATACAGGAGCGTGAGCCGTGCTGCCAGCAGCACGGAGGGAACGCATCAGGGGACCGCAGAGATGAGAAGATCTATACTGTTCCAGGAACGACAAGTTCCAAAAAACCACAGCACTGTGAATCATAACAGCATTGCTACCTTGTCCTCCTGGAGGGAGAAATACAGTTAGCCAGGAACGGCACATTTGATGAAAAAGAACACGAAGTGAGGGTTTCTGGGTCTAAACGGAAGAGACGGTGCCTGGATGCTATAAAGAAACTGACAGGTGATAAACAAAGACATAAGTTACTCTGTCGGTTATTCTAAACTTCACCAGTAAATGTCCACGCCTCGTGTGGGCCTAGAGGCATTGTAATATATTTTTAGTAAAATTGTTTATCTAAACAAAAAAATACTTGCCCTGGGCCTTGCACACCGCAAGGGTAGCCTGGCCCCTAAGAATAGAGTCGCCAGGTCATGTGGGTTCGGGGTTCAGGAGATTCTGCCCATTTCCCTGAGGAGTTTCACCAATTTATACTCCTACCAGCCGCGTGTGAGAGCGTTCCTGCCATTCCACATCACCGCCAGCACCCCGTACTTCCTTTTCACATTTTCATCACCGTGGTGGATGTAGTGGGATCCTATTAATGGTGTTCATTTGCGCTTCTCTGATAATTAATGAAATGGGGCATCTTGTCGCCTTTCCCTTGGCCATTTTGGGGGCCTCTTTCTTTGTACTGACTTGTAGGGGTCCTTCGTATATCCGGGATGTGAGTCGTCGGTAGGATAAATGCGTTGCAGATACCTTCCCCCGTCCTGTGGCTTTCAGCTAGGACTTGACATTTTCGAGGGTTCTGGGGCTGACCCTCACCTGTCACATTTTGGGGGCCTGCTTAGGAATGGGAGCTCTCACCACCGCCAACGGGCTCCCCCAGGGAGCAGGCGTGGAAGAAGGAGAGAGAGAACAGGAGTGGGGGGGCAGAGTTTGGGAGACACCGACCGTTCATTGTGTTGGAGATCACCTACGTGAGGCTCAGCACACATCGTGTCCTGGGTGGATGTCTTGATCTCAGCCGCTGGATCTTCTGGCTGGAGGGCTCCTTAGAACACTGGGTCCTGCCCCAGACGAAAATTTGCATTTCTTTTTTTTTTATGTTTATTTTTGAAAAAGAAAGAGAGAGAGAGAGAGAGAGAGGGCACAAGCGGGGGAGGGGCAGAGAGGGAAGGAGACACCATCCGAAGCAGGCTGAGCCACCCAGGCGCCCCAAGAGAATTTGTGTTTCTAACAAGGGATGCCGATGTCCCTGGTCCTGGCACCAAACTTTCAGCACTGCTGTTTCAAGCCTGGTGTCCTGTCCACCACTGCCTCCCAGCCAGGGAGGGAAACAGAACGCTAGCCACTGACCTGCTCACCTCCCGGTCTGACCCAGTGGGAGGCGTGTGCAGGTGTTTCTATGGCGGAGGGCCCAGCGCCGCCAGCTGTGTGTATCTCCCTGCTCCCACAGACCCCCCCTGAGACCCCACTGCAACCCAGCAGGCCCTGCAGTCAGCCAGGTCCTGGCATCTCCTCCTGGGGCAAGTTGATCAACGTCCACACCCTCCTTGTCTGGAAAACAGCCATCAGGACAGGACCTCCGGGGAGCCATGAGTGAGGTGTTAAGGACACAGCACTCAGCACAGCACTAAGGAAGCAGCACTCCATCAGTGGTGGGTTTTTATTGTGGGTTTTTTTTTTTCAGTTTATTTATTTATTTTTGAGAGAGAGAGCGAGGGAGGCGCGAGGCAAGAGGGAGAGAGAGAGAATCCTAAGCAGCCTCCACGCCGTCAGCACCGCCATGGGGCTCGAATCCATGAACCGTGAGATCATGACCCGAGCTGAGATCAAGAGTTGGATGCTCAACCGACTGACCCACCAGGTGCCCCGATATTCATTATTATTATTATTATTATTAATTCTTGAGTTCTGGCTCTACAGAAAAAAAGGGGAAATGGCCAAATAATGGAATGGTCAAATGGTGATTTTTCTCTAGAATATAGCAAGGCCGGGTGGAATAGAGAGGAGAATCCCATATTCAGGTCTGCCCCAACCGCCCTCTCCCCAGCTCCAGTGTGCACGTGCACACACAGACAGACAGACAAACACAGACACACAGACACGCACCTGCGTGCACACACCCATCCCCACATTCACCCACACACCTGCTGCCTCGAGGTACATCTGAGACCTTTTGTTAGTTGACCCATCAACGGTCTGACTCCCTTTCTCATTATAGGACACAGACAATGTGTTCTTGCACACATACACCTGCAGGGTGAGACCTGCATGACACAGCTGTCCCCTTAGCTGTGGTGGGCAACCTCACACACTCAGTCCCGCTGATAATCCCCGATCAGATTCCGGCCTCCCCACTCCGTTCCTGCCCCTGCACACACACTCCCCACCGGTCCAAGCTTCATCTGAGATGCAGGAACCTGCGGAAAGAGGGTTGAGGGTGTCAGAAGGGACAAGAGCAGGGGTGCCCTGGTGGCTCAGTCGGATGAGCATCTGACTCTTGATTTCAGCTCCAGTCATGATGTCATGGTTTGTGAGTTCAAGCCCCGCATTGGGCTCTGCACTGACAGTGGAGGCTGCTTGGGATTCTCTGTCTCCCTCTCTCTCTGCCCCTCCCCTGCTCACTCTCTTTCTCTCTCAAAAATAAATAAACATTTGTTTAAGAAGGGACAAGAACAAACAGAAACCCATGGGGGAGGGGAAGGAAAAAAAGAAGAAGAAGAAGAAAAAAAAAGAGGTTAGAGTGGGAGAGAACCAAAGCATAAGAGACTCTTAAAAACTGAAAACAAACTGAGGGTTGATGGGGGGTGGGGGGGGGAGGGGGGGTGATGGGCATTGAAGAGGGCATCTTTTGGGATGAGCACTGGGTGCTGTATGGAAACCAATTTGACAATAAATTTCATATATTAAAAAATAAAATAAAATAAAATCTTGATTAAAAAATCTCCCCCCCCAAAAAAAGAAGGGACAAGAACAGAGAGAAGGGGATTCCCCTGGGCCCCCAGTGCACTCCACCCATTATCTTACTCAATGCCAAAGGCAAGGAAGGAAGGCAGGAAAGGGGGCCATTTCTGGAGCCAATTGCCTGAGTTTGAGCCCTGCCTCTGACACTCACTTGCTGTGTGACCTTGGGCAGGCTACTTAACCTTTCCGTGCCTCAATTTCCTCATCTGTAAAGTGGAGATGATAAGTATACCTCCCATAGGACTGCTATGAAAAGTAAGTGAGTTAAGGCTCGTAAAGCACGCAGAGCGTCTGGCACACCATAGGCCCATGATAGACATTAGTGTGGTTATTGTCCCCGTGATAACTCCTGCGGAAGAGACTGTGTCCTATGCTCCTGCTGGGGAGCTGAGTTCCACCTGCAGTGCAAGTGGGGGGTGCAGATTGGAGCCAGGCTGTCTTACTACCCGCCAGGAACTTTTCCTGCTTTGCCAGAGCGGTCCCCTCTTCCCCCCCCCCCCACACCGGCAGCTCCCCTAGCCTGTGCCTCTCAGTCAACTCCATCCTTCCAGATGCCCAGGCCCCAAACCTTAGTGTCATCCTGACTCAGCTCTTTCTCCTACAGTGTCAGCCCACCCAGCGGCAAGCCCCACGAGCGCCACCTTCAAAGGCACCCGGAGTCTGCTGGCTCCGCAGCCCCCACCTGCCGCGCGGGCCCCAGCACCCTGCACTCCTTCGGGGTGGTCTCCCCTCTAGCCCCTGCACCTCCTCTCCAGGAACAACAGCCAGAGAGATCCAGCTGAATGTAAGTCAGATCATGACCCTGCTCTGCTTCAAACCCTCCGATGGCTCCCGTCTTGCTCAGATCAAAGCCAAAGTCTTTATGGTAGCCCCAAGTTCCTGCATGCTTTGGCACCCGGCCGCTCTCTCACCTGAACTTCTGCCCTCGCTCGCCCTGCTCTGGCCCCACTAGATTCCTGATGTCCCTCCAACGCCACCCTGCTGCCCCACTTCCACTGGGAATGCTCTCCCCCACAGATCCACTTGGCCCACACCTACCCTTGCTTTCAGGTCTGTGCTCACAGGCCACCTCCTCAGCGAGGCCTAGGCTGACCACTCTGCTTAAAACTGCAAACCACTCCCAACCAGCCCCAGCCTCACCCCCTCCTACTTCGTCACTGTCTCACAAACTATTATTCTTTCCCATTTACTAACTTATCAGTAAATGTATTTTCTTCTCCACTAGAATCTAGGCTCCACAAAGGCAGGAATACTGGCCTGCTACATCCCCAGTGCTTGAAACTGTGCCTGGAACATAGCAGGTGCCCAGTGAATGTTGAACAAGTTAATGACCCAGCAGAGCTTGGAGGGAGAGAAGCCGTATTCAGCTCCTTTCCTCCTCCCTTCTCACCCCTGGATGGTTTCTCCATGTGCCCACAGCAGGAGCTCAGTAAGAGGGCACATGATCTGGGTCTCCCTGCCTTTTATTTTGTGGCTGCTCAGATTTTTAGAACATCTTTTCTGAGCCATTTACATTTAGATTTTCACGGAGCAACTGTCTACTGGTAGAGAGAGAACCATGGTCCCCAGGCGGAGTAGCATTTGGGGTGGGGGTGGGGGGAGTTGCTCTAAGCCACTGCTGGGGCCAGCGAAGGGTTGTTCACGTGTAAGACAAGCCACAGATGGAAAAGGGAGGCAGCCAGGGGAGAGGACAGAGAGAAGAAAAATGCCTTTGTTACTCGTTTCTCGGTGCACCTACACTAGAACAAGAATAATGGAAATCAGACTAGAAGCTAAAAAAATCACCCACCGTCCTGACATCCTTCACAAATCGCACTGTGGCATATTTATTTGTGATGACAGGCTCTGGGCAGAGGCTGGGGACAGTGGTTCCAGGGACACAGAGCAGGGGACCGAGTTACAGGACCACCCTTGGAGACCCCAGCCTCAGTGCCAATGTGCCAGATGAGCCGGAGCAGAAGCGGTGCCAGCTTCCACTGAGGTCCCATCTGGAAAATGGGGCAGAGCAACCAAAGCCTGAAAAACACAGAGGCAGCACATTCAGGACGAGAGGGATGCTGGGTGGGCGAGAGGGAGGCCGGGCAGGCAGGGTGGGGGCCCGGGGCTTTGGCACCAGATGGTGGGCAGTTGATCTCCGCTCCAGGCTCCGGGCTCCGGACTAAGTGAGCTTGGCCATCTTAACCTGGGTTTCAGCTCTTACAAAAATGGGATACACATCTCACAAGGTTATTGTGGACATGAAATAATATAATATTTATGTATTTGCATTTAGATATTTAGGTATAATAGTGCATATGCGTATTTATATACAGCACATCTACAATTTAGCACATATAGGTATCATTTTACAGCAATAAGTCCCCTGCCAGTTTCCCACTACTCCTATTTCCATTCTACCAAAGGGAATCGCAGAGGGAGGAAGTAAAAGGAATCAGAATAAAAATACCTTTCGTCTCATGCACTTGACCAGGAAGAGGAATCTCATTTAGAACATATCATTCAAGGGGAGACAGGGTGGCTCAGTGAGTGAAGCCACAGGCTCTTGATTTCAGCTCAGGTCATGACCTCACGGTTTGTGAGATCGAGCCCCACGACGGGCTCCGTGCTGACCGGGGGGAGAGCCCATTTGGGATTCTCTCCCTGCCCTTTCCCTTGCTTGTGCTCTCTCTCTCTCTCTCTCAACCTCTCTCTCTCAATAAATAAATAAATGTTAAAAAAAAAAAAGAACATATCAAAGCACAAGAAAATGGTTGTTTTCCAGCAAAAAAAAAAAAAGCAAGCATTATAACATATCACACATGCACACATATCTTCTTTCATCAAAATCAAGCTGAGGCAATTACCAAGCCTCTGAATGCTGCCCCCATTCATGCCCCCGCCATAGGACTTCGCAAGCACAAATCCCTCCATAGAGTCTAAAATCCCGCCAAGTGGGGAACTGACAGCTCCGAAAATTGCAAGAAACCTGTGATGTCAGGAAACACACGGCATGGGCGGTAAACAAGCGCCTGATTTCCATCTGCCTCCGTTTCCTTCCCAGGTGCCACCCTGGAAGGAACTGTCTGATCCCAGGGAGCACAGCCATGTGACGGTGTGCAGAGGGTGTGGAGTGGGCTGCACAGGTTCTGCGGTCCAAACCCTGCTCACCTCCTGGGTGCGTGTGAGCCTGAGCTGATCCTTTGGCATTTCCAGGCCTCAGTTTCTCCATCTGTGAATCGGGTTCCTGAGTCTCTACTTCCTAGGAGATGGTGTGAACCAACCAAATAGCACGATGCCTGCCTGGCACATAAGATGCTCTCATAGTGGAAGCTGCAGGCACCTCTCGAAGCTCACTGGCACGTACCCTTCCTGCCAAAGCCAATGGCTTCCTACAGACAGGCCTTGGCAGGTCCTTCCCCAGAGCCTTCATTCACTGCCTGGACCCTTGCAGCAATCACACAGATGACAGTCAAGAATTGGCAGAGGCATACCTGGCTTTTTTGTCCCTCGGAGGGCAATTCCACTCAAAGAAGGTTCCCAGAGGTCCCCAGGAAGTGAGCCCAGCTGCCCACGCCCATCACCTGCTCATTAACGCCCCCTCATTGGGTTCCTTCCCTTACATCTTCCCACTTCTCTTCCCCCAATGAGTGTTCCCTGGGCCCGCCTCTGGGGAAACTTAACCTAAGACAGGGCTCGATACATGTTGGCTATTAAAATAGTAAGAAAGGGAGCATGGCCAGCTCAGTGGGCAGAACATGTGACTCTTGATCTCAGGGTTGTAGGTTCAGCCCCCCTGGTAGGTATAGAGATTACTTAAAAATAAAGTTTTAAAAAAAATAGTAAGAAGAAGAGGGGCCAATAATATGGCAGCATCTTGAGGCTGAGATCCTAGCAGACATCTAGTTAGCGTCCCTTCTAAGACTCTAAGAGAGTCGGCTGGAGACCACTGGGGATCTCCCGCAGAGACGAGGTGGGGGGGGTTCGTTATTGTTGGGTTTTCACTTCCCAAAGATTTACAGAAACAGACATAAGTTGGTCAGGCCCTGGTTGGGGGTAGAAACAAAACCTGTTTTAGATCGAACCAAAGTACATTCCCGAAAGTATTGTATTACAGGAGATCTTTATAACAAACCTATAGTGAACTTTTCCTCCTCTTGTGGGGAATGTGGTTCCTAAGAACTACCACCTGGTTCTGTTCCAAACCTGTCCTTGCTCTCCCAGGAAACTACAGGAAGGCTCTTAAAAGCTGATTCTTTAAATATGGCTTTCTGTTTTGTTCTTGCTGATGTAATCATGACTGTACTGAGCATGAACAATTTCTCCTAAAGGTCAATGAGGTTTCAACAAGCCCTGGGGATGCCCCCCCACTTTTGGTTGCAAGCCCTCACTAAGAGGGTTATTGCTCATGCACTTACTCATCACACATTTATTTGGGGCCAAGGGAGGGACAGACAGGATGCTGGTGGCTTTGAGGGTGGGCGTCAGCCAAAGAGAGACGGCAGAGATTGGTTTTGTTCAAATTTTCAAGGGAATGCAGAGGAAGAGAAGAAAGTGGCTGGACAGACAGCTGGGAGCGCAGACCTTTGTAAGACAAGTAGGGAAGTAGAAGGGACCCAGACAGAATCACCAGCCAAGTCAGAGGAAGTACATCAAAGAGATGGGGGCAGAGTGGGGAGATTTTCCACTATCAAATTGGAAAAGAAATTCATGATAATACACAGGGTTGTTGAAGACATGGGGAGTCGAGCGATCTCTACCATGAGCTGTGGTTGTAACTTGATACAACTTTTCTGGAGGACAATTTAGTAAGTCATGTGTATCCCAGAGCAATTTTTCTCTCGTCCATTTACCGATAGATTTCGCTTTTGAAATGTTCTTCCTAATTTTGTTTCTAACAGGGGGAAATGGGGGGCCCCTGGGTGGCTCAATCGGTTGAGCTTCTGACTTCAGCTCAGGTCATGACCTCGCGGTTCGTGGGTTCGAGCCCCACGTCGGGCTCTGTGCTGATAGCTCGGAGCCCAGAGCCCTGCTTCGGATTCTCCTTCTCTCCCTCTCTATCTGCCCCTCTCTCACTCACTCTCTCTGAAAATAAATAAACTGTAAAAGAATCCCAGCAATATTGGTTCAACAAATTATGGTTTTATCAAGACTGAAATAACGGGAGAGCTGCTTAAATTGATGGTGTGAATGTTTATTGATATGCGAGAAGATTCGACAAATACGGCCAACGGGAAAACAAATCATGGAGCTATATGTCAAGGATGATCTCCATATTTTTTCTGGTTAAGTAGATACTGATTAAAATATACAAGAGCTGCAACACAGTATTAGTGGGGGGGTCCTCTTGGTGATGGATGCTGAGGGTGTCTGTGCAGTGGGGCATCGGCTCCATGTGGTCCATTAAGACCTTCAGGTGACACCCGTTTAGGTGACGCCAGCACCACTCAAACCCCTTCTAATGTGCATCCCTTTTGCAGATGTTGGAATTGCCGTCTCCTCAAAAAACCCGCTATATCTCACAGACTCCCTTGTATCTCAGTCACCTCAATGACCTTACAGCTTTTGAATACTTGTGTGGACTGAATTGTGTCCTCCCAAATTCATACATGGATGCCCTCACCCCCAGTGTGACAGAATCTGAAGGTGGGGCCTTTGGGAGGTGATTAGGTTAGATGAGGTCATGAGGGCGGGGCCCCATCATGGGCTTAGTGCCCTTGTAAGAAGAGACCCCAGACAGCTTTTGTCCCCTCACCCTCTCCCTGCCATGTGATGACACAGCAGGACAGCGGCCATCAGGAAGAGTCCTCACCAGCAACTAGATCAACACCTTGCTCTCAGACTTCTCAGCCACCAGAACCATGAGGGACAAACGTCTGTGGCTTAAGCCCCCCAGTCTGTGGTGTTGTGTTAGAGCAGCCTGGGCCAGTGCAGATACGATTTCCATCCTTTATATGGCAAGCCAGACTTCTGAAGTCTGATTCCCTTTCATGTCTTAAAGGTAAACTTCGTTTCTAAATGCTCTGATCTCCACGGGTCTTGGCTGCTTTGGCTATTCTTGTCTGTTGCCTGTAGCTCCATTTCTGGGGAGTTCCGGTGCCCTGGAATCCAGCGACCCGGCAGGGCTCAGGGCCCCAGGGCTGCTGGTGTGGATGGGGGCAGCCCTGCCCTGATTCAGCAGCTGGGTCAGGGTGGCGGTGCTGTGGATCTGGCACCGGCCTCTAGAAGAACAGCTTCCCCCTTGGTGGCCGAGCTCTGCTGTGTGGTTGTAGAAATCAATGTTGAAAATTTCAGCTGGAATCTGCTCTTCAGCCCCTGATGATTCTACAGACCAATTGAGTCCCCTGAGAAATGTCCCCTTCTCTGCCCTGAAACTAGCCTGGGTGTCCTCACCTCATGATGCCCGTCAGAGGAGCTGGGTGTCCCCGGCCCCCGCCTCGCCCCACCTATTTTACGGCAGAAACTCCAAACCCAGCTTTCCTTGGGGTCTTTTGATTCTCCAAAATCTCAACAGTGACTATTGCAGTCTGTTTGTCACCCTCTGGTCATAATTAATCCTAGCACAAGGCGATCCGTCTGCCTGAACAGGACAGCTTGTCTACAAAGATCTGATTTCAAAGATCTAGATCACCATATTTGCATTTTTCTGATGTTTACTACCCTGTGTTACCGATATCATAAAAGAAGTTCCAGAAATAAAGGTATAACGTGTGAAGGTAGGACACAAGGCAGTGTAGGATGCTACACTGGACACAAGAACCCCGTCTAGCAATCGGTTCCCTAAAAAGAGATGGTTGGATTTCACCACTGAGTCCTCTAGCTATATGTCATCTGATACCACAGTGGTCGCTGCCTACTGAGCACTTGAAATATGGTTACTCTGAATTAAGATGTGCTGAAAGTGTAAAATACACATCAGATCTCAAAAAGCTGGTACAAAAAAAAAACAAAAAAGAATGGAAAATGTCCCACTAATAATTTTTTTTAATGAATACATGTTACAGGTTGAAATGATACTAGTTTGGATATATTGAGTTAAATGAAACATATTTATTTCAAAAGTAAAGTTAATTTTACTTGTCCCTTCACTTTTTGGGTTTTTTTAAGTTTATTTATTTATTTTGAGAGAGAAGAAGAGACAGAGCAAGTGAGCGAGCATGACTGGGGAAGGTGCAGAGAGAGAGAATCCCAAGCAGGCTCTGTACTGTCAGCCCAGAGCCTGACTTGGGGCTCGATCTCACAAAATGTGAGATCAGGACCTGAGCTGAAATCAAGAGTTGGACGCTCAACCGACTAAGCTACCCAGGCACCCCTCTCTTTTTACTTTTTGAAGGTGGCCGCTAGAAAAATTTTAATTCCATGTGTAACTGGCATTTTATTTCGATTAGATGGCCCTACCCTAAAGCATCTCAGAGATGGGGAGGGACAAAAGCCTCACTTTTGGGGTCAGGAAATGAAGACACTAAAGGGAGATCCAGGGATGGGCTGGGAAGGTAACTTTTTTCAGAAAACTGACAGTAAAGAGGGAACAAGGACAATGGCTTAGGGGGAGGGGAGGGGAAGAGGAGACATATTTAAGGGTGGGGAATCTGAGGATGCTGGGTAAAGATTAGGATATACGAAAAGGAGGGCAAATCTTCCAGAGAGAGGAAGATACATTGAACCAGTCCCAGAGTGGGGATGCGGGACAGAAACAGACGCTGAAAGTCCCACTGAAGAGGAATACCTACGAGCATTGTTCCCTTAACTGGAAAGGCAGGCTGGAACAGTGCAGGGGAACACAGTAAGCTATGTCATGTACACACAAAGACTGGGAGTGAATCACTAGTTACTTTAGCGCTTTCCAGGAGTGGCATTGCACTTTCCCCAGTGCGGGTTTTTCTGTGCTTTCCCAGGGTCCTCCAACAGATAGGTATTGATCTTGTAATTAGAAAAGCAAATAAAAAAAATTTTTTTCAAGACTCCAAGAGGCCTGAGGAGCTTCTGGATTGGAGAAGGACACACAGAAGGCAGTTGTTCTGAGTCCCCTGGAGATCCACCCCAGGCTGAAGAATCATAATCTTGAGGAGGGGGCTCCCCAGCTATTTGGAGGAAGCCAAGCTCAGAGCCTTTCTGGCTTTGCTGCGCAGCCCATAAAGTTGCCTGGAGGTACCAGATGTGATGACACAGATGTGAGTACTGGGTCCAGGCTGAGAGGCTATCAGTGTCTTTGAGGGCCCTTCCGGGGTTGCTGGCTCCACACCTGTTCTCAGGCAGCAGCAAAGAAGCCTGGGAGGGCTGCTGGGGCAAAGCCCACGAATGAAAGCCTCCCCACGAGACTTGAGGCTGAAGGAGGGGGGCAGCACCACCCTGGCAGGCCCCTGCACAGCACCGGTGCCCTGGAACTGCCTGTTGCAGTCAACTAATTCTTCAAACCCTCTGACCTTTAGTCCCCTGCTTCGTGGCAAGGGCTGCTTTGGGTCAACCTGGTCTACCTTGGGTTTAGGATAAAATGAGCTCCCGACTACTTCAGGGAGCGCTAACGATGTGCCCAGTCCCACTAAACCTTCACAACAGCCCTACCGTCCCATTTTACAGATGAGGGAACTGTGGCTCAGAGAAGTTAAGCCGTTTGCCCGAGGGAATTAAGGTCCGAGACTGATAACCAAGTGGCAAAATCAGAACTCTCATCAAGGTTGTTCACTGCAGAGCCCGTCCTGAGCTTTCTTTCTCTTTTTCAAAAACTCATCCAATGTTTACTGGATAACGAACCATTGCCAACACTGCTGAAATCTGCAACTCACCCACCCAGATCCCTGTCTTGGCCACCCCCTGAGAAGGAAGCCGGGAGCCAGAGAGAAGCCAGAGGGATAGGGGATGCATGGAGAGGGAAGAGAAAAGCAGGGAGAGGGAGGACAGGACGCAGGGCTACACTCCCAGGGACACACGCACACACACACAGGCAAGGACCACGGGCGTCAGTCTCTGCCCCACCTGGTGACCACAGGGACATCAAAGAAAGATCAGGCATCCACAAGACATTTCAGTCCTTCCTATCTTGATGTGTCTGTCGTGAGGGGCTGGACCAAGGTCATTGGACTCTACCTTCAGGACACATTAGCCTTGAGCCAAGGCGGCTCTGATCGCAGCCAACAACTTCAGAAACTTACTCTCCATGTCCGTGTACCCATCACCTCCCTTCTTGGAGTGAAACAACTTCCCTGCTACCATCACTTCAAAGCCGGTGGCCTGCGGAGTCCCCTTGCTGCAGATGTCCAGGCTTCTGGGGAGCTCATCTTCTAACTTCTTGTGCTGCAGGTACTTGGATTTGTAGCTTCAAGCACCACAATAAATGACTCAGGTGGCAAGGGCCATGGCTGGGGACCACAGCTTGGGCAGGGGCACAGACAGATGACCTACCTGAGGCACAGACAGGAGAGCTCAGTCCTTGGCATGCATCTGAGTGTCATGGACACAGGGTTTGGACCTGAGGAGGAAAGTCCAGAATGTTGTGTCTCTCTCCCGTCAGAAAGGTGGAGAGTCCTGGGCTGGCCTCCTGAGGGGAGATGCTAGGCACAGGGTGGGGGGCTTTGAGGGGAGGGACCCCTGAGAGGGGGCCCGGAAGGTACCGTGTTCAATACAGCATCGTTTTCAACTTGTCAGAACTTGCCAAATGAATTACAAAATAAAACCCCAAATGACAGAATAATGAGCAATTCATTTGAAATGTAAAATAAATAGGTAAATCTCTGGTGAGAAGGCAAAATAAATGGCATTCGGATGACATTTGGTGATTAAATTAAACAGTAATGAACTTGTGAGTAATGTGCCCAGAGATGGCTAGGGAGGGTGATTTTTTTTTTCCTCAAGCCAAGGACTTAAATCTCCAGCTGTTCCCAGTTCTCATGTCTGGGAGCCTAGCTGGGGGTCAAGGGAGTCGGAGGGGAGCAACTGACCCACCCACTCCACCAGAGACCCAGCCTGGAGTGGGGGGCCAGCCTTGAGTTTTGAGGGACCCAAGCCCAGGTCTTTTGGTACCAGGGGAAACTTCCAGATCATCTAGCCTGCTTCTGTCATTTATACTGTGGGAAGCTGAGTCCCAGAAAGGTCCAGAGACTTGTCCAAGGGTGACCAGTTGAGCGAAGACCAAGGTCTTCTGACCTGCCTACTTCACCACATCTCTTCTCCCCCCCATAATAGCTGGTCCCCAGTATGACCAGAGACGACCCCCAGTAACCACACCTCCTAACATCCACACCCTTATGTGGTGCCTCCCTTCGAATCCAAGCTGGACTGTGACTTGCCGTGGGCCAACAGAACATGATGGAAGTGATGCTGTGTGACATTCAAGGCCAAGTCACAAGAAACCTTGCAGCTTCTACCTAAGACTCTTAGAACACTCATTCCAGGGAAAACCAGCCACCATGTAAGAAGTCCAACTACCCTCCATGCTGTGAGGAAGCCCAAGCTAGCTACATGGAGAGGCTGCACGTAGAGGGAGAGATTGGTATTCTAGCATCTCACATAAGGCACCAGGTGTGTGCATGAAGAATCCAGCCCTGCCAACCTGTACACCACGGGGCTGTAACCACATGAAAGTCCCCAAGAGAGGTCCACCCAGCTGAGTCTAGTCAACCCACAGCAATGTGAGAGTTAATAATAAATTTTTGTTTCCAGTTATTGTGATGGGTTAATTTGATGTGTCAATTGGGCTAAGGGGGTACCCGGAAAACTGGCAAACATTATTTCTGGGAGTGATGTGAGCCACCCAGCCACGAAGCTGGGGGTGCACAAACACTCCATCATCAAATGGAAGTGGTATATACAAGATCAGGACCAAGCAGGCCCTGAAGGCATAGGCAAATTGCATGAAGAAATGGCCCAGATGCCCAGGTCCCCACTTGCTACACCACTTTCTCTCACCCAGCCTGCATCTATGGTCTCATGGGGAGCTCCCTATGATGGGTTGACAGAGGAAGAGGAGACATAGGCCTGGTTTACAGATGGTTGTGTGCAACATGCAGGTAATACTCAGAGTGGACAGCCGCAGCACGACCGCCCCTCCCTGGGACATCCCTGAAGGACATGGTGAAGCAAAATCTCCCAAAGTGGGAAGACAAAACGGCAAAATTTTGGCCATGGCATCTTGTTGTCCACTTTTCTTGGAAGAAAAAATGGCCAGATGTGTGACCATACACACATATACTGGTTCATGAGCTGTGGCCAATGGTTTAGCTGGATGGTTGGAATGAACTTGGCTTAAAAACTGGTGAGAAGGGTGCCCGGCTGGCTCAGTTGGAGGAGTATGTGACTCTTGATCTTGGCACTGTGAGTTTGAGCCTCCCATGGAGTAAAGAGATTACTTAAAAATAAAATATTTTAAAAAGTGAAAACTGGGGCGCCTGGGTGGCTCAGTCGGTTGAGCGTCCGACTTCAGCTCAGGTCACAATCTCGCGGTCCACGAGTTCGAGCCCCGCGTCGGGCTCTGGGCTGATGGCTCAGAGCCTGGAGCTTGCTTCCGATTCTGTGTCTCCCTCTCTCTCTGCCCCTCCCCCGTTCATGCTGTGTCTCTCTCTGTCTCAAAAATAAATAAACGTTAAAAAAATTTAAAAAAAAAGTGAAAACAGGGGGAGCTGGGTGGCTCTGTCAGTTAAGCATCAGACTCTTGATTTCATCTCAGGTCATGGTCTCACAGTTGTGAGATTGAGCCCCCTGTCCATGCTGGGCATAGAGCCTGCTTAAGATTCTCTCTCTCTCTTTCCTTCTCTCTCTCCCCTTCCTCCCACGCATGCTCACATTCACTCTCTGTCTCTCAAAAACAAACAAACAAAATAAAATAAAATAAAATAAAATAAAATAAAATAAAATAAAAATTGGTGACAAAGAAATTTGAGGAAGAGGTATGTGGATAGTCCTCTCTGAATGGGCAAAAAAATGTGAAGATATTTGTGTTGTACATGAATGCTTACCAAAAGGTAATCTCAGCAGAGGATGATTTTAATGACCAAGTGGCTAGGAGAACACCTTCTATGAATACCAGTCAGCCTCTCTCCTTAGACAACTTTGTCATTGCCCAATGGGCTCATGAACAAAATGGCCATGGTGGCATGGATGGAAGTTGTTTCTGGGCTCGGCAACATGACTTCCACTTACCAAGGCCAACTTGGCTATGGCCACTGCTGAGTGCCCAATTCACCATCATCAGAGACCAACACAGAGCCCCCAGTAGGGCACCATTTCCCAAGGGGATCAGCCAGCTACTGATGGCAGGTTGGTTACACTGGATCACTTCCATCACGGATGGGGCAGCTTTTTGTCCTTACTGGAATAGACACTTATTCTGGATATAGACTTACCTCCCCTCCATGTAACACTTCTACCAAAACTACCGTCCATGGATTTAGAGAGTACCTTACCTACTGTCACAGTATTCCACACAACACTGCTTCTGATCAAGGAATTAACTTACAACAAAAGAAGTGTGGCAATGAGCTCATGATCATGGAATTCATTGGTCTTATCATGCTCCCTGCCATCCTAAGGCAGCTGACTTGATAGAACAGTGGAATAGCCCTTGGAAGACTCAATTACAGTGTCGACTAGGTGGTAATACTTTGTAGGGCTGGGGCAAGGTTCTCCAGAAGGCTATATATGCTCCAATATACGGTGTTGTTTCTCCAATAGACAGGATTCACAGTCCAAAAATCAAGGGTAGAAATTAGAGCGGCACCACTCGCTATTAACCTTAGTGACTCACTAGCAAAATTTTTGCTTCCTGTTCCAGAGACTTTATGCTCTAATTGGACTAGAGGTCTTAGTTCCAGAGGGACAAATGCATCTACCGGGAGACACAATGATTCCATTGAACTGGAAGCTAAGACTGCCACCCAGTGACTTTGGGAACTTCAGGCCTCTGAGTCAACAGGCAAAGAAGGGAATCACAGTCCTGGCTGGGGTGATTGATCCTGACTTCCAAGGGGAAATTGAGCTCTTACTCCCCAAAGGAATATGGAAGAGTATGCCTGGAATACAGGAGATCCCTTAGGGCATCTCTTAGTGTTACCATGCCCTGTGATTAAAGTCAATGGAAAACTAGGGGCGCCTCAGTGGTGCAGTCGGTTGGGCGTCTGACTTCAGCTCAGGTCATGATCTCACAGTCTGTGGGTTCGAGCCCCACGTCGGGCTCTGTGCTGACAGCTCAGAGCCTGGAGCCTGCTTCAGATTCTGTGTCTCTCTCTCTGCCCCTCCCTGCTCATGCTCTGTCTCTCTCTATCTCAAAAACAAAAACATTAAAAAAATTTTGAGTCAATGGAAAACTGTAACAACTTAATTCTGGCAGGACTATGAATGACCCAGACCCTTTAGGAATGAAGGTTTGGGTCACCCCACCACATAAAAGACCATGACTAGCTGAGGTGTTGTTGAAGGCAGAGGGAATACAGCATGTATAACAGAAGAAGATAGTTATAAATACCAGCTATGACCAAATGACCAGTTACAGAAATGAGGACAGTAATTACCATCAGTATTTCCTCCTTATTGTTATGACTATGTTTGTGTGTATATATATACATGTATGAAGCAAATATCTCTCTTTTCTTTCCTCTCTTATTCCCTGGTCATATAACATAAATGTACTGACTTAACGTCAGTTTTCACATATTGCTGATTTTTTATCACACTATTTAAGTTGTGGCATATCAAGAAGAGTACACATCACTCAAGGACTTTACCTCTTCTTCTGCCGGAGGAGTTAGCGTGTTTTGCTCATATGCAGCCTAGTCAATCGTGTTAGGTAGAATTATGACCTTGTGATTGTCCTTATTTGGAGATTAAGTACAGTTTATGGAGATGGGTGTGGGTGTCAGGTTGACAAGGGATGGACATGGTGGTTAATATTGTGTGTCAATTTGACTGGGCTAAGGGATGACAAAATAGCCAGTGAGATATTAATCCTAGGTTGTCTGTGAGGGTGTTTCCAGAAGACATTAGCGTTTGAATCAGTAGACTGAGTAAAAAAGATCACCTCTCAGACATGGTGGGCATCATCCAACCCATCTAGGGTAGGAATAGAACAGAAAGGCAGAGGAAGGGCAAATTTCCTCTCTTTGCTTGAGCACTGTCTCCTGCCTCAGACATTGGTGCTCCTGGTTCTTGGCCTTCAGTCTCTGACTGGCGCTTACACCATTGCCCCCCCAACCCCCACAATTCTTTGGCCTTTGGACTCAGACCTTATACCATCAGCTACCCTGGTCCTCAGGCCTTTGGACTCAACTGAATGACACCACCTGCTTTTCCTATCTCTCCAGCTTGCAGGCAGCAGATGGTGGGACTTCTCAGTCTCCACAATCACATGAGCCAATTCCTATAAAAAAAATCTTCATATGTATATATCTATATCTATATCTATATCTATATCTATATCTATATCTATATCTATCTATATTTAGAGGGAGAGAGAGAAATAATGTCCTATTGGTTCCGTTTTCCTGGAGAACACTGACTAAAACAGCTCGGGGACAGTTTGGGGACAGTTTGTTACACAGCAGTTTATAATCAGCATATAACTGACTTTCAAAAGAAGGAGAAGGAGTTATCAGAAAGCTGTAGGCCAGGGTTCTTGGGGCCCTCCCTCTACATTTAATGTGGGGTCAACTTGAACCTAGATGTCCCATGGGAAACACCACTCCCAGGTCTGTGGGAGCCTGTCCTAGAGAAACTGACCCTTTGGTTTCCTTATTCATGTATTCAGCAATCCCCCATGTGAGCAGTAAAGATAGGAGTGAGAGAAAAGCAGTCTTTGTCCTGGGGCTCGCAGTTCACGAGGCAAAACAGACACAACCAGGTAACCTGAGGGTTGTTAGAGAAACAAGGCTCTGACGGGAAGAACGAGGCTCAGCAGTGGCATTGGCCACCCTCCCACATCCTCACTGAGCCCTCATGACTTCCAAGGAAATGACATAGGACAAGCACCCGGGGAGGCCTTCCGTGTGCCTACCTATGGCCTCTCTGGGGCGAGAGGATTCAATAAGAAAAATGTCCACAAATTACTTACTACAAGTGGGTGGTGCCTAGTGCTCGATGAATGGCAGCCATTGTTTTTATTCTGATTATTACCATTACTATTCACAAAAGTGGAGATGCTTTGGGGCACCTGGTGGCTCAGTCAGTTAAGCACCCGACTCTTGATTTTGACCTCACTGCTTGTGAGTTCGAGCCCTGCATTAGGCTCAGCACTGACAATGTGGAGCCTGCTTGGGATTCTCCTTCTCTCCCCCTGTCTCTGCCCTTCTCCGGCTCATGGTCTCTCTCTCTCTCTCTCTTTCTCAAAAAAATAAATAAACTTTTAAAAATAAAGTGGAGATGCTTTACAAAGTTCTTCCATTTTTCCCCCAAATTAATGGAGAATCTATTGAGTATCTTCTAGCTGCCTACTTTGTAATCTGTCTACAACTGGATGCTTTCCAAGCCCCTGAAACTTAATGTCCCCAGATCTTCCTCCTCTCATTTTTTTCCCCCAGTGCTGCTCAACCTGATTTCCTCGCTCTGTCAGTGGCTCCAGCATCCATGGCTTGGGGACACTAAAAGCTGGGAGAAGGGACAGGGTAGGCAGGAGCTCTGGGGGGATGTTGGGAGAGTAGGCTTCCAACTAGGAGGACTGGGAGACACCCTAGATCTACAGCCCTTTCGGGGGTCACTGGCAACACTCACATCTCCCACACAGCAGGATTAGCTTCCTGACCCAGGAAACAATCTCTCACTTGGAAATCAAGCAAAGCCTCACTTCATTTTGCCAGAAGTGGCAGCCAGATGGGTGCACTAAACCTTGGTCATGATGTGTGCTGTAGGAGTTGGGGCCGGGGGTGGGTGGGTATTCATACTCAGTTTTAACTGTGATCCCTTCCATTTGGAAGATGACTCTTGCCTTTCTGAAGCTTTTCCTGAAGCTTTTCACCCCCAGAAACCCTCCTGATCCTCCCCCCTACTCCTTGTGACTATACCCATGTGATGGATGCCATGGCATCCCACCCATGCCTCTCGGCGCTCGCCTTGCCTCCACATGCCAAAGCTGCTTACTGCCCAGCTCAAGGGAGAGGCCAGCCCACCTGCCATGGGAAAACCAGCACCAGAGACCCCTGTAAGGAACAGCACATCCAGATGGGGCCTAGGAGAGGCAGCCGTCAAGGCCCCCTGATGAGTGACAGGGCTGGGAGCTCAAGTACAGGCAGAGAGCAGTGCAGTCAGCCAGGTGAGGGTTCAAATCCCTCCTCTGCCTCTTACTGAAAGTGCGACCTTGGGCAAGGCTCTCAACCTCTCCAAGCCTCAGTTTTTACCTCTGCAAAATGGGGATGACGACAGTCAGTCGTAAGGCTATGTATGAAAAGTGTTCAGCATGCAACGAGTGCTTTATTATTATTTCTGCTGTTGCTGCTGCTGTTGTTGGCTTAATGAGTCTAAAGAAGAGGTGGGCTCTGTCCCCCATTGTGAATTTCATCACTTGGAACAACTATCTCTCCCAACCCAGGGACTCCAGGGACTCATGTCCAGCCTGCTGGATTTCTGACGCAGAGACAGGAAGGGCAGGGCTGGAGGGGAAGCCAGCTGCAGACCGACAGCCAAGGGCAGAGGCTCCTGGAAAGACGTGGCCAGGGGGAAAGAAAGACATGAGTTTGAACAGCGTTTTTAAAGAGTCAGAGTCACCAAGAGATGAAATGGTGTTTTCATCTGGGAAGTGGGGAGGCCCTGCTCCCATCCCCCTTCCCCAGATGCTACACATGTACAAACTGAGGACAGTGACCTCAGTTTCCCCAAAGCACCTGGAGGTTGCTGGGGAAGGGGGAAAACCCATAGTAGGGAGGAGTTTGGAACCTCCAACTGGAGGTCTGTCTTCATCCCCTGAGGTCGATAGTGTTAAATTGGGGGTGCTGGGCCTGCCCACCCACCTTAAGTGGGAGTGTTGTGGGGCTAAATCAGGGTGAAAGCTCCTGGGGTGTGGGTGTTCCGGTGCTCTTGGGCAGTGCAGCATTGAGGTGACTTCTGTGACCATAGATAATAGCCCTATGAAGCCATTAGGTCATTACACACCGTTATCATTAAGATAATTTGTGTCACTGAACTTAACTCACACCCCTGCCCCCAGTGATAAGAAGGGATTCCAGAGCAAACACTTGGCGGGGGGCGGCGGTGAGGGTCCTGCACCAGAGAGGGTGGGACTCTCCTTTTTTCTTTCCCAAAAGAGGCTTTGACCTCTCTACCCAGTGGATCCTTCTTAAACCTAGAAATTATTGGAAAGGAAAAAGAAATGTTCCTGCTAGTGAATTTTCATGAGTGTGAGAAACAGAAAAATGCTCACCTACTCTCATTAGCCCCCAGTGTGTCTGTTCTGAAGTGTGCCAGCACAAGGACATCTGTGTTATGACCTCAGGGCCTTTGCACGTGCTGTTCTTCCTGCCTGCATGCTCTTCCCCCAAGATATACAGACAGCTTACCTCTCATTCCCTCAGGTCTCTATTCAAAGGTCCTCTCCTTAGAGCCCTCCCCCAACCACCCTTCTAAAGAACATCCCCAGGGGGCACCTGTGGCTCAGTCAGTTAAGCGTTTGACTTCAGCTCAGGTCATGATCTCATGGTTCATGGGCTCGAGCTCCACGTCGGGCTCTGTGCTGACAGCTCAGAGCCTGGAGCCTGCTAAGGATTCTGTCTCCCTCTCTCTACCCGTCCCCTGCTCATGCTCTGTCTCAAAAATAAGTAAACATTAAAAACAAAAATTAAAGAACATCCCCAGTGCTCTTTATCTCCTTATCTCACTTAAATTTTTCCTAGTTCTTGTCACTGTTCCTCATCACATTACATATTCATTGGTTATGGCCACCTCAGCCACTGAAGTCAGCATTCCCAGAGGGCACGAGTGCTGTCTTACGACTGTATTTCCAGCACCTAAAACAGAGCTACACACGCAATAAGTGCTCAGCAATATATACAGAAATCCCAGTCTCCCTCTACTCCTGTTGGAACCCAAAGGCACAGGGCTCCACCTCAGTCACTTGGGCCACAAGCCCAAGCATCATCCTGGATCCCACTGTGTGCCCACTCCCTGCACCCAACTGGCAAGTCCTATTGGCTCTGTCTCCAAAACCTATCCCAAAATATGCTTCCTCATACATCCCTATCCCTAAATTCCTTTTCCAAGTCAACTGCCTACTGCTTCCAGCATCCCTGCCTGCTCAACAGCCAGAGGGATCTTTTAAAAATATAAATCAGATGTGGGGCGCCTGGGTGGCTCAGTCAGGTGGGCAACCAACTTCAGGTCATGATCTCACAGATCGTGAGTTCTAGCCCCGTGTTGGGCTCTGTGCTGACCGATCAGAGCCTGGAGCCTGCTTCAGGTTGTGTTTCCCTCTCTCTCTGCCCCTCCCCCACTCATGTTCTATCTCTCTCCTTCAAGAATAAAAAAAAATTTTTTAAATATATAAATTAGACGTGACTACCTCTCCCTTGCTTAAAAGCCTTCAGTGGCTCCCATACCAGAAAAAAAAAAATTCAAACTCTTTGCCTGCTGACTTCTCTGACTTCATCCCGCACATTTCCATGTACACATCCCTGCACAAGCTTTCCTGTTGCTTCCCAAGCATACCAGCCTCATTGTTTCCACCACAGGGCCTTTGCACTGGCTATTTCAGAAAACTCTACTGATCCTTGCGAAACCAACTCTGCCTTATCATTGGCCTCTCATATCAAATGTGTTTTCTCTGAGAGGCTGCCCTTGACCACCAAACACACCCCGCCTCACTCCCAGTCACTCCCACTGCGTTACCCCACTTGTTCCCTGCATCTCACGGAACATCGTCTGAAACAGTCATGTTTGTCTGTGTGTTGATCAAGTGTCTCTGCCATTGACTGGAATGGGAGACTTGGAGCAGAGAAAGCAGGTGTGGAGGGGGGCGGGTGCAGAAGGAGAATGGCAGGTCCTGCTTGGCTTTGTTGAGTCTGAGGGGCATGGGGTTGTCCAGGTGGGGATGCCCAATGGGCAGGAGGATCTGTGGGTCTGGAATTCAGGAAAGTGTTCGGACTTAGAGACTGGGATCTGGATAAGCGCTCTGAGAAGGGCATGAAGCGTGAGAATGGATGGGGAGATGAGCACAAGAGGTAGCTGGAAGCCACAGAAGGTTCTGAGCAGTCGACAGAGAAACCTAGAGAGAGGAGCTGGTCAGACGGGCCAGTGAGGCAGCAGGGCCTGTGCCCTGGGAAACCCGGCCTGGTGGTCCATGCACCAGGGATGGAGAGGAAGCCACAAAGGCAGGACCCCCATCATGTGATCTTTTAGGACAGCATCCCCTTCCCTTCTGCAGGCAGGGGTCTGAAATGTCATCCGGACCACAACTGAGGCCCCCGTTCCAGCCATTCTCTTCACTCTGCTCCACAGGAACGGCCCCACCAGGCCCTTGGACATCAATTCTCCTGACCCTCGGCTCTTACAGAGCCCCTGCCAATCGATCGCACTGAATCGAGTCAGTGGGGCAGGTCCAGAGGGCCTCAGGCGGAGAGATCATCACAGTGCTATTGCTGCCAACGTGTGCAGGGACAGATTTTTCATTAACCTCACGGCCCCCTCCTGGGGCACCCCCACTTGGCTTCAAGCCACAGTCTTCCGGCTCCTAATTCCTCTTTGTCCCTGGCTCCTTGCTGGTGAGCGCTGAATTGGGGAGCACACTGGGCCGGGTGTCAAGGGTCTTGGGACGTTGACCCTCTTGCAGAAAAGAGCCAAGGGGAGGGCAGCTGGAGCCCCTCTGTGCCAGTCAGGCCCAGTTCCAGGGAGTCAGGAGACACAGAAGGGGAGGGTGGCCATCCCAAGGGTCCCAGTAAGAGCCTCAGTTCCCAGGGCATTGGCACCAACGTGTCGGGAAGGGCAGCATGACCTAGAAGTTAAGGGCTGGGGCTCTAGGGCCCTGATTCACCTCCAAATCCCTGAACTGCTACATCCTAGCTGTGTGGCCTTAGGCCAGTCACAGGAATCTCAGCCTCTCCATCCATAATATGGGGATAATAAACAGCACCTACTCCCATGGGGCTACAGCAAGGGTTAAATAAGATAATGCACGTAAAATGCTCAGTATGGTGCCTGGCACGTAACATGTGCTTGAGAAATATCAATATTCATTATGATTTCATCTGTGAATCCCTTTTAGAATGAGGCAGAGGTGGAGGAAAAAGGACCATAGGTTTCCCCAAGATATTATCCCCAATTTTATTTCCTCCCAGATTGTTTGGCTTCAAGGGAGCCTGTGTTCAGTGTTACCCAGAACATTCTCCAGAGTCAGCTGACCAAAGGCTGGAAACACATTGCTGCTCACTACAAGCCCCCGTCCAGAAAAGGTGTGCCCAGGTGCCCAGCCCAGGCCCCACCCCTTGGCAACCCCCTCCTCCAGAGAGCCAGGACCTCATTCCAGGAAAGACCCCAATCAGGAGGTTCCTGGCCACATTGGGAGACTCTGGACACTTCAGGTTCTCCAACGGAGCTCTGAAAGGCATGGGCTCTGGCTCTCTCTCTCCAGATGGAGCAGTTTCTGTGTGACAAATCATAGATTTCATGACATCTCTCCTGGGTGGGCAGGGGGTGCCTCTTCCAGAGGAGGTCTGGGCCCAGGGAAATGGCTGCTGGTAGCTGCTGTCACCACCACCCACCTACCCTCCCCGGGGTGAGCAGAGCTTGTCTCTGCTTCTTCGTATAGATTTCAAAACCTGAGAACCTGGTTGAGCGCTTGCCCAAGGCTGTACATCCATTACACAAGGAGAGAGGGTCTACAGCCCAGCTTTCTGGCTCCAAGTCCAGTGCTTTCTCAAGGGTGGGGAGGGGAAGGGATGAGAGCCTCTGGGGGAAATGACTTGGTCACCTGCTTTCAGTGGCCTGAGGCCCTTGGATACCTGGGTCCCCACAGGGGCTGGGTCCCTTGGTCTGCCCTGCAGGAGGACCCTATAGCGGAGGAAGCGGAGACAAAAGCAAGAAGGGTGATAGCACAGTGGGAATCAGAAGGGAGTTCTGGCCTTGCCTCCAACCTATCCCCCCTTGGGACCTTGGACAGCTCCCTTCCCTTCTCTGAGACTCCACGTTTTCCATTGCAAAGCGGGGAGATTACATTAACAGACCTCTTCTTGCTCTCATACTTCAAAGGGATGGGTCAGTACCCTCAACTGTCAAGTGAAGGACTGAGGCCCAGAGAGGGAAAGCATCTCACTCAAGGTCACACATCTCCTTGTGGCAGAGACAGCTAAGATCTGATGCTGGACCAGATATGGTCTTTAGGTGTCTTTCATGGGCCAGTTCTGCAACATCTCTGCCCAGCCAGGGCCGAGCCAGACCCAACCCTCAGGCTTCTCCACAGTCGAGCCTGTGGCTTTAATCCCCAAACTACCCAGGCTGTGGCTTCCAGCTGTGCTCCCAGACTCCGGGGGGCTTTTCCTAATGGGGAGATGGCAACCAGCCCTGCAGAGGGACTCTGGCAACAGAATCAGAGGGATAGGAGGGTCCCAGGCAGGCTCCTTCCTATCTCTGCTAAAGTGCCTCCCTCAGCCGTGGTGAAGGGTTACCGGCCGTGCAAGTGCTGGGAAGGCCCTGGCTGAGGCTTCTCAGACACCAAGGGCAGGCCCCAGACCTAGGCCAGGCCCAAGACAAGAGGACTTTTAAAGTCCTCCCCTCTATCAGAGCAAAGTGCACCAACAGCTCATAATAAATATGACATTTTTGCCAACAATCTTTTTACAGGATTTTTATAATTTTGTTCTTGGAATTGTTTGGCTACCAGGCACTGACTTAACGGGCAGTTGGCTATGCCTTCCTTCTCGTCCATTCTCTTCCTTACCCGGGATTTCTTACCAAGTGAGAAAATGTAGCTGACAAATTGCTTTTACGAGTAATGACACTTTTATGAATGCCTAATGTAGTAATTAATGCAGTTGACCTAACGTTACATTTTGTAGACATTTAACATTTATTAATTTCGATTTCACCGTTTTCTTTTCCCATTTTGCAGCCAATAAATATTTTAAGGCCTCAGATATTTTTGCAGGATCCTTAAAAGTTCATAGGCCCAAAAAGCTAGTGTGACCTTGAAAAAAAAGAAGAACTGAGCCTCCCTGGGCCCCAGCTTCACCCCCACCCTGTTCCCCAGGGGCCTTGCCAGCCATAGGCGAATCCTGCAGGGCTGACCCACACCAGGAGCGACATTTTAGAACTACGCTTGGTCAGAACAAGACCAAGCCCCAACAGGGGCTGCCAGAGCCACTATGAAGATGCTCAGAACCACACAAAGACAGAGACAAAGACCTCCCTCTCACCCATGAAGAGCAAAGCAATAAAAAATGTTATTTTGCCAGTCGGTTGAATTTCATTTGTGTGGTTTGGAGTGTATTTTCTAGTTAATGAACCTGCCACATTTATGACCACTCTTTTTCAATTCGGTGGAGAGAAAGGGGGAAAAGGAAGCGGAAAAGCCTGCCATATCTCCCCACACAGCTGACGGCTGATAGCTGCAGGTCTGCACAGGGCAGGGCCTCACAGCCGTGGACCTAACCGCCTGGTCAAGGGCAAGGTCACTGGGGAAGCATTTGTATGTGCAGCATATATGATCTGGGTTAGACCTCAGGGACAAGTCCCCAGCATAGGGCCCTTGCTGAAGGGAAGTCCCCAACCCCACCTCCAGGCATCTTTCCTGGGTCAAGGTGATCCAGTCTGCCCTGTTCCTCTGCTGGCAGGCTGGAGGATGCCAAATGGCCAGTGCCCTCTACCCCTAGTTAAGTAGGTGTGGGACAAAAGGCAAGAAACTGGGACATGGCCAGCGGGAGAGGAGAGGAAGGTACACCCCTGACTTGTCCGCCCGTGAGGCACTCTGCGATCGGGTCCTGAATAAGTCATGACAGGTGGGACCAGTAGCTCCAACTATAAACACACATATACACACACGGGCTCCCTCCCCTTCCTCCAGCCCAGCACCACTCCCTGAGCCCAGCCTCCATGGAGGAATCTGAGGCCCAAACCTTGTCGGGGCCGGGGGGGCGGATCTCAGCTGCCTGCCCCACCACTACCCCAATAGGGAACATCCCTGCCCACACTGGTCATGAGTTGTAAGGACAGCAAACCGGAGATGACTTTGCAAGGCTGCCGAGGCGTGGGCTTTGGCAGACAAGCCCCTATCCAAGCTACAGATACCCCTCTCCTCTGATTTCTCCCTCAATCACTCCCTCTCCCCTCTTACCTTCACAGCAGCCCCAGCTAAACTGTAGTAGGGAACCACATCTTCAACCATTCGCACACTGTTATTCACATCCGCTATACGCAGGCAAACAAGGCAGACCACAGTCCCTGTGCCTTTGGGATTCACAACACTACTAGAGAAACAAGTTAAGTGCAGCAGTCACAGAGGATGGGCCAAGTTCTGAGGGAAGGAATACAGGCTGAGGAAGCACAGTGGGTACCTCTCTAGGACTGTGGAGGCAGCATTCCTGGAAGACTTCCTGGAAGAGGAGATAGCTCATCTGGGAAAGGAGGAGGGGATCCCTAGGGGAAGCCTGGAGCACAGAATGGTGCATCTTTTAGCCCCGTCAGTGGGGGCAGAGGCTGTCCCAGATGGACGGCAACCGGGGAGCCAGACCCCCGAGTCTTGCCTTGAGCTGAAGAGCCCACATGGTCACAGGGTATGAGGATGGGAACTGAGGAGAGAGGGAGCCTGAGTCCACTGATTTCAGGCTGTCAGGGCCTCACATCTTCCATTTTTTCATAACTGCAAGAGGCATTGCCAGCACCTGACCCTCCCAAGGGATTTGCATTTTAAGAGGGATCAGAGCCAGAAGGGAAATACCCGCCCCCTGCCATCAACTCAGCGCTCCCTCCTCTGCCAGAGAACCTTTCGCCCGAGACTCCTCTCCTTTCCTCCTCTGGTCTCCAGTCCCTGCACCCCCACACCCATCTTATGGGGTGATCGTCATGGTAACCTCCACACTGGGGGTCCTGCCCCTGCTACTAGCCTGGAGCACACCGGGTCTTCCTTACACAGCACCCGGCCTTGGCTGAGCCAGCACTGAGCTCAGTGTCCCCTCTAGGCCACGGGAGGAAGTTTTGAGAAGCACTAGGCTCTCCAGGGCTCAGCTCTCTGATTCCCCACCTGGAAAGACCTTCACGTTGGAACAGGAGTGTCTAGAAACTCCTCAACCCTGAGGAGGGTAGAAGGAGGCAGAGTGGAGGAAACTGAGGCCCAGAGAGCGGGGGGGGGGGGGAGGAGGGGGCCAGCCGAGGTTGCAGAACTAGTAGGCATCCCAGTCCCGGCCTGAATCCAAATCTGTCTGGTTCAAAAGTTGATGCCTCCAACTGCTAGGCCATGAGGCCACAAAACCCCAAACACCTGCCAGGGCTGAGCGGGTCAGCAGCTGAGTGTCATGTGAGCACTGGGTGCTGTGGGGCGTCGGCCCCATCTACACAGAAGGCCAAAATTCTACTCCAGTTGACAGCTGCCATGCGGGAGTGTAAGGCCCCGTGACGGGAGATCGTCTGCTTTTTTTCGGAAAACAGGACCCAGATTTTCATATGAAATACTCGAGTTTGTAAAAGTTATCTAGGGGCGCCTGGGTGGCTCAGTCGGTTAAGCGTCCAACTTCGGCTCAGGTCATGATCTCGCGGTTTGTGAGTTCGAGCCCCGCGTCGGGCTGTGTGCTGACAGCTCAGAGCCTGGAGCCTGCTTTGGATTCTGTGTCTCCCTCTCTCTCTGACCCTCCCCTGCTCATGCTTTGTCTTTCTCTGTCTCAAAAATAAATAAAAACATTTAAAAAATTTTTAAAAAGTTATCTAATCAAAATACGTTTCATTAGATGTTATATAGGTTAGACGACACACATCTACCACCAGGTTTTTCATCATTCATTCAATAAATATTTAATGAGCACCTACTTTATGATGGGTAGGGTAACTGGATCTTCCCAGTGCCCACAGACTGTCCTGGTTTTAAAGACTGGCAGTCCCACATCCTGGGAACCCGTCAATCCCTCTACCAGATACTGAGCTTTGGGTCTATGGGGGAGAATAAGAAAAAGTCCCTGGCCTGTGGGAGCTTCCTCTGTGGGGGGAGGGGACAATACATTCATCACCAGGGCAAGACAGAGGAAACAATACAGTGTAATGGATAGATTCAGTAGTGACTGGGGGATAGGGCTGATCAAGGACGACTACTCTGAGGAGGTGACATTTATTTGAGCAGAATCCCAAAGGAGAAGAAGAAAGTAGCCAAGAAAATATCTGCAGTAACAAAAATGCACTGGCAAAAATATGTCTGCACAAGCTATTCACTGCAGCTCTGTTTGTAAAAGCCAGACCCAAAACAGCCCGGATAACATCAGTAGGGGTGTGGCTGGATGAGCCCGGCCCCTGTAGAAAGGAAGGGGGAGGAGCTCCAAATGCCCCTACACTGTGACTATCCGCAAGGCCATACTGTTGAGTGGAAAGCGGAGGTGGCAAGGTGTATAATATGTTGCTATTTATCTAAGAAATTGTGTGTCTGTGTGTGTGTGTGGATGTGTGCGTGCTTACATTTCAAAGGCAATAAGCAGGGATGCCTGGAGGGTTCAGTTGGTTAAGCGTTGGACTCTTGATTTCGACTCAGGTCATGATCTCCCCGTTCATGGGATCGAGCCCCATGTTGGACTCTGTGCGGACAGCGTGGAGCCTGCTTGGGATTCACTCTCTCTCTCCTTCTGTCTCTGCCCCTCTGCTTGTACACTCACGCTCTCTCTCTCTCTCTCTCCAAATACACATTTTAAAAAGTAAATAAATAACAGTAAATAAGCACAGAAAAGATACAGTTCAAGACTTTGCTCCTATCAGGTCTGCTAATACCTCTCTCTCTGGCCCCAACAAACCCAAAGTCAACAGGTGGAAAGTCCCCTCCATGCCCCATGAGGCCACAGCCTGTGTGGACACATACCTTTATTGCAGAAAATTGAAGAACTGGCCCACTGATTCAATCTCCACAAAGAAAAGGCTAGGAATTCTCAGCTTTGGAAATATGGATGGCCAGGCTGGGTAACAGCTGAGAAGGCTGTCCTGTGCATGATAGAATGGTTAGGACCCCTGACCTCTACCCAGCAGATGCCAGTAACATCTCTCCAGTCGTGACAACCAATAATGTCTCCAGTCATTGATAAATGTCCCTTCAGAGCAAAGTCACCCCAGTTGAAGACTGCTGGGCTAGAATACCACTGTGACACCACCCAGTACGCTCATGCATCTATGCAGTGACCCTCAGGGGCAATGTAACTCACAAAAAGAGACAAAACATGCCTCCCACTGTGTGCCTCCCGATGAAAGCACTCAAGATGACCATAGATGCACTCTTGTAAAAATACCTCGCCTGACTCTGATCAAGCTTCTAGATGGAACTGCCACTTTGCAGGGACAGTGGACAAGGGAACATGTTCAATGGCACCATAAAAGATGCAATCTGCAAACTCCAGACAGCAGGAAACTCTAATGTATACACAGCACAGTTTCCTGACTGTGGGATCAAACTCCAAATCAGTCTCTGCCCTAGGTGTGGAGCCTGCTTAGGATTCTTCTCTCTCTCTCTCTCTCTCTCTCTCTCTCTCTCTCTCTCCCCTGCTCATGCACAGGTGTGCATGTGCTATAAATAAATAAATAAATAAATAAATAAATAAATATTTTGAAAAGCCACCTCGGTGGTGCCTGAATGGTTCAGTTGGTCTCTTTTTTTTTTTTAATATAATTTATTGTCAGATTGGTTTCCATACAACACCCAGTGCTCCAACTCTTAATATCAGCTCAGGTCTTGATCTCAGCGTCACGAGTTCAGCCTTCAGCCCTGTGCTGGTCATGCAACTACTCTAAAAAAAAAAAAAAGCCACATGGGGTGTCGCACTGGGTCAGTAGGTGTTAGAGCATGTGATTCTTAATCTCTTAAGTTCAAGCCCCACACTGGATGTAGAGATTACTTTTGGAAAAAAGAATCTGGAGGGGTGCCTGGGTGGCTCAGTGGGTTAAGCATCTGAATCTTGATTTCTGCCCAGGCCATGATCTCATGGTTCATGGCCAAGCACCAAGTCGGGCTCTGTGCTGGCAGTGCAGAGCCTTCTTGGGATTTTCTCCCTCTCCCTCTCTCTCTGCCCCTCCCTGCTTGCTCTCTTTCTCTCTCAAAAATAAATAAACTTAAAAAGAAAAAAAAGAACCTGGAGACAGGTAGGAACTCACAATGTTCCAAGTAAAAACTCAATAAAAATAAATTTAAAACATTGCCAAAAGAAAAAGGGGGGGGGGGCAACGGGGGAAATATGCACAGATATTTGATGTTGGATGATATTAAGGAAATAGAGTTTATTTCTTGTGTGATAATAGCATTGGGGTTAGGTTCTGGTAAAGAGTCTTTTTATCTTTTAGAGATAATGCTAAAATATCTACAGATTAAATGACAATATGCCTGAGTTCTGCTTCACAAAAACCTTCACACACACACACACACACACACACACACACACACAAAGTAGGGCTATAAATAAAACAAGACTGATTGGTCATGAATTAATAATCACTAGATCTGGGTGATGGATAGAGGGGAGGATCATTGTTTTCTCTCCTGTTGTATCTGTTTGTAGAGGGAAAAAAAATAACAACAAACAGATGAAAACAGGATTCAGGGTGAGAACTTTCTACGCAGAGGTTATCAGCCATCATGAATGTCGTGGGGCTGGGATGAATGTGGCCAGTTCAAGGGTAGGCAAGGAGGCCAGTGCAGCTGGAACACAGTGGATTATGAGTAGGAGCGTCAGATGAGCACAGTGGGGCCTGACCCTCAAAGCCCTGGGTCCTTGTGGCCTTCACCTTGACCCCCAAGCAGAAGCTGTTAGAGACCTGTGGGCAGCAGTGGGGTAGAATCTTTTGATTAACAGCACGTAGCCTCCCCACACGATGGGATATTACTTAGCCATAAACGGGAATGGAAAACTCAATCAGGCTACAACTCTGAGCCCATTCTAGAGGAAAGAAATCAGGCACAAAAGGCTACCTGTTGTAGGATTCCAATGATGTGAAATACCCAGAATAGGCAAATCAATAGAGACGGAGAGCAGATCCGTGGCTGTCCAGGGCTAGGGGAAGGGAGAATAGGGATTGACTGCTAATCGGTTACAGGATTTCTTTCTGGGGGATGGAATGTTCTGGAATTAGTCGTAATGGTTTGCACCACATAGCGACTATACTAAAACCACTAAAGTATACACTTTTAAATGGTGGTTTTTATGTTATAGGAATTATATATGTTTTTGAAACCCCAAAAGGAGACAAGATCCTTTTGGCTGCTCTGGAGAGTAAGCAAGACCAGCCATGGCAATGGGAAGGTCCCACTACTCGTACCTCCAGTGGGCTGACTGGTGAGGAGAGAAAGGGGGATAGGGCAACTCCTAGGTTTGGGCCTGAGCATGCCACCATGGGTGGAGATGCCACTATCCAGCAAGATGAGGAAGACTGGGGTCCAGGGAGTGGCAGGTTATTCCTTAGGTTCTAGGTGCTTAGGGTTGGTCATTAGTACTTCTGCCCACATGGTCCCAGCCCTTCTCTTCCAGGCCTCCAGGTGTGGGGCGGGGCCACACGACCAGCTCAGGCCAATGGGGTGTACCCTGAAGTGGAGAACCTTCCAGAACTTGGTGCCAAGGTGCTCAGTACATTCAAGAGGGTGGCTGCTTCACCAACCTGGGCTCTGGAGTGAGATGACACGAGAGCAAAGCCCCAGCGAGCCCACGATGGATGTTTAGCGAGTGAGAAACACACCCTTTGTTGTTGTAACCCACTGACAGGTTGGGGCCATTATTACCACGGCACAACCTAACCCACTCTGACCCATGTGATCCTTGGAGACATTCAGCCGGTTTTCTCCCCGGCCTCGCCCCGCCCCACCCCCCAGTGCAGGGCACACTGAGCACCGAGCTTCCACAGGGATAGGTTTTCTTCAAGCCGACCACGTGATTGTCTAGCCTGGAGCCTTCCATGCCCAAGCAGCTCAGGACCAGGTACGTACGAGGGACCCCAAGGTGTTTGCGGTACACAACCAAATGGTGGAACCAGAGCAGAGGGGGTGGTAGGGGTTGAAATCGGGGGGGGGGAGATAAAGCAGTTTAAATAAATTAAGGAGAAGTAAGCAACAGTGCTTGACCGAGTCTAAATTGAATGTAACCAGCTGTCACTGAATGTGTGAAATCCTTGACAATGGTGACTGCAGCCAGTCCAGGTGGGGGGACAGCAGGACAGACCAGCAAGGCCTCCCGGAGGGAGTGGCGACTTCATCCTGAGTGTTTCAGGAAAGAAGCCTGACCTGGTGGATGGGGGGGGGGGGTGCAGCAGCATGGGGGTGGCTCCCCCCTCTCCAGGAGAACTGCCCAGCTTCCAGCTTCTCTGGGGTCTTCACGGCCCCAACAGGCACCCCTTAGGAAGGTGAATCAGTTATTCTAGCTCTACCCGTCTTCATCTCTGGGGTAAGGCCTTGTCTCTAGAAGACCCCTGTTACAAGGCACCGCTCTTACCAAGAGGGACAGAGGGTTGACACTAAGATTAGCCTCCCACCCCCCTCATCAGAGCAGAGAGCCCAGGGCCCCGGAGAGCTTGGGGTGACGGGGCACCACCGTGAGGGCCTGCCACCAAGACCAGACCTACAACTTTGCCTCCAGCCGGAGCCCCACTGGCTTCCTTGGCATCAGCCGCTCCGCATTCTGCCATCGCCCCTGCTACCCCAACGGCCGCCGTTTGAGGTCAGTCACACACAGGCCAAGGCCACTTCTCCTGAACCCTCTGCATGACCCACGCTGCTTCTGGAAAATCAGCAGGGTCCCTGCTCTGAATGCAGGGGGGGGAGGCCCGGGCCCAGCTGCTGGGCCTTTACCATCAGTGTTTGTCGCCTCGGCAGCCTGGGAGGCTTTGCCAGCTCTCAGGAAAGATCGGACCCCAGCCCAAGGCTCTGACCTACACGTGGAAATTGCTGCCATGAGAAAATCCCAGCCCCGTCACTTCCTAGCGGCAGGCCTCAGATGGATGGCTTCACAGAAGCTCCAGTCCGGAGCTGGCTGATTAGACACTGGCAGAGCCGGGGTTCAAATCCCAGCTCCACCATGACTAAGTGATTGACCTTGGGGAAATTGCTGAAATTCCCTATGCTTCCGTTCCCCACCTATGAGATAGGGTTAGTCATAATACTCATCCTTCAGCATCCCCCGCCTGAAGGAAGTGGTGAATACATACTGGTGAAATTAATACAGGAATGAAAACTGGTATGCCTGTCAGGGGCCTTTAGTCACAAGGAACCAAAGCCCAACCCAAGCTAGTTTGTGGGGAAATGGTACTTAGCAGCTCCAGTACCTAAAAAGTCCAGGTATGGTAGAGCTGGCTTCAGACACAGCTGGATCCAGGGGCTAAACAATGTCCTTCAACCTCATGGGCTCATGGATCTCTCTCTCTCTCTCTCTCTCTCTCTCTCTCTCTCTCTCTCTCTCTCTCCTGCACACAGCTCCCTCCACATAACAGGGGAGAGCAAGGCTCCAGCTGACATGGGCTTTAGGGGAAGGAGAGAATGCAAAACCCTAGGGAGGAAATCTGACTGGCCCAGCCAGGATCTCATGGGCTCTCACTAAGCAGAAAGGGGTCCGGTGATGAAGAGCTCCCCACAGCCAAATGGAGTGGCCAGGGGGACGTTCTCCCAAAGGAGGGGGCTCTGCCAGCAGAAGAAGAGGGCACAGTCATGCTGAGCAGAGACAGTATGGACACATCGGCGTCTCCCAGTAGGTGACTGGGCAGCTGGCCAAGGCAGGGCTGTAGCCTGCGGCCACCGGGAAGGAAAGGCTGTGGGAAGGGGATAAAAGGGAGAGAGAAGGGAGGAGAGGAGGGAGAAAGGAGGAGAGAGGAAAGGAAGCAGAAGGGAGAGAAGGGAAGGGAGAGTGCCTGGACCACACAGGGCTCCATCTGAGCTCAGCACCTGTACAAACCCCCAAAACACCCTGCTTGCCTGAGGCCAGCCCCACCCCGCCCCAACCCCCTTGCTACAAGGTCATCCCACACCCCTGACCATGGTGCTTGGTTGCGAACAAACCAGGTCTGAGCCCATCTATTCGTGTTACCCCTCTGGCCAGTCAGCCAAAGACGTTCGCTGGAATTCTGGGCGGACATCTCCCTCCTGGTGTGCAGGGAGGCGTAGCTGGAAGTGTGAAGTCCATTTGCTGCCATGAAGGAAGCCGTCCTCCAGTCGAAACCCACACCGGCAATGGAAGAGAGGGGAGCAATGGGAAATAATCGGACGATCGATGACCACTGAGCGGCTGAGTCCAGCAGCGGGGCGAGCTTACCACTGGGCCCCAGAGGCATGAGCTGATACACCCGCTCGCTGGTTCAAGCCACTTTGAGCTGAGTTCTTCTGTCAGGTTCACGCAAGGGCAGCAGAAAAAGCTGAGGGAACTGGAGACCAGCCACCGTCCTCTCCATGAGCATCTGTCTGTCCTGCCTGATGCCAAAGAGGGGGCCGATGACTAAAGGGGGGTATGTATCAGTCGGGGTTCTCCAGAGAAACAGAACAAACGGGAGATGTAGAGAGAGGGAGAGACTTATTTAAGGAATTGGCTCATATGATTAAGGAGGCTGGCAAATCCAAAATCTGCAGGATGGGCCAGCAGGCTGGAGACCCAGAGGAGAGCCCATGCTGAAGTTCAAGTCCCCGGGTCTCTGCTGCAGAATTCCTCCTTGTTGGAAGGAGATCAGTCTTTTGTCCTATGGAGACCTTCGACTGGCTGGATGAGACCCACCCACATTACGGAAGGCAGACTGCTTTACTCAAAATCCACAATAACGTTTGACCACATATCTGGACACTGTAGCCATGCCAAATTGACACATAAAGTCAGCCATCATAGGGTCCCCGGATGCATCTTGTTCCGCCCCCTCAGATGAAGAAACAGAAGTCCAGAGAGGCCCACGGGGCTGTCCTAGGTCACACAGCAGTGTAACAGCAGTGCCTGGCTGCCTCCATCCTGACTCTCAGGCCAGTGCTCTCTGGACAGTCCCCTCACTCCTGCTGTGGCTCCTAGGAGCCCAAGGACCAGCTGAGAGCAGGAACCACAGACAGGCTACCCACACTGCCAGCCCAATACACCTGAGCAATCAGCCTTCGAGAAGAAATGGTGGCTGGTGGGGTATTTGCATACCCTTAACATGCTGTTCCGTAAAGTTCAAAATATACAGAAATTCCCCAGATCTTCCTTTTCCCCTATAGCCTTGGAATTTCCAACTGAATTCCTTGGGAAGGACCCAGAAAGCGTTGGTTCTTCTGGGTGGGTCACCTACCCCCTGACCCCCACCCTGGTGCTGCACCAGCCAGGAGGTCAGATTCAACTGACTGAGGTTTTCCTTCACATGGCGAATGCGCCATTGCCCACGTGGGAGCTGACATTTTTTATTTTAACAGTCACGTATTCACTTTTATGTTGCTTTGAATTTATGACTAGGGATGCTGGTTTCCCATTTATGGAGGTGATATAAAGTTTCCCTTTAAACTAAATTTAAGTTTTTTAAAAGTGAGTCAGTGGAAATAAAAATAGTAAGTAAATAATAGAACAGGCAGTGTGTCGATATGGCCAAAACAGAGCTGAAATAACCGAGGTTGTAGGGATGCTGGAGTGACCGAAATACCTCCTGCCGCCATGTCAACCCACCTCCACTTGGCCTGTCCCCAGTGGAGGTGAGGGCCGAGGGGACACAGTTGCACGAGTTGGGAAGAAGTGTTCACTCCCCTGCCTGTGCCTGGCCTTGACATCCTGACCCGGGCACCACGGCGTATCCAGTCCCCTTGCCTGGAATCCCAGGACACCAAGAGTCCCGGCACCAAGTTCTGGGGACTCAATACCTACCAAAGGAACATCCCACCAATTTCCTCTCCTGCCTCCCGGAAGGGGACTTGTGTTTTCTCACCTAGACCACCCACCAGCACGGAAATAAGCCATTACTCCATACATAAAAGCCTGCAAGGTAATTAATATCGCAGCCATTTAACTCAGCTGTAATACCCTCACCGTTAATAAGCTAGCTTAGAGCTCTGCTTGAAATTAATAACTTGCAAATGACCCAAGAGCCCTGGTTTCCTACCTTCTTTTTTAAACCAAAAAAAAAAACCAAAAAAAAAAAAAACACACCAGAATTTAAATAGAAAAGCAATTTTCATTTATGAGCCAGTACCATTATTCATAACTGGAGAATTGTAAGGAGTAAAAGCCTTTTCCACTTAATTAGAATCCTGAGCACCACAGGAAGGAGGGGGAGGCCACGTCTAGCACAGGGCGTAAGGAGGCAAGAGGTACAAATCGAAAGGAAGAAAGTCCCTCCTATGTCTACACAGCTGGATGAGGAGCAGGACCCCCCCCCCCCCACTCCCCTGGTGCATCTACTGCAGTGAAAAGTCCAGCACCAGCAGCCGCACGGGGGGCTGACGCTGGCAGGGGAGAAATGCGCGAAGACGCCCGCGTGTCAATCCGTGTCCTCAAGACGCAAGCGATAAAGTCTAATCTTAAAGTACAAGGGAAGCGGAAGGGAGAGAGCAGAGGCCAGATGAGAGGCTGGGGAGGAGGGAGGAGGGAGGATTGGAGGCAGGAGGAAGGAAAGGGGGAGAGACAACCATCCGTCCTTCCTCCCGCATGGAGGACCCAGCCCCGAGGCTCACTACCCCACCCCGCGAACCAGGTGCTTGGCAGGTGCGCTCTGGGAGGAGCCTCACTGTCACCCGCAAGCTTCACAAGACAACCCCTACCTGTGTCCCAGTGAGGAGAGGGGACGCAGAGCAGGCAAGGTCCTGTTAGGGGCGGAGCCAGGGAGGGGCGGAGCTAGAGAGCCAACTCAAGTCTCTGACTGCAAGCCGGGGGCAGCTTCCCAGGCCACCAGCCAGCTCTGCCCTCAGCCTTTCTTCACCTTGATCAACTCACTGAGGACTCACTTTCGTGAAGTAGATACTGTCCTCCTCCTTTCAGAAGTGAGGAAACTGAGGCATGGGGCGGTCAGGCCACAAAGTCACGTGGTCGGCCTGCGGCCCCGCCCCCCGGAGGCCTGCTCGTAACCATGAGGAACACTGCCTTCAGCTCTGGGGTCTATGCTTTTAGGCCCCTCCCCGTCACAGTAGCGACAGGGAATCCCAGAGTCATCCTGTGGCTTCTCTCACGCTGCGCATCGGAGGCATTTTTCCTCCTTACCCCAGCGGCCCCCTCGCCAGCTCTTGCTGCCTACACCGGCCCCCCTGGACTGACTTACGGGGACTCAGTTGCCCCCTGGCTCCCGCAAGCCGAGCGCCTCCTCCCTGCCACCACCCTCCCACCACCACCCCCCCCCCCAGTGTGGCCCCCTCCCCAGCTGAGCCCTCTCCGAGGGCTGGACTAGATTCAGAATGTCCAAGCTCTAAAGATCTGACAAGCCACCTCCTCCACTGCCACGCCCATTCTACAGGTGGGGAGACCGAGGCCCCAAAAAGGATGCCCTGACTTGGCCAAGGTCACGTGCCCCCTCCCTCCCCAGTGGCCTCCTGGGGTGTCCCCAAGTTGCACCCTCTCTCCCCCTCCTCCCCAGGTCCCATCCTGTCCCCAAGCACTGGCAGGATCTCCAGGAAGAGCTCTCCGCTCCCAGATGCTCCACCAGCTGGCAGGCCTGGGTCCCCTTATGGGCCACCTACCACGTGTGGATGCAAAAGCGTCACCACCAGGAGCCTTATGTTGGAGTCTGGACTCAGCAGCGACGGCCGCCTCCAGTTGTGTGTGTGATGTACCCCGTTAGCTCTCAGGCGAGCAAAGGCAAGCAGTGCCCCAAACAGGAATAAGCTCGTTGTCCCCTTTGAGGAACCAGACTTTTTAGGCAGTGGCTCCCAAATGTCAGGTAAACAACCAACTACATCAGAATCACTTCTCCAAAATACAGTCCCCTGGGTCTCACTCCCAGGACAGTGCCATCTGGCAGGTCTGGGGAGGGCCCAGGGATCTGTATCTGAAAAGCCCCCGGTCCCACCAGCTAATTCTGGCAAGGAGGCTTGGAACCACTACTCAGAGCACTTTACTCACAGAGGGTCAAACTTGGGGGCATCTTAAGGCCCCTCTAGCCCAGGGGCACCTGGGTGGCTCAGTCAGTCGGTTGAGAGTTTGACTTAGGCTCAGATCACGATCTCACGTTTCATGGGTTTGAGCCCTGCTCCGTGCTGACAGCAGAGAGCCCACTTAAGATCTTCTGTCCCCCTCTCCCTCTCTCTCTCTGCTCCTCCCCCTCAAGTGTGCACTCTCGCTCTCTCTCTCTCTCTCTCTCTCTCTCAAAAATAAACGTTAAAAAAAAAGATAAAAGGACCCTCTAGCCCAGCCCACCCATTGTACGGTTGGGAAAACTGAGGCTTATGGGGCTTGTCCTGGGTCACGATGGTGCTATTACTCAGAGCCAAGTGTCCTGGCTCCCAGACCGGGGTGCTTGCCCTTCTGTGAAGCCATCTTGGGGGACAAGGGGAAAGGGCTTCTAGCCCTGGACCGTAGGCCATGCTCGGCACAGAGCAAGATTTTCATGGAGAATTATTGGATGGGAATGAAGAGTATTGACCTGGGGACACGGCCTGTTTCTGACCATCTCTCCCTGTTCCGTGAGGTCCTGAGGGAGCTGAGTCACAATGCTCTGTGAGACACATCTCTCTCCCTCTCTCCCTCCCTCCGTCCCTCTCTCCATCTCTCTGTCTCTCACGCACACACACACAATGTCGGTGGGTGGGCAGGTGACAGGGCCGGGCTGCCCAGAGTTCTTATCCCTCTGACCACTATACCCTCTCTTCTTGGGATCTGTGAGGAACAAACTATATTTTCAACAGCAGTTGTCTCCTGATCTATGGGTCTCACCACACCTAATTACAATAAAACTATACCGTAAAACACCCTCTGAACCTCAGCTTCCCCGGCGGGAATCAGATACGATACTGCTTCAAAAAGCCTGGAAACCACAGGGGACTCAGATCTTCAAAGAGAGAAGGCACACATCCGAAGCCAAAGTCGGTCCTTTGAGGACACCACCGTCGGAAGGCCTCCTCGTGACACCTCTTTGGAGTGGCGGAGGCCAGAATGACCACCCCTGTCTCCAGATAGGTAAAACGAGGCACAGCGAGGCAAATGACACATGCTGGCTGTCCAAAGATCCGGGACTGGAAATCAGGAGATGGGAGGAAGCGTAGCCCCGGCCGGTTGGGGTCAGCCAGGGAGAGTGTGTCGGGGGAGGCGGAACAGGAGGTGAAGGGGACCATTGCCAGACGCACGTGCACGTGCCCTCACACGCGCTCACACCCTCTCCTTCCGCCAGCACTGGCGGAATTGAGAACGCAAGCAGCGTGGGGAACCGGCCAGACAATTACCCCATCACTCCCGCTCCTAATTCTCCCTCCCCGTCCTTGGACACGTTTGAGACTCTCTTGAAGGTTCACAATCAGACCCCTTCTCCAACGGGCCTTTCTGCGCCTCACCGCGTGACTTCCCCTCTCCCCAGGCTCTTCGGCAGCCCGCCTCTCGGCCCAGCGAAGCCTGACAAATCCTGCCTACAAACGCGCGTGTCTCAGGCTCGGAATAGCCCTCCCCAAGTAAGAGAAAAACCCTCACGAGGTGATGCCAGGTAAGTCGCAGCGACAACCCCAGCGTGTCTGCTTTCTCCCCAGGTCCCAGGCGTTCCTCGTCTGGGATAGCCATTCGGGACGCGGCCACGGCCAGCCAGGGAAGCCCGGTGCTCCAAAGAGCCCCCAACAACCAGATCACAATGATTGGACTCCGCCACCCTCCCATCTGGAGTGTGCTGGGGGTCGGGGAAGGAAGACATCTGGTCTCCTGTGCAGAGAGAGAATAACAACGCTCATGGTAATTGGCAATGCAAGTAATTGCCACTTACTACATGCCAGGCACTATTCTAAGCCCTTTGCATTCATTAGCTCGCTCAGCCCTCGCACCAGCTCCACGAGACATGTTCCTGTGCCCCTTTTCCAGGTGGGGACTGAGACCCTCTGACCACCCAAGATTAGCGCCCCCTAACATGGCAGTGGTCCTTGGAGCCGGGCAATGGCCGGGACATGCCCACTTCAGTTTGCCGTGGTCCCCGCCGCCCCCTAGTCTATTATATCCTGTCTGTCTGGCCCGTTGAGTTCCCTCACTTCACCCCTGCAAGTGTCTGAGTTTTCAACCCCTATACCAGGCTGCCTCCTCCCCTGTATTTTCCTCCACCCGCTCCGGCTCTTAAGGAATCAGGATCTGGAGCCTACAGGCCTGCCAAAAGCCGTACCCTTCCCCTTCCTTCAGGCCGGCCCTTCCAGGAAGTCTTCCTGTTTTAACCATCAACTCTGCAAATGTCTGAACCTAAAGGATTCTGGGAGGCCGACCTGGGCTTCACCCATCGGGTGCAGATAAGAGCCCGAGGCCCGGAGAGACGTGAAATGCTGCTGCCCCCTCGCGCAGTCAGGAAGCCTTGCGATCCAAGGTCCCCGCTCCGGTTTGGCATGGAGGATGGGGGGCGGAGGGGGTTGGATCGGGCTGGGGTCGTTCTCATGCTCATTTTACTGGGGCAAGGTTGCAGGGTGTCTCAGTGCCATATACGAGGCTGCTGTCTCTTCCAGGGTTTTCCTGGCCACAAGCTTGTCCTCTCATTCCTCCTGAGTCTTCTGTCGGTCCCTGAGCTCTGGGACCGGGTCCGGGCCCTCCCCCTGCCCTCTTGCCTTCACCGGGCACAGCCTCCGGAACTCCCACTGACTCTCCTGACCCGATATGTGGGTCCATCATTCTGCCTCCATTGCACACCCACCCCAGCTACACTCTCCTTCTGGGCTGAGGGGAGGCCTGATCCTGCCCCTAACTTCCCAGCTGACAAAGGAGTATCACAGAGAAGCTAAATGTGACCCAAGGTCACAGCCACTCCTGCGGAGTTGGGACCAGCTCTGGACCCCTGACTGCTGTTTATGATTCCTCCTCCGCAGAAGCCAACAAGGGACTTTGTGACATCACTGTGACCCTTCCCCTGTCTTGAACCTCCCCCCTGGAGACCCTGACCACTTGGAAGACATCCCATTTTCTGGAGTGGGCAGTGGAGACTTACTCCCCCCCCCCACCCCCAAGATGATCATTTTCTCAGAACCTTTGATGTACAGGCCCTGGCAGCTCCCCAAGCTCACACTGCCTGGTCTTTCCCACGACCCCACCTATCTCTGGATACCCCCAGGCCTGTCTGTACAGCTGTGCAGGTTGTGCACTGCTCCCCCAGCACAGCCCCATGCTGCAGTCCTAATTGTCACTCACTAGGCATCGCCATGCGTCCTACGCGACGCGGCTGCCAACTACAGGAAGTGCTACAGCAGCAGACCAGAGAGCCTCCCCTCTCCTCCACTGCATCCCCCCCCCCCGACACACACACACCCCTGCCCCAGCCCAGCCACTAAACTCCCTCAAGCAACCAGGGATGGACCTCCAGGACTGACAGGAAAGGTCCCCCAAGCGGGGGAAATCTTGCTCGGCCGTAATTAAACTCCGTCACTGCACAGGCTGCAGACAAAAGGGAGCCCGTAATGGGATTAGAATTGTCATAAATTAAAATCATAAATTCAATAAACGCCTTATCGGCCTCCCTCTGGAAGTGGCTGGCCCACGGCGGCTGGCTTTGATTGGCATAATGGAGGGGCCATGGGAAGATGGGTCTCTGCAACCAGGCAGGCTGCAGGCAGGGGGGACTCTGGCCAGCTAGGGGGTCCTTTCCCAGAGAACGCTCCCACAAGGACAAACCACGACAGTCGATAGTGCTCCTCATCCCCCCCAGGATTTAATCCCGCCTAGCTGTTCACCAACTTCCTGCCTTAGAATGGGTCGTCACACAGGTCTGCCACCCATGTGGGCACCCATTAAATGGCCTTGGGCTGCAAATGTGCGGTGTGGTAGAAGGACATACGTTGACAAAGCAAAGTTCTGGGTTTGAATCCCAGCTCCAGCACATGCGAGCTGCACGGTCTCGGCCAGGTATCTGCATTCAGGAGCATGCGTCTTCCCTCACCCTGAGAGCACCATCCATCCGCCTTTCCATCTATCCCCACATTCGGCACACAGTTACGGAGTTTGGACTGAGTGCCAGACTGTGCTAACCACTGGGGGAAATGACAGTAAGATCATGAAGCGGACATTCCCATGAGGAGACAGGCCTAAGCAGGAAACTTCACAAATAATTGATTATAGCTATAATTCACAAAGGAGAAACCCAGGAGACCCGGGGCCAAGTTGGGGAGGAGGACACACAGTGAGAGAGTTTTGTGAAGAAATAAAGTTCCAGCTGAGGTCTAAAGGAAGAACCAAGAGAAGAGTGTGGGGGGAAGCATAAAGAGCTCTCAACATCGGGAAGAGTATGTGCAAAGGTCCTGGGGTAGGAGCAGCAGGGGATCCTAGTTTTGTGGGACCTGCAGTTTATATAACCTGGGTGGGAGACAGGGATCTTAGAAATAGAATGCAAATTAGGCCTAAACATCAATGTTAAAGTTTCAAATAAAGTTTAGAATGAACTAAATGAAGTTAATGTTTATTTAGAATGGATGGGGTGTCTGGGTGGCTCAGTCGATTAAATGTCCAACTTCAGCTCAGGTCATGATCTCAAGGTTTGTGAGTTCAAGCCCCACGTCGGGCTCTGTGCTGACAGCTCAGAACCTGGAGCCTGCTTTGGATTCTGTGTCCACCACCACCCCCCCGCCCCTCCCCTGCTCATGCTCTGTCTCTCTCACTCTCTCAATAATAAACAAATGTCAAAAAAAATTTTTTTTAAAGAATGGAAAAAGTGTTGCAAATTACACACTTTTTGGGGCGCCTGGGTGGCTCAGTCGGTTAAGCGTCCGACTTCGGCTCAGGTCACGATCTCGCGGTCTGTGAGTTCGAGCCCCGCGTCAGGCTCTGTGCTGACAGCTCAGAGCCTGGAGCCTGCTTCGGATTCTGTGTCTCCCTCTCTCTCTGACCCTCCCCCGTTCATGCTCTGTCTCTCTCTGTCTCAAAAATAAATAAACATTAAAAAAAAAATTACACACTTTTTAAAGCTGACAAATACTACAAAATCCAGGGCGGGGTGGGGGGGGAGTATATTTTTAATCATGGCCTAACCCACCTCTGCAATATTTCCTTTTTACATTTTTGCCTGCAGACTCTTGGATTCCCTCTACATATGTCAAGATTTTGTAATATCATTTTCTAGAGGATAGAATCATTCTTCCAGCATGCCTGAGTGAAACACACACACACATGCACATATACAAACACACGCATACATAATACACCCATATATAACAAATGTATTGTGTTATATGGGATCCATAAAGCATGTGGCTTCACACACAGGCACCTTCATTGTCTGTACACCTGCTACAGATCTGTGCCCTGCTGTGGTCAGCAGAGCAACAGCCCCACGAGACAGCTATGCCTTGAGCTCCGTAAGCTATGAACATGTTGGGTTACCCAGCAAAGGGCAACCAGGTGGCAGCCAGAATCAAAGTTGACCTTGAAATAGACAATACTGGACTCTCTGAGTGGGTGGGTCCAATGTAATCCCAAGGGTCCTTAAAAGTGGAAGAGGGAGGCAGCGGGGACAGAACCAGAGACAGCAGCGGGAGGACTGAGCCCGGTAGGGCTGGAGGCAGGGGCCACAAGCCAAAGGGTACAGCCAGCCTCCAGAAGCTGGAAAAGGCCAGGAAACAGATTTTTCCCTCAAAGCTTCCAGAAAGGAAGGCAGCCCTCCCAATACCTTGACTTTAACCCTTGATGGGAGACCCATTTTGGACATCTGACCTCCAGAACCATAAGATAATAAATTTGCATTGTTTAAGCCCCTGGGTTTGTGGTAATTTGTTGCAGCAGCAACAGAAAACGAAGGCACCCACAAACACAGGAATTCGAATCAATTCCATTTCACACGGTCGCCAATGAGGAAGGAAACATACACACAGTGCGTTTATACTCGCAGATCACGTGTCCTTAAGGATGTTCCCAACTGGAGAGAACTGGTTTTGACGAGGCCTCTGTGAGAACCGAATCCTACACTGAAGAATTTCCACATTCCAGAGGTGCCTGGGTGGCTGGGTCAGTTAAGCGTCCCACTCTTGGTCTCACCTCAGGTCTTGATCTCAGGGTCATGAGTTCAAGCCCCACATTGAGCTCCACACCGGGCATGAAGCCTACTTTTAAAAGTAATCATAGGGAAGCCTGGATGGCTCAGGCAGTTAAGTGTCTGACTCTTGGTTTCAGCTCAGGTCATGATCTCATGGCTTCGTGGGTTTGAGCCCCACATCAGGCTCTGCGCTGGCAGTGTGGAACCTGCTTGGGATTCTCTCTCTCTCCCTCTCTCTCTCTGCCCCTCCCCCACTCGTGCTGTCTCTGTCTCTCTCAAAATAAATAAATAAACTTAAAAAAAATAATAAGAATAATTTCCACACCCAGTGACTGGCTTCCCACTCCGCACGTGCCAAACCTTCTGAGACGGGTGCCTCAGGACACACACACCTCCCAGGTCAACTCCTGGCCCATGTCTTCATGTCACAACCTTGGGCAAGTAATGGGTGGGGTGGTAGGAGGGCTCCTTAACTAGACTCCGAGACTGTGGGGCCGCATACATAGATCCCGCTGAACCCACACTAAACAAATCTCCCCTCAGCTTTGCCTCAGATGGATTCGAAAGCTGCTGTGGCCACCCTAGCCCCCCGACCACTGGGCAGTGGGAAAGCAGAGTGACAGAGTGGACAGAGACAATGGTCTTAATGGGCTGCAGTTGACATCGCTCCATTAGCGAATTTTACAAACACACCTAACCGTGTGGACACCACGTTAGGGGAAGGGAACAGGAGCACCCTGAGCCTTGAGTGCCAAGCTTTCCCCATTCAAGTGACTCAAAGCACGTGTGGTGCCAGGGGGCACAGAGGGCCTGGAGGAGTGATGGGGGCAGGTGGAGGCGGGTGGTGGGCCAGGAGGCTGCAGCCGGACCAGGCGGGGCCTTGAACCCACCCGATCCACCACTCGTGAGTGAGAAGGTAACAAGGTGAGATCAGAGCAGCTGCTGGGTGGGGAGGGGCTGGATGTGGGAAGGCTATTGCAGGGGGGTCCCAGGAAGAGCGGATGGGGGCTGAGGAGCCGGGAGGAGGAACAAGCACCAGCCAGGAGGTGCTTCCACCTCTTGGAAGGTAGCAGCCACAAGACCTTGGGACAGATTGGAGGTGGGGCTTGAGGAAGGGGCAATGTCAGGGCTGAGTCCAAGGTTCTGGCGGAGAGACGGGAGGGCTGGGGTGAGGCGGGGCTCCAGGAGGAGGGGCTGTGAGGGAGAAGAGGAGACCCTATGCGCCCACCTCCCCTTCCACCCACAGCACAGAGCAAGGGACGTCTTCCCTTACTTCCCCTGCAGCCCCCGAACCATGACTTTGGGATGAGACTGAGAAGGTCCCGCAACGCTAGTGCTACCAACTGCCTCAGCCCAGGAGGCAGAACAAAATCTCCAGAAACAGAAACAAATTCTTCCTTCAGGGACGACGCTCCTGCAGCTGCTCAGGCTGCCTCAGAACCCCACCTGTTCCCAAGGCCAGCGCTCACCCCCCCCCACCTCTCAAGCCCCCACTCCTTGCCCTCTGGGGGGTCTCAATCCCCCCCCCCATCTCAACCCCAACTCCCAAGCTAAGCCCGAAGTCTTTGCTAGCGCTTATTAAGCTACTAATTAATTGAATTTTTCCCCCTCATTGCATGCTGTTAATTAGTTTCTTGTAGTAACAGAGACTATTATTCTTGGAAGTAATAACTTGGTCCAGGAGGCAGTTTTAATGTTACTTGTAATTGCTGGAGAAGGTGGGGTCTTGGGCTCAGGCGGGTGGGGCTAATTCAGGAAAGGAAGGAAGGACAGGGGACATGATTCTCCTATCTAAAAGGTGACTTTTAAGTCAGTCTTCACGTTGTCCCGCATTTTCCAAATTTTCTCCAACGGAAAGCATTATTTTTATAACAACAGAAGTAAAAATTAAAAAAAAAAAAAAACGTAAGGCAAGACAGGCTTCAGAGTGTCTAGGAAAATTGTGCTAGAGCACGGAGCCACAGAAGGCTGGGCTAGGAGCTGGGGAGAGCGGGCTCCTTCTGCTCCCAAAGCTTCTGTTCTGGGCTGTCCCTTCTCCTCCTTCTCCATGATCCCACAGCTGGTAAGCACCACCACCAGGATGCGAAACCTGGGCTCTGACTCGGAGCCCAGGGACCTGATGCTGACCCCCGCTGAGTTACGAAAAGCAAACAGCTGGGTGTGATGTCTTCCCCGAGCAGGGATGGGGGGGGGGGGCCACAATGAGGAGATGACGCAATGGAGAAGCAGCGTCTGAAATTGCAACCCAAATTGCTAAGTCCCTCCTTCCCATCTTCACAGAGCTTGTGTTCTAGTAAAAGAGACAAGAAATACGTAAGCAGAAAAACAAAGTAAAAGAAAGGTTTGTGGGAGGCAGAGAAACATACCGTAGCTAGGACGCTCAGGGTCTCCCCAAGGGGCCCGACACTAAAGCTGAGCTCAAAGGGATGAGGAGGAAACCTCATACCTTACGCAAAAGGTATTCTAGAGGACACGTCTGCCTCTGCGTCTACCTGTGAGCGCACTCCCTCCGGCCAGATTCCTGCCTTGTCCTCAGAGCACCGCAAAAAGCTATCGCTCACACCAATAAAAGCACCAGTTAACCTTGAGGCCTCAATTAGCCGCAAGGTCTTAACTCCGTCATTAGCCTGGACGTGGGAGGGGAGGAGAGCGGGAACCACACCTGATTCCCAAAATGACCTGTGGTGTTGAAAAGTGGCCAAACGGAGGCTGAAAACTCCCGACGCCTCCATGGGAAGTCCTTCTGCTCTGCCTCAGTTCTCCCCAGACGAAGCAGCTGCTTACAGGCAGGAAGGACATCTTCGGTGGCCCCAATACGCCCCCCATCCTTTGCCGCTGCTTCAGAGGATGGTATCCGTCAAAGCGCTTAGGTGCAGTGAGTGATGTGCTGGTAAATGCTTAAGAACCAGTTCTCCAAAGCGGGGAAAGCCCTGATTTGTAGCCCCTGTCAGTGTCCTCGGGGTAAATACTCCCACCAGGGCACACACACCACGGCTCCAGCCTTGGCGAGTTTCCTCATCTGCAAAGCGGAAATTAAACGAGATTAGGTAAGTCACCATCACCACCAGGAAGGGCCTGATGAAGGTCAGTGCTGATAAAGTAAAGGTTTCCTTCTCCCACCCAAGAAGAGCATAGGAGTCCTGGCACAAGATTGGGAAATACCACCGGAGCATTCGGGGACTGAATATCTTGCTTAGCCATCTGGGCAGAGGTGGCGTGGGGTGGGGTTGAGGGGGAGGGACAGCACAGAGAACATAGGGAGAATCAACTTCCGGTCCCCACCAGCGCCCCGTCCAGTCTCGCCTCCTGGGTGGTAGCAGGGAGATGGCAAACGTCACACTACTTGGGCGCCCCGGGACAGGGGCTGGACTTGACTGGTTCACCCCTAAATGCCCAGCCCCCAGCCCAGTGCATAGCAGCAAGCGGCAGATGTTCCAAAATGTTTGCCAAATGAGTGAATCAATGAATCACAGAGACCTCTGCAAATGGAGGATGGCAGCTGATCGCCTCCTCCTCTCAGCCCACGCACATGCACGACAAGAAACCTGAATCATGGGTCGGGCTCTGGAACAGATCACCAGACCCGCACCAAACCCCCGCCCCCACCCCCACCCTGGGACACTGATGAAAGTATCTTGGGACCCAAGGATGGGCTTGTGGTGCTGTGTGAGAGCAGGTTAGAGACAGCCTTGTGATTCATAGCAGCAAATGCTGGGGAAATAAATATCACACTGCCCTAGCCCTTCCCATCTCAGCCTCTAATATCCTTTCTGCAGAAAGAGGCCTTATTATTCAGTGCCCGTGGTGACAGCTAACGAGTAAATCAGTGGCCTGGAGATTGCTCCCTGGGGAAATTGGATGTGGCTTCTGGTGACGGCCACTCTGCAGGGGCTGTGTGGGAGCAAAAGGGGTCACATTGGAGCAGAGTGGGGGCAGGGGTTGGGTCTGGAGAGAAATTCCCTGCCCGTCTCCTTGCTTCCTGTGACGCCTGCAAGATTGGGAAGCCCCACTCCCCACCCCCACCCCACCCCCATGCTGTCATTTGCCTTTCTAGAATAGAACCAGCTCAAGGGCGAAATAGAGGCACAATTCAAAGGAAGTATCATATGGTCTTCTGGGCACTCGTCCTTTCCAGAACCTGACCCCCAGGTCCTGGAGCCAAATCCGTCCTCCTGGGCTGGAGTGGGTAGGAACTGAATCTACCAGTTACAGTGATAAGAGACCAGCTTTGTTTCCCCAGTGTCAACACCTGATTCTTTACTATTTGCCTGGCACATAATAGCCCCTCAATAAATATCTGTGAATGAATAGATGAAGAAATGAAGAAATGGTTCCAGAACAGAGCGGGCATGGGCGTGCATTTTCATCTATTTCCCTGCCTCGTTATGTTCCTAATCTTTCCAAGGACGCACCACCACTTTTCATCACGGCAGCAATATAATTCACTGGGTCACACTAATTTCCAGTCTCTTACTTCAAGCTCTGTTTGGTTTTGCTTTCCATTCCTCCCACTGTCCAAATGACACTACCCCAAAGTCCTCTTCCTCCCTCCAGATGGTGGGCATCATAAGCAAACTGGTCCCTGTCCCCCTGGCCAACATAATGTCTTCCTACGTCCCCAGCAGGCCCCCATGGGGTGGCCTTCATGGTCAGAATTCCAGATGCGGGGACAGACAAGGAGATGTGTTGGGGCGAAGGGGGTTTTCCTATTGCCTTGAACCTCACACAAGAGTAAATTTCTGGGGACAAGTACCTACGGGGCTTTGCAGAGAATGGGAGCCATGAATTTAGTGAGGGTAAAAGGCCCGGTTCCAAGTTTTCCCCAAGGTCAGCAGGATATAGCAGCACCAGCCTCGCTGGCTGCCACTCCAGCAAACCTTTCTCCTAATTATATCTGAATTATGCAAATCAATACCAATGTCGATACACGATTTCCTCTAACAAGTCAAGAACATGCAAGAAGTGAAGACCTGGGGAGATGGAAACCCATCTAATTAGGAGTGAGTTTCTCTGTTTTTCTCGTGGCTGAGGGAATAGTTGGCTGCATGAAAACCCCAGGGAAGAGAACATTGGGGTACGGAGCAGGGCAGAGGGCAGATAGAACATGAAGATGGGGTGTGGGCGGGAGGGGTCGGGAGACGGCGGCCACACTTGAGAGCATGATGGGTGTAGTGCCAGTCTCAGAACAAGTGTGTGATCTTGGAGACTCTCTTTCCACGAAGCAGTTTAAAATGTCTCAGACCTGAAGGTTGGGGGCCCAGGAACACAGAGCGGACACAGTCGGATACCCCCCTGGACATGGGCTACAAGGAACTAATGAGTGGGTGAGTGAATGAATGAATGTTACAGCTATCATACCTTGGACTCTGCTAAACACTGTACCTGCATGCTTCCACTTAACCCTCAATGCTCTGGGTGAGATACTACTATGACCCCATTTCGAAGGTGAAGACGGTGCGGTCAGAAAGGTGAAATGTCCTGCCATGGTCCCATGGCTGTAAGTAGGAGGCTGGGACACCAGGACTAGTTGTCCCCCTGTATGCCACTGCTTCGTCAAGAACAAGTGGGGATCATAGGCAGAGTGTGGGCTGGCAGAGAGTTGCCTGTGGAGAGGTGGGACGAAGAACAGGGAGCCCTGCTTTAAATCCACAGGGGTCTTGGGCACAGTGACCCCCTTCTTCAGGTCCCTGATGCAAAGAAAAAGCCCCAAGACCCGAATCCCAGAACAGGAAAGTCATCAGAGGAAGGGACTGGCTTAACTTCCCTTGAAGTTTGCGCCAAATTGTTCTGTTATGGCATCTCCTCCCCAAGTAGAGACTGGAACACAGCTGGGGAGCTCTTTATCTGTTCAATGAACAAACATTCTCTACGCGGAGGGCCCAGCATGAGGCACTATAGCATAGTGGGTTAAGAGCCTGGCCTCGGGAGGCAGACTGTCTCCAATCCCAGCTCTACTGCTAGTCGTGGCCTGGCCTATAACAAGTTACTCTCCATGCCTCAGTTTTCCCACCTCTAAATTGGGACTGATGGCAGTGCTTGATATATAGTAGGACCTCAATAAATGTTAGCTGTCACGGTTGCTCAGGGCAGGACATGGGGTCTCAAGATAAACTAGGCCCCATCTCTGTCCTTGAGAGGCTTGTAGTATAAGGAGAATGGGGAAAAGACAGCACCATGATAAGTCAGTTATGGAGGTGAGCAAAGAGGCCATGGGAAACCAAGAAAGAAGCCCTTAATTTTGCCTGGCTCAGTGCTCTGGGGAGCTACAGAACAGTCGGGGAATGCTTCCTACAGGTAATAACACTAGGGCTGAGCCATGAATGATAAATGGTACTTACCAGGTAGACAAGAGAAGCGATGGCTTTGCAGGCAGAGGACTCAGCCTGCGCAAAGGCCTGGAAGGCATTCAGGATGTCTGCAGCAGGCCATGGCTGGGGCTGAAGGTGGAGAGGTAGGCAGAGACCTCTTCCAGAGGTCTCTTCCAGAGACCTTGAATACCAGGCTAAAATGTTGGGATTTCATCCCAGAAGTGCCAGGGAGACCCTGAAGAGGGACAAGATGAGCCTTACACTTTGGAAAGGTGCCCTGCAGCTGAGTGGAGGCTGGAGCAGAGATGTGGAGTGGGGAAGGCAGGAGGCTGAGTCCTGGAGCCCAAGCCCCAGGCTCCCAGCTCCCAGCCAGACTCCCTCTGTGGGGGCTGAGGTGGGAGCTGGAGCTCAGCGGGACCAGAGAAGTTATTAATCGCTCCACGACGCCGCAGGCCATGGCCCATTTGCTGCTTTTCTTGGTCTGTTTTGAAACTGTGAAATGAGCTCCAGTCTTCAAGGCGGCTATAATAACCATCCCGATTCTGACATTTAAATTACAGATGGCATTTTCAATTAAACAGGCGCTCTCAGCAGGTTTAATTTAGCTATCAGTTCTGGTCTGTTCTTTAAGTGCTTAAAAAAAAAAAAAGGCCAACAGTGAATTCTAGCTCTCCTTCCAGGAGGAGGGAGGGTCTCTGAGATGTGACACCAACTCTCATCTTCTAGCCCCCCTGGGGACTGACGCAGCCTCCTGTAAACAGTCACACTCCACTGAAGCCACCCTCATGTGCATCCAGAGGCATTCACAAAGCCACACACATAAACATAGACCCAGCCTCTCAGCTACAAACCCAAGAGCTTTGGGGTCATTTTTGCCACAAGTGTGCAGAGGCTGTGCCTCTCCCATCTGGCCAGAGTAACAGTAAGAGATTCCACAGCCAGACAAACCTAGATCGAGGTCCATGCTTTACTACCAACTAGCTCTGTGACCTGGGGCAACTTGCTTAACCTTGCTGAGCTTCTGTTTTCTCAGCTGTAAAATGAGAAGGAAGATAAGGCTGAGTTGGAGTGGTGTAATAAGGTGTCCAGCACTGTGCTGGCTTCTGTAAGTGCCCAATAATCCTTGTGCCTACCCCCGTCTTCTTCCCTTGGGCTGTGATACCCTGCCCACTTGAAGTTCTCCCATTCAGGATTTCCACTCCTGGATTCTTTGGTCCAGGTGGGAGGGCGCTGTCCGCGGTGCTGAACCACACCTCTTGCTTGCTCTCCGTTCCAGAGGCGTTATCTCCTTCCACCCTGCCTGGCTGGCCTCCTCTGAAAAATCTCACCTCACCCAAGGCAGCCACTGCAGGTGACCTGCATGACAAAGGCCCAAATGTCCCCCTAAGGTTCTGCCTCCCCATATCCCAAAGTGGGGGCAGAGGGCAGGGGCACCCAAAGGAAGAGTATGACTGGTCCCTGACCCCCGGCCCATATGCACACAGAAAATCCCCAGCTTCAGCCAAGCAGTAGTCCAGCAGCTGGGCTCCAGAGGTTTTGTCTGAGGTTCCTGTTGTTCTGGTTAATCCCTGCTCTCCTGTTGAGTTCTGGACAAGCTGTCAACGGGCTGTCTTCTCTACCCACCAGTGTGCTGGTTCCAGTATTTCAGGAAGATGCCGGCTTTGGAGAAGCCACAAGTGGCCAGTTGGAGTATATTTGCATGGATCGCCTGTCCTCTCACTTTCCAGACAAACTTCCGATCAAGTGGAACTAGGGCTCAGGGAAGGAGAGGGCAAAGGTTACTGCCCCCAGCTAACCAAACTCCAGGGAAAACCAGAAATCCACCAGTGCATCAGGTCAGGCCTAGAGCTCCAGTGTACCCCAAGGCCAACAGACATTAGAAATTGGGAGGCAGGGAAGGGGGGGTGGGGAGGCATGAGGCTGCAGCCCAGAATCTCGATAAAACAGTGTCTCCAAGGGAGGGTTTTGTAAGAGAGACAATTCTTCCAGCCAAACCTTATTTGCAAAATATTAACAGTTCATAAAGCACTTTCTCAACCACCCACTTCGTTGGTTCTGGCGGCGGTCCCATGTAGTAAGTCCTATTATCCTATTTTACAGGGAAGGAAGCTGAGGTTCAAAGAAGTAGAATAGCTTGCCTAAGGCCACTGGGAAAAAGAAGCAGCATGTGGACTTGAACTCTGGACTTGGGAAACCCCGTTGTCCCTGTCCTCACGCCCAAGGCAACCTTACTTGGGGCGGGGGGGTGTGGGGTATGGCAGCTGGCAGAAGACAAGGAGGGCCAGTGCCCTGTCAGGGCAAAGTATGGGGCCTGAAACTGAAGCTACAGGAATTCAGACCAGACCCAAGAAGGCAGATGGGTGCGTGTGCCACCCCCCCCCCATCACCTCTACCTGCAATCAGTGCTTTCAAGTCAGGGCACATCTGGGCTCCGCAAGGCTAAAGCACCACCTCCCCAGGCAATGTCCCTACTTTCACCCTTTTGCTGTCCTTCCCAGCATTTCACATCCAAGCCTCTGCCCTCTGTCCTCCAAGCCACAGCCTTTCGGGGCAGCTGTGACCAACAAGGCCCCATTTAGAGGCCCCCACCTCTCCACTATGTGCTGACCTAGTAGGAGCCTGACCCCCCCTCCCGGCACACATCAAAACCAGATCGGCACCTGTCCTTGGTGAGCACCTAGTGTGTGCCCAATGCTTTACACAGAACACTTTGTGGACTAGGTGTTACGACGTCCATTGAAGTAAAATAATTTCAGGGGCGCCTGGGTGGCTCCATCGGTTGAGTGTCCGACTTCAGCTCAGGTCATGATCTCACGGTTCGTGGGTTCGAGCCCCACGTCGGGCTCTGTGCCCACAGCTCAGGGCCTGCAGCCTGTTTCAGATTCTGTGTCTGGATCTCTCTGCCCCTCCCCTGCTTATGCTCTGCCTCTCTGTCTCTGAAATAAATCAACATTGAAAAAAAAATTTTAAAGAAAAGTAATTTCATTGAGATTCCGAGAGGCAAATAACTTGCCCAAGGCCACCCAGCTTCCTAGTAGTAGAAACAGATTTGAACCCAGGTTCTGCCTGTACTTTCCCCAACCACACCCACTGCTCCAGGCTGGTGGCTGGGAAGTGGGGGCAGGCAGAGAAGACGGAAGGGATTCTAGAAAGCCTTCTTGGAGGCAGAGCACTTTGTGAACTCCCCCAAACGCAGCCTCCACCCTGTGCCAGGTGCCCCACCCCCTCCTCAGGTCCAGAAGCTCCCATCTCCCAGCCGCCTCGGTTGCCCCTTCCACAAACCCCCGTGGACCACAGGCAGAAGCCCCGCATGGCCCCACTCCATGTTCTTCATAGGGCCTCTCGCCCTGGCCCCTCTTCCAGAGGCCTGGAGTAGCCTTTATGTCTTAGGGGTAAATATAACACCCATGAAATCTAATATGTGTTTTGAGCCCTGACTGTGCTTTACACACACCACCCAATTTCATTCTCATGACCACCGAACAAGCTAGGGCCCATCTTTCTGCCTATTTGACAGAGGAGGAAACAAGCTCAGAGAGGTCTGGAGCCTTACTTGGAGTCCCACAGCCAGCAAGGTGTGGAGCCGGTCACTCTGCACTCATGGCCAAGCTGGGGACCTCGGGGCTCGGCCACCTCTTCTTCTGGTCCCTGAGTTCCCACGCCTCTGGTGGGCGGGGCCAGGCGGTCAGATCAGGCATCTGAAGACCCCCTAGAAGCCAGCGGTTCCCCCTTCCTACCTCATTTCCTTCCTGGCTCTGGAGCCTCCCCAATGCCTGCGTGCCCCAGCCTCCCGCCCCCCCCCCGCCCCCCGCCAGCTTGGGTTCTCCTCCACCCAGGGGAAATGGGCTAAGACGCCACCTCCCTCTCCTTGCACACCTGCTCCCAGAACCTCGGCGGCTGGCTCTCGAGAGAGGCCTGTTTATCCCCTCCTGCAACACAGCCTCAGTTTCCTCCTCTGTAATTGGAAAGATGCCGAGTGAAAACCCCTAAGACACACGTGCCAGCCCTTCATGGTGGGTAGGAAACAAGACACTCCTGTCCTCCGTGCTCTTCCTCCTCCTTCCTGGATCCCTCGGGCAGGTGTCTAATGGATACGGTGGAGGTGGAGTGCATCAGAATCTCTCTGCCCGCGATGGGAAGCAGGGGGTGTAACATTGTAACAGAAAAAGGCAACTCCAATATCAGAGCGGGACTTTATATTCAGGGAAAATAAAACAAGAGTTGGCAATTCCACGTGAGCAGCTCTCACTTCTGGGGCACAGAGCCCCCATGACCCCCTCCCCAGACCCCTACTCCTCTCTCCCTGGTCAGGCCTCCGGCCCCTGCAGAACCCCAGCCTCAGCCCCCTCCCCAACAACTCCCTCGGCCCCAGTGCATTAGCCCTGAAAAACCTACTCAAATCCAGGGGGAGGGTTTTTCAGCTAAAATAGCTCCATCTCAGGCTAGTTTTTTTCCTCTCTTCCCCACATCATTAGTGAAAGTGCAGCCCTTGCAGTCCCCTGGCTGTGTGGGGTGAGTCAGCCCCCCCTTCCCTGGGGACCCCTGGCCAGGCAGAGGGCCAAGGCTGGGATCTGGCCTGGGGGTGGGGAGGGAGGTTCTGGGGGAGCAGATAAAGTAGGAGATCATGAGGGAGGCAGAGGGCGGCCCGGGCAGAGCCCCTTGTAACCTGCCCAGGAGGACACTGCATCTTCCTCAGTGAAAATTGGAAACAACCCCAGCAGGGCCGTGGTGGGCAGAATGCTTGCCCGATGATGCCAAGCGCTGTGCCAAACACCCCCTCATTCTTGCCCGGGGCCTGTGAGGGGTGGGGCTCTGTGTGAGGTTTTTGTCCCAGTGCCTTCTTCAAGGGGGGCAGCATCTGCCCCCTTCTCTCAGCCTGTGGTTCTCACTGGGTGGCTCCACCCCAGGCCTTGCTCAGGGATGGGTGTGTGAACCCACTGGACTTAATGTCGGGGTGCCCGGCCCCTTCCAGAGCGCGCCTGCCTGGGGTGAAGCCACACAGCGCTGAGATACAAAGACAAAGCCCAATTTCCGAACACGCCATTGGGGCCTCTGGAACCAGCTATCCCTGGGAGAAATCTACACCGGGCTTTTCTGTTATGTGAGCCCCAAATCTGCTTTTTCATTAAGCCACTCTGAATCGCGTGTCTGTCATTTGCTACCGACAGAGTGGCAACCAGTACAAGGGTTTTAGTAAACCCCATTTCTTGGGTCAGGACACTGATGTCCAGAGAGATTAAGCTACCCTTCGTCCCAGGTCACACAGCTATGAATGGGCAGAATGCCCCAGACTGAAAAGCTCCCAATCTCAATATGTTCCCCCCTGAGGTTGGGCTGGGGAGGGGTGGGGGGGAAGTGAGGCCATTTTCCACAAGGCCCAGAGAGCAAGGGACAAAAAAGTAACAGGTTGCCATGGCTACCCACTCACTGTGTGGCCTCAGACAATCAACCTCACCTCTCTGAGCCTCAGGCTGGAAACAAAATGTCTCACCCCTGCAGAATGCAGGTGGCCCCTTGGGCAGGTGGGGTGGCTGCCTCTTGGCCCCCACCCCAGAGCATTATGAGCAGGGGGCTTCCCCAGCCAGGCAACAGAGGTCCCGGCAGCTGTCAGACCCTCCCCCCCCGCCCCCCCCCCCGCAATGTGCACACTCCACCTGGTTTTAAATGTCTCTCAAAGACCAAATTCAATTTGGTATAACTCCACCGGCTCTGCAGTGCAGAATTCATCGGGTGAGGAGCCTGCTTTTGGGGGAATAATTCATTTTTCCGGTGTCGGAGAGCAGAGTAATTGATCCAGGGGGCTGACGCCTCCCTCCCCTCTCCCTCCCCGGGACGATCTGATTCCAAATGCAGCCCAAGACTGTTAGGTCAAAGTCACAGCAATAAATAGGAGGGGGGTATCTGCTTTAATATATTGGATTATTCCACTCAGTGGTGACGAAAAACAAGATTTAATTCCCTGAGAAACGCCAGCTGAGAAAATCATTTCCCTGCCTGCTTCTCCCTTCCTTTTTTTTTTTTCCTCTTGTTCTTTTTTCCAAAGACATCTTTGTCTCTTCATGCAGGCTTTGAGGGCCTTGCTACACCTTCTACCACCAGAGATTTCTCTGCACCTGCCCACCCACCAATCTTAAGAGAAGATTCAGGACCTTCTTGGCGCACTGCCCTCAATCATGGGTCCCTGGGGACACAGATTTCTGTTCAAACGCAGATGACACTAATGGTGGTTTGCACACTGATAAATTCTGACAAGAAAGCCCCAGGAAATGACCGGTTAGTGCCAGAGCTCCAACTGATAGTACATGGAGCTAAGAGCTGCTTAAGGAAGTGATTTGCCTTCCTACTACTCCTCAGATCAAGAGTCCACTCACTGCCTCCTCCAGGAAGCCCTCTCTGATTAAGATCCAAGTTAGATGCCTCTCCTCTGGGTTCCCACAAGATAGTGGGCTTCCTCCTCATAGCCCTTTTACTGTTGGACTACAACTGCCAGACTTACTCGTTTTACTTTTCTTTTTTTAAGTGTACTTATTTATTTTGAGAGAGAGACAGAGTGCGAGCAGGGGAGGGGCAGGAGAGGGAGACAGAGAGAATGGCAAGCAGGCTCTGCATTGTCGGTGTGGAGCCCGATGTGGGGCCTGAACCCACAAACCATGAGATCATAACCTGAGCCCTAACCAAGAGTCAGACACTTAACCCACTGAGCCACCCAGGTGCCCCGTTCATTTAGCAAACTCACATATATTACTTGCCATATACAGGCTCTGATCTTAACAAACATTACCTGATGCTTTACAAATATTAACTCGTCTGGTCCTCATAACAACCCTATGAGGTAAGAACTATAATCAGCCCTATTTTACAGGCAAGGAAACTCAGGCACTGAGTGGGTAAGGGACTTGGCCAAGGTCACATGGCAGGGAGGGTCAGAACTGGTGACCTAGGTGTCTCCCTCTTTAGTCAGCGAGCTCCCAAGGGACAAGGACCTCATTGGCTCACAGGGCCCTGAGACCCATGCCCTTCACCAGTCCCACCGCGTACAGGACCGGAATCCACCATGAAAAGTCTCATGATGTGGGACAGCCTCCTGGTGTGGAAAGAATCCCCACCCTGTAACGTGTGGCTTCCAGCTGTGTGGCCTTGGGCAAGACTGCACTTCTCTGAGCCTCAGTTCCAACACAGTCTTTCAAGTGAGAAGGGAAGTAGGGCACAGGTGTGCTGCAAGGATTGAATAAAGCCATGCACCAATACCCAGCACGTGGTGAGCGCTCAGTAGGTGTGAAATATCATAAACTATGAGATGTGGACTTCGGGAATACTTCTGCTATGCTCAGAAAACAACAGAACCTCATCAATCCCAGGAAATGAAGCGAGGCCCGAGATCTGGATGGAAGGGTGGATTTTTCTTAATACTCGTAGTAAGATGGGTGAGTTGCCAAGAATTACCAAGAAGAATTTTGCAATCACACACAATCCATTTCCTTCTGGGAGTTACCAGGACGCAAGAGGGTCTGAAATGGGGACCTAGTGGGCCAGAAATGGCGATTGAGGAGTGTTTCATTCATTCAGGTGTGGGCTGAACGCCTTTCAAGTGCATTGAAGGGAGGTGGAGTGGGGGGAGGGGCACAGTTGCCCGGGAGGGCCCCTCGGATCCAGGCCCATCCCAGCCAGCTCTGCAGGTCTTGCAGGTGTCGGTTTGTGTCCTTGACCCCTAGACCCCCCTCTCGGCACCGCAGACTTCTCTTTCATAAATTGGGGTGACAAATGAAGTCTTCCCCAGGGGTTGCTATGGGGAGCCTGTGAGATAGTGTAGACGGGGTAGGAGACTGACAATGTTAGTTCCCCCGCCCCCGAGCCTCTCAATGGTGGCCCCAGGGGTGTGGCAGTCCACCTGACCCACTCGGCCCCGTATCTTGTACAAAGAACCCACTGGGTGCCAGAAACTGGGCCTGGAAGCTTGGGTGCTTAAACTCCTCGGAGCCGCACTCAGATCCCACTTTGCAGCTGAGGACGAGCGGCAAAGCCAGGTGAAACCCAGGTGTTTCTGTCTCCAAATCCATGCTCTGAACCCTCATTCCTGGGACAGGAAGGGAGGGGGGCAAGCAGGGTGGGGAGGAGGCTGGAGACCCCTGCATGCAAGTTCATTTATCAAAGGCAACCCCAGAAATGGAGTTCATGAGGCTGAGACAGGTCACAGGGCGATACCCTGAGGGAGGAAAGGCAGGGGAGGGTGTCAGGTGGCCTGGGATGGAGATGTTGAGGGGTCAGGGGCCTCAGGGAGCAAATGCCTTGCACGCGCAGGGACCCACGGAGCCTCTCCCCATGTCTCACAAAACCCACCTGGCAGAGGGATTCCACACTCTTCACAGCCCCCTCCTTGGCTTCAGCCCGTTCTCTCATCCAGGCAGTTCTCCTTTACATCTAACTGACATTTTTCCTGCTGCATCACTGGCTGACCCCTGCTGGAGCACTAGGAGACCCCCCCCCTCCCCGCACTCCCCCCCTACCACAGCCCTGCCCATCCTGTCTGCAGAGTCTGTGCTGGCTCCCGGCTCAGGGCGGTAATCCTGCTAACAATTAATTGGCTTTTGTTGGAGGAGAATGAATACCATCTCATCTTAATCTTCTTCATTATTCTCCTTGTTCAGCAAAGTCAACACAAGATTAGGTTTAATTTACGGGGGAAAAAATAGCAAAGTCATTACTCACCAGGAGATCAGGACTGGATCTGCCTGGGTGTTCTGTGTTCACTGCAGGCGAAGGGCCGTGAGGAAAGCCCGGGGCTCTGCCAAGCTCGGGATGAACTGGGGCAGCAGGTGGGAGAGTTGAGGGGGGAGGTCTAGGCCCTGAGACCTATTTGGGGCTGGATTCCCGAAGACCACCAGCCCCTTCCTAGTCTTACAGGACTCAAGCCTCAGAAGACCTAGCCTCCTAAATGTTTCTCAGGGGCCTCTGGCATAAGAGCAGCCCCAAGCAGACCCTCAGCCCAAGACTCAACCCCAGGCAAGAAATCCAATCCAGCTGTGGATTCAAATCCTACCTGCCGATGCCCCTTCCCCTGCAGAGAACCCGGCAGAAGCCCAGCCTGGGAACTCCCTTGACAATGCTGACACCTAGTGGTGCTCAGAGGAACTGGTCCTTCCTTCCCTCCTCCCTATACAACCGCTCCTAAACGTACCGTGCACACAAAAATCCAGGTTTACAAACAAAATAAATCAGAAAGGGGAAGGAGAACTTTTTCCCATTGCAAAAATTACTAAACAAAGAGCTCTACCAAGAAATCTAAAAGAAAAGTCACTTTACCTACCTCAACCCCTTAACCAAAATGGCCCAGAAACACTTAGGATCCCCTCCTTCCGTCTGGGGCAACCAAGAATATGCTTAGAAGGCCTGGAGCCCCACCGTCCTTGTCACCACTGTTTCCACTCTTCCTCGCCTCAAAGCCCCCAGCTCCTGCCATTGCTCTGTCCCCTGGCATGTGCCCATCTTTGACCCTGAGCCGTAGTGAGCCGGATTTCCAACCTGGAGAGCCACAACTGTTTACTCACTGTATGTCCCTGAGCAAGTTCCCCAACATCTCAGAGTCTGAACTCTTTCATCTATAAAATGGACGTGTCTGTGTCTACCAGAGAGGGCCACTGAGCAGATTAAATGAGGCTGTGCGCTTAGCACGGGAATTGACTCCCACCAGGTCCCGATGGATGCTTGTTATCATGCCCACCATTGTTGTTATCAGCATCCTGGTTATCCTGTTACTCTCGGGAAATGTGGTTTCCTCACCTGGGCTCTAAGCTGCTCATGTCTAACTCCCCATTCTCAGGTCCTACTGGATACAGCAAAGGTTTTTCCTTAAAGCATTTAAACCTTATATGTCAGAGCACACAGTAGGGTGTTCAGGAAACTCTCAGAATTGCCTGCCTACATCTCCAATCTCATGTCAAACAGCTTCCCTGCTTGCTCACTGAGCTCCAGACTTTCTAACCTGTAAATGAGTTCATTCCCACCTCAGGGCCTTTGCACGTACTGCTCCTACAATGCTCTTCCGCCAGATATCGGCATGGCTGGTTTCTCCTCATCCTTCCAATGTCCCTTCCTCGAAGAGGTCCTCCCTGATGGCGTGACTACCCTCAGTTTGTAGTTTGTTTACTTCACGTAGAAGTCAAGTGCCTAAGTGGCTGAGGAGAATTCCGGTTCCACCATGTATTAGCTGTACGGCCTCAGGCAAATTGCTTAACCTCCCTGTGCTTCCGTTTTCTCATCTATAAAAATAGAAGTAATAATATTCCCACTCCATATGGTTATTTTAATGAATCAATCTATACAAAGCTCTCAAAGTATTGCCTGGTATGTATATTAAGTGCTCTATCATGTTAGTAATTACCTTATTCATTTATATAGTTGCTTGCATTTAAGTTTTTCTGCCTAGACCGTATATTCCAGGGGGCAGAGTCCTCGTCTGTTTTTGCCCTGCCTGGAAGATAGTAGATGCTCAGTAAGCACTGATTGAGTGGAAAGGACCTTCAGGAATATGCGCCTCTCTCTCTCCTTAGCCAATGTTCAGGTGCCATTGAGTCATGTGGCTAATCTGTCTGCTATCTACACTCCCCACGGTCCAGAGATGGCCCTGAGGCACCCCCTGCTGGACAGCATAAGCTTTTCCCCTTGAAACCTTCCCCTGAAGGTTTTCCCCTCCCTTGAAGCTGGTATCTGCAGTCCTAGAATCAATGTTGGAGGGGAGCGGGCAGGTAAGGACAATAAAACTGAGGGGTTAAGCGCACACTCTTTGAAGCCCGTGCCACCTTGGTTGAAACTTGTGCTTCTCCAGTGAAGTCGTGTATCATCAGCGAGGTCTGGGCTCTTCAGTATCCTCGTGTCCAACAGGGGTAAGGATGCCCTCTCCCCCTTCCCCATGTCCGACTGGGCACGGGGATGTAGTGACAGGACGCGCCCTGTGCACAGTGAGTACACAGTGCCCTGTGCAAAGCTCACTGTGCTTTTCTGGCCCGTCCCCCGCTCCCGAAGCATCAGCTCTTTGGTGACTCAGGAACTGCTGTCTGCTGAATTCCACCAGTGTATCCAACTGTCCCTCTAGTGACTGTCCCTCAGGGACAGTGGGTCTGGAGCACTCCATTATCCGAGCCCCTCAGGTCTCCTCTGTGGGTCTCATCTCTGGGGCCCCAGGGCAGAGAATCTGGTCTCTGGGCTTCTGGCTCCCTCCTCTGAGTGCAGAGAGTTGACTACAGATGGCCTTGCTGGCCTCGCCCCCTCCTACCCATCCCATCCCCGCCTCCGTGGCTGCTCTGTCTTCTCCACCACAGCCCTAGAGGCTGTTTCTCTGTGCCCTCTCCTGCCTCACTCCACATTTGTTCCCAGCCCTCAACAGTGGCCTTGGCTTTGGCCGCTGGCCACATACACTGCCAACCCTAGATCACCAGCCCAGAGCCCCAGACCCTTCACGGGCCTCTCTTCTGAATGTCCCCAGCTCCCACCTGCAGCACCTTCCATGCCCCCACACCCCGGCCCCGGCATCCAGTCTTCACAGGCACCTGCACAACGCCTGCCTCTCATGCTCACCGCACCTCCATCCAGCCTCCTCGCGTAGCCCCAGCACGGGCCCAGTCCTCCCCCAGCTCATCCTCACGGGGATCCCTGCGTGCCCATCCTAGTCCATTGCCCCAGGGCACCACTGCCTGCTGCACCTTTACGTACACCTGGAAGCTCAAGGGGTGAGCCTCTTCCTTTATGGCATCCATCGAACTCATCAAGGCATCACGCCCCCTGACTGGAAACTCAGGTAGGTGTGAACAGTGCCCTCCCCCACCGGACTGTGACATCCCCTAGAAAGGACTGAGGGTGCCCGTGGGGCAGGGGCTGTGCCTCCACCTTCAGACTGGGGAGTTCTCGAGATCAGGGTTTTGTCTCCCCTGTCAGACTGAGGATGCCCCCAGAGCTGAGACGACTGGAGGCGCCCCAGGACCCCAGGATGCCCCCTCTTCCTGGGACAAGAAGTATCTTCCTCACCCCTGGAATCTCAGGGCCCTGCACAGAGCCCGGCCCCGGGGACTGGGGCTTCAGGATTGGGGAGTGAAGGAACGAACCAGTGACCAGGCCCAGGCAGGCCCCAGCTTAAAGCCTGCAATCCCACCTGACCAGCAGGTGGCAGCAGGGATCAGAATCAAAGGAAAGCTGGGAGGGGGGGGGCAGGGTGGGCACTGAGATTTTATTGGTCACCATTGCCTAGAGGAGAGAGGCTATGGGGAGACCCTCATTCAGCCCCAGGACCAACACCCGAGAGTCCTGGGGAGGGGCTGGGTTTGAGAGCTGCTGGAGAGGCCAAAAAAGGGGCCTGGCACCACACCCTTGCCGCCTCAAACCAGGGCTAGAGCCAGCCTCCCGGCAGGGCTTAGAAAAATGACCAGATGCTGGAGGGGGGGGTGGGGGCTGGGGGGCTCAGTCGGTTGAGCATCCAACTCCAGCTCAGGTCATGATCTCACGGTTCGTGAATTCGAGCCCCTAGTCGGCTCACTGCTGTCAGCGTGGAGATTGCTTTGGATCCTCTGCCCCCTCTCTCTGCCCTTCCCCCACTGGCGCTCTCTCAAAAATAAATAAAACTTTTTTTTTTTTTTTTAAGAAAAAAAAGAAAGAAAGAATATGACCAGAGACCAGATGCTGCTGTTCAATCCATCGCCAGGCCAGGGAGGACAGCATGAAGTGCGCCTGTACTGAAGAGGGACACCAAGCCTCTCCCCTAGCCACCCCCACCCCCAGCTCCCCATCCCCACCAGGGCCACCGGCATCCATCCCTTGGGCCCCGGAGAATTCGTGTGCTAAGTGAGAGGCTACCGCCACCCACCATCCTGGTCTCAGAAAGGAACAGGACGAGGACCAAGAGAGGCCTGGAGGGCAACCCCCCCGCCCCCGCCGCCCCTGACAGACACACACACACACACACACACATACACACACCCTGTTCTGGCCTCTGGGCAGCTTGGGTGTCAGTCAGGCGCCAGGCCCAGCTCCCCACTCCTTGGCCTCACAATCCCGGCCTTTGTCCAGCCGGCCCGGGCCTGGCTGGCTCTGTACCGGCCCAAGGGCCTCTGGAAACCAGAGCAGCTGGAGCCCCACCAAGTATTTTTCCAGGCTGGGCCAGGGGCCCCCAAGAGACAGAGGAGGATGCAAAGGGGGCGGTGTTCATTCATCCGTTTGTTCATTCATTCCTTCCTTGGACAAATATTTATTAGGTGCCCACTTTGCGGCAGGCATTGTACTAGGTGCAGGGGATTCAGCGGTGGGCCCGACCCAGGCCCATACCCTCACCCATCTTATTTTCTAGATGCACATATACGCCAGCAAAACTCCTCTTTCCCAGTGTGGGGGCTGGGCTGGGAGAATGGGGCAGGAGAGGAGTGTGTGGGGGTGGGGGTGAGGTGGGGGATGGAAAAAGTGAGGGGGCTACTGACTAAGGCCTATCTACCCCAGGCCTCTGCACCTCCAAGAGGGCTGAGGTTGGAGGAGGGGTCACTCAGGGCTCCACCCACACGCTGCTGTTGGTCACTCGGGCCCCGAACCAGCCCTTCCAGTAGACGGAGTCCTGACCCCCATGTTCGAAGCGGACAAAGCGGACACCGGGCCCATAGTCGGTGAAGGTGTGGGAGATCTGGGGGGTGGAGGTAGGAGGGTCGGGTTAGGGCCCTGACGCCTCCCCCAGCCACCCCACCCCAGCGCACTTTCCCAACCCCTGGCCCGCCCCCTTTCTGGGTGTCTCAGCCAGGGTCCCTCACCCACACCTCTCCGCCAAGTCTGCCTTACCCCGGCCGCGCGTGCCATGGGCGGGGTTTCCATGAGCCCCGCCCTTCGCTCCCAGGCCCCGCCCCGGCCCCCGGAGCCTCCAGGCTCACCTGGATCCAGCCATCGTCGCTGTCTGGGGGCACCGCCACCTGCCCGCTGCTGAACTCGGCCAGCACGTCCTCGTGCTCCGACAGCAGCTTCACCGTGAGCTCGTACAGGCAGCCGGCGTCCCTACGGCCCGAGTACCTGCCCCGAGGGACAGAGCGAGGGCCGGGGGAACCCTGCTCAGCCGGTACTGCGGGCCCTGCCTGCTACCGAAGTTCTCATTTCCGCCCAACCCCGCCGGCCGGTACTACTAAGGTCCCCGTCTTACAGATAAGGAAGCTGAGGCCAGAGAGAGCGTGGATTCGCCCAAGGTCCAAACCCCGGGGACTACACCCCAGGTCGGCCAGACCCACCCCCGGGGCTAAAGCCAGCCCACAGTGACAAGTTTTGTTTTTTTAATTGCCCACCTTTGAAAGTCAGCAGGAGAGGTGGGTTTCCACCTTCTCCCGAAAACCCCGTGGCCCATGTAGCCACAACCAGTAGAGTTGGGAGGCCCCGGCCCCTGGGGCAGGGCAGCGGCTCCGGGTCGCCCCTCCCCCCCCACACACACACCCCTCTGCTCCCTCCCTCCCCCCTCTCCCTTCCCCTCCCTACCGTCCCGGCCCCACCCCCAAGGCCGCTCACCAGTCCTTCACCACGATGGCCGGCTGAGCGGTGTCCAGCAGCTCCTCCCAGTAGCCCTCAGCCTGCAGGTCAACGACCTGCGCTTTGCGACACCACCTGGGGAACTGGAGTTAGGAGGGAGTGGAGACCCCTCCCCCCACCCCCACCCCCGTGCCCTCCATCCCGCTTCTCCTTACTCAAAGGAGGAGGCGAAGTACTTCTTGACGCTCTCGTCGTGGATGAATTCCACCCCACAGTCTCCGGGCAGGTCCTCCACCCTCCAGCCGTCCCCTCCGTGCTCCACGTCGCACCAGCCCTCCAGGTCCTCTGTAAGAGCACGACAGCCCCACCCTGGTCACCCACTCCCTGCTGAGGGTGTGGCCGGGCTGGTTCCCGCGCCATCAGTTGCGGGGCAGGGGAACGTGGTCCTTTAACGGGGTGGGGGGGGTGGGGAGGCAGGTGATGCGAGGGGTTGGAACGGGAGGAATTTCCTGTTCGTCCCCAGATTCTCTCTCCCTCCTGGGAGGGTCCTCCACGGGGCCCGTCTTGCCTCAGATCGTGAGGGTGGAAAGACCTGGAAAAGGGACCCCCAGAGAGCAGGCGGCCCCAGGAGCCAATAATATGCACAGGATTCTTGTCGGGGCTGCCCCGCGGGGCGTCGTGCCGGGGCTTTATCCCATTTAGCCCTCCAAGCAGGCTGGCGTTGCTCCGGCCCATTTTGCAGCAGGGAAAGCTGAGCTCCCCGGGGCAGCTCACCTGCCCCGCACGGGTTGCGCAGAAGGTTGCGCCGCCGCTTGCTCAGGAAGTAAAACTGTTGCCAGTGGTCGCGCTCGTCCTCGGCGCCGCCCTCGGGCACCAGCCCCTCCTGCTGACACTTGAGCAGCCAGAGGGGGGCGCCGTCCACCAGCTCCTTCCAGCGCAGGCACACCAGGCGGCAGGCCTGCACCAGCTCGGCGGCCGGCAGCTCGGCCAGCACGCGCAGCAGCAGCGGCTCGGGCAGCTCCTGCAGGTACGCCGCCGCCTCCTCCTCCTCCTCCTCCTCCTCGGGCCGCTCCTCCCCGGCGCTCGCCTCCTCCGCGCCGGCTTCCTCCTGCTGCCCCTCCGGGCTCACCTCCTCCGGCTGGCCCAAGCTCTCTGCAGGCGGGGGAGGGGAGGGGGGCGGGGGCTGTGACTCTGCTCAGAATATCCCCCTCCAAGCTTCAGAACCGCGACGTGTCGGGTATCCGCCCCTCACCCACCCTCGGACGATCCGAAACCGGGGCCCGAGGCTCTGTGGCCAGAGACCGGCGCCCAGTGGAGGAGACCCCAGGGGGCTAGGGCCGCAGACCAGCGCGCCCAGTCGGAAGAGTTTCCTGGCAGGGCCAGTAAACCCGAGCGGTTAACAGCAACTGATAATCTGATCGTAAGGGCACCCATCTAATTGCACAAACTTGACTTCATCCACTCCTTTATCCTTACAACCGCGCCCTGAGATCCCTGCCTCCCCTCCCCTCCTCTGGGGACGGCTCCCGGACTTCCCACCACGAAATCTTCTAGCCGTGGAGTTCCTGTCCCTCCTAGCGCTTGTCTTAGGGTGTGTTGGTTTGTAAACACCTCCCTCAGGACTAGAGTGAGTGCAAGAAGGCAGGAACTGGGTCTGGGACACTCACTGCTTCACCCCAGTGCCTGGCGTCTCGAACCCTCCCTGGCACACTGTCAGCAGCTAATGTTTCCTGGGCATTTAGCAAGAGCGAGACATTGTCCTCAGCGTTTTTATTTATTCCAAATCCTTGCAGCATCTCTCTGAGGTTGCTCCTCCTGCTGTCGCTATGTCATTGATAAAGAAACGGAGGCAATAGTGAGGTGAAACCACTCAGGATCACACAGCAAATGAGTGAAGACTGGGTTCAAATCCAGGCTCAAAAAAAAAAAAAAATGCCCTCAATAAAATAGTTTGTTGACTTTGGAGGTGCCTTTGATTTTGACTCACCAAGGGTTATGCTGCTAGTATTAGGACAGGGACATGGGGATCTGAGGCCTGAAGGGAAAGGGGAACAGGGATCGTAATCCCCTGCTGGCCACAGCAGTATGACGTGGGGGCTCATTAAAAGAGAGCAGGTAGGGGCGCCTGGGTGGCCCAGTCGATCGAGTGCCCAACTCTTGGTTTCAGCTCAAGTCATGATCCTGGGGTCCTGGGATCGAGCCCCACCCCAGGCTCTGCACTCAGCATGGAGCCTGCTTGGGATTCATTCTCTCTCTCTCTTTCCCTCTCTCTCTCTCTTTCCCTCTGCCCCTCTCCCCTGCTGGGGCTCTCTCTCTCTCTCTCTCTCAAATAAAATAGACAGCAGGTATATCAAATAGGGAGATGTAATAAGTGCTCAAGAAAGGAAGGTCTTTTCACTCCCTCGTCCTATCCCTGGACCTCAGTTTCCTCATCTATAAAATGGGAGTAATCAATGTGCCAGGCCATTCGAACAGTGCTGATGTTCCAATCCCCTGGGGAGGGGGCAAGAGCATTCTAAAGTGTAAGGAGGTGGACAGACGTCAGGAGCTGCAGGCTGGACTATCTCCTGGAACCCAGCCGGCCTCAGCTGGGCCATCAAAACCTTGAGTAAGCAGATACTGAGTGCACAGTATCTCTGGAGGAGGAAGACACGGTGGTGAGGGGCTGGGACCACTCTGGGTGATGGGGGCGGGTGGGGGAGACTAGTGCTCTCAGATCTAGGATGGGGGGTTCCTAAGGGCTAGAGCCTGGAAAGCCCAGGCAGTGGTAGAAACAGGCTGAACCGGGGGTGGGGGGAGAACAGGCAGGGCCTAGACCCAAGTCTGGATGTTGGCGGGACCCCAGCCTGCCAGGCTTTACCGCCCCTCCTCACATGTAGCACATTCTCCCCCCTCCCACAGTCAGGCCCTTGAGAGCTGAACCAGGGTTTACCTCTTCTTCAGAGCCCAGAGCACACAGTCAGTCCTCCGCAAATCTTATTTAGTGAATCTGAGCACAACGCTTTCCTTCATTATTAGCTGCATTGGGGGGGGGGGGCACATCTTTATGATGCGGGGGTTTTCCCTTTCTTTTTTGCAGAGAGGAAACTGAGGCCCAGTTTCCTAGCTTCTCCCAAGTCACACGAAAGAACAATGGGCAGACAGAAAGGAAAATGCCAGGCCCTGAAGCTGCATCACCTGCCTGTTCTGCTGCCCACAGCTCTCTGGGGAGCCAGCCCCAGTGTCCTCACCTCTCCAGCCCTCCCCCTGCCCTGCCCTGGCCCTGGTGGACACCTGATGCTCCCCCGAAAGGTGCACCTTGCCCAGTCCCCTCTTCTGGCCCCAGGCCTGGCACTCCAGGCCCCAGATCTAATTACAGCCCCCCCCCAACCCCTTTCCAGTACACACAACTCCCCACATTGTTGCTGTCGGAAAGTTATCTGGCCCCTAGAAGCTGCCTCCCAGGCTGATTCACTCACCTGCACTGGGCCCTGGAGTCCAGGGAATAGCTGAGCCCTGGGAAAAAGCAGGAGCCCATTCTGGGGCCCTATAGAGGGCGTGGCAAGGGGGTCACGGATTGGGAGCATGGGCTGAAGGAGCTGGGAGTTTCAGGACTGGGGAGAGAGGGGCTTGGTTACCGGAGCGTGCATCAGTGTTTCCTGTTGACTCCTCCAGGAAGGCCCACTCTCAGATGGGCCTGCTGGGACCGGGGTGGGGAAATCTGCAGGCAGGTTTTGTTCCCACCCTGACTCAGCAGGCAACCCCTACAGGCCCAGCAGGGAATTCGAGGGATGGGGAGAGGGGGGTCTTTGGTGCCAGGCAAGATGACTGGGCAGTCTCAGAGGGCTCTGAGCTGTGCCCCAACTCTCCCTCACCGCTGGCCTGATCCCCACTGGGCAACCGGCCACCCAGTTGAAGAGCAGTCCCTCCAGACAAGGGAGCCAAGGAGGAAGGCAGGGATGGGGTGAGGAGAAGCCGGTAACCCCAAGAAAGCCGTAGGGATACATACACGCAGTTCAAGGGCCAGAGCTGGCAAATGAAAGAAGTTGATGCGGGGGGGGGGGGGGGGGGGGGGGGAAGCTTGCAGCCTCCGTCATCCCAGATGTGTCCCAGACCCGGACCCAACAGACCCTCAGGAAGCTGAGAGGCGAGAATGTGGGATTACCCCTACACTATTCCCCCCCCCCCCCCGTAAATAGGACCCAGGAGTCCTCCCTCCCTGCCTGTCACCTCTGGAGGCCTCCAGCCACAGGGCTGTGCTCTTTTAAAACTGTTTCAAGGGCTTTGCGTGGGTGAAAGTTTGCCGCGCTCGGTCGCCGGGACCCCCTCGCTTTCTGATGCCCCCTCTCCGTAGCATTCGCTCGCCCGCCTGCCTCGGTCTCCCCTCCCGGGCCGAGCGAGTGGATCCGGGTGGCAGCGGCTACCTGGTTCACCGTCTCCGTCCATCGCTGCGGAGGGCGGTCTGGAGAGGAGGAGGAGCCGGAGCGCTGCGGGGCTGCGGGGCTGCCCGAGTCCCGCGGCGGCGGCGGCGAGTCCAGGCGCTGCCCGCGTCTAGGTCGGGTCCCGGCTGGCGGCGCCTCTTAAAGGCCCCCGCCTCCGCCCCCGCCCCGCCTTTGGCCCGGAGCCGGGACGCCCCGCAGTCTGGAGCGGTCGGCCCCAGGCCTGAGGCTACCGGTTCCAGGCGGACCCAGGAGGCAGGGAAAGGTCGGGAGTCGGATTTTTTAATGGGAATGGGGATCCGATTTGGGGTGTCTCCCAGCTCCCCCCAGGGGTGGCTGCTGGGAGGAGGAGGCGAGGGGGCACCGCGAGTCTGGGTCATGCGGAGGGTGCGGGGCGCGCCGCCCTGGAGGAGGGAGGAGGGCGGAGGCCCCTCCCCGCGCCCCACTCCAGGTAATTTTCCTACGTAGCGGTGGGGGGCGCGGCGCGGCGCGGGCCAAGGGGGCGGGGCCGGGGCGGGGCCTGGCGGGCCGGGGCGGGGCCTGGCGGGCCGGGGCGGGGCCGTACGCGCTCGCTACAGCCGGCGGAGGTCCGCTCAGCCCCGCGACCCAGCGGGATCCGGCAGCGACGGCTAAGCGAAGGTGACCCGGCGGGAGTGGGCGCGGGGAGCGCCGCGGCGGGGGCGCGGGCCGTCCGGGGCTGGGGGCCGGAGGGCGGGCGGGCGAGCAGGGCGATTTCCGGCCTCGCGGCAGTGCGCAGAGGGCGGCCCGGCGCGGACAAGGCCCAGGCCTGGGGCTGCGCGGCGCGGGCTCCAGCGGCGGCGCAAGAGGGAACCGGGGCCGGGGTCGCTTATCGATGCTCAGGGGTCCAAGCCCCAGCTTTGGATTGGGGCACTTTAAAGCCACAACGCAGGGTGGGAAGCGCGCGCGCCGGGGGTCGTGGGGCTGAAAGCCCAGCCGCGAGGATGGAGACGGGAGTGTTGGAAAGGCCTTTCTTTCCCCATCTCCCACCCCATCTCCAGTCCCAGCTAGGGGGATCATTTACTCTGCGGCCTTGAGAAAGTCGCTTGAGCTCTTTAGACCTCCGTCAGACACCAGGATAATTATCCCCCCTGCCCCCAATCTCTCTCCCTCCTCCGTTGGAGGACTTGCTGGAGTGCTCTGCGGGGCTGCGCATTGTTATTCACACTGTAAAGACTTGCTTTTTGGAAAAGGTCTGCTCTAGAATCAGAAGACTCTTTCCCTCCTCTGTCTATATGACCTTGGGCAGGTACTGGCACCCCTCTGGGCCTCCTTAGCGTCTTTTAGAGGCTGTCGTATGGTGGCAGTAAAATCAGTTACCATTTATTGAGCATCTGTTGTGTCACGGCATTTGAACCCATTTTAGTACAGTTCCTGGTCCCATTTTTCAGAGGAGAAAACTGAGGCTCGGAGACGCTCGGTGAATTTCCCAAGACAGCAAGTGGCAGAGCTGGGATGGGAACCTCCACCACCATGGGGTGTTGCGAATATTCTGTTCTGGGGGAAGGGGCCGGCTTTGAAGGGTAGCTTCTCAATAACCACAGGGGGTTGTCCAGAAGCCACAAGCCATGGCCGTGGGGAACATCAACGAGCTCCCCGAGAACATCCTGCTGGAGCTGTTCACGCACGTGCCCGCCCGCCAGCTGCTCCTGCGCTGCCGCCTGGTCTGCAGCCTCTGGCGAGACCTCATCGACCTGGTGACCCTCTGGAAGCGCAAGTGCCTGCGTGAGGGCTTCATCACCGAGGACTGGGACCAGCCTGTGGCCGACTGGAAGATCTTCTACTTCCTACGCAGCCTCCACAGGAATCTCCTACACAATCCGTGTGCTGAAGGTGGGATGTAGGGTGGGGTCTGGCCTGCCCCCAACACACACGGCTGTGACAGCAGCTGACTTTCGTTACGCATTTACTATGAACCAGGCACTTTGGATGGCTTAACTCCTTAATCCTCCCACAATAATCCCAAGAGGTAGGTGCTGTTAATGCTCCCATTTTTCAGATGGGCAAACTGAGGTCGAGAGTGGCATTTTGCATTCCACTCTTAAGATTATTTCCCCAGTGAGGGACTGTTGACCAGTCAGGACTACTTGTGCCCAAGACACAAGACCAGGAAATCAGAGCCATAATTTGTTGGCCTGGATCCCAGACTCCAGGGCTAGGCGGACTAGGACTGTCCCAGAGTGCAAAGGGGACTTTACTCATGGGAGGATGAGAGATCCACTCTTCTTTCCAGCGTATTACAACAACAGGTAAAACAAAATTTCTACATCACCTAGAGCTCTCTTTTTCTCTTACTGCATAGTAACTCATTGGCCAGGCACTGGGATGGGATGGGATGGGAACCTCATTTTCTAGTATATGACCAAATTCTGGAGCACAATGACAATGAAATAACTCCAAGCCGTCCAGAGCTTTCAGATGCCTGCCTCACTTGACTCCCCAATGGCCATGACCATGGACCTTGGCACTCTATGGTCCATTAGCCACACCTGGCCCAGGAGCTGAAACTAGCTTTTGTGATTTTAAATGGTTATATGTCAAAAAAATAAAAATAAAAATAAAGACTAATAGAGATAGTATGTAGCCCACAAAACCTAAACTCTTTTGGCCCTTGGCAGAAAAAGTTTGCCAGCTCTTGTTCTTAACTCCAGTTTACAGAGGACAAAACCAAGCCTCAGAGAGGGAAAGCAACGTATCTAGGGTCACACAGCCTCATACTGGTAGAGCTGGGACTAGCTCCAGATCTGGCTGGCTCTGGCATCAGAGCGTTCTCCATCACAGAAGGGATCTGGTCACTCCCATGGTCGCATGTCTTGGGATTCCCAGTGGCAATCACTTGCCATGGTGCCTGGCGCACAGGAAGCACCTAATACAAGACAGCTACTGTTGGGGCGCCTGGGTGGCTCAGTCGGTTAAGCGTCCAACTTGGGCTCAGGTCATGATCTCACAGTTGGTGGGTTCGAGCCCCACGTCGGGCTCTGTGCTGACAGCTCGGAGCATGGAGCCTGCTTCAGATTCTGTGTCTCCCCCTCTCTCTTCCCCTTCCCCACTCCTGCTCTATTTCTGTCTCAAAAATAAATAAACATTAAAAAAAATTTTTTAAGTAAAAAAAAAAAAAAAAAAGACAGCTACTGTTGATCAGCAGCATCCCACAGCGTGAGGCCTGAGGGTAGCTGCAGAGATCCAAGGAGCAGATCCAGGAGGAAGGGGCACTTGTGAGAAAGGGACCACTGAGGGGCTTCCGTATGACGTGAGTTCTGCTTTCTGGCCAGAGGGCTTTGAATTCTGGAGCCTGGATGTGAATGGAGGCGATGAGTGGAAGGTGGAGAACCTCTCTGGAGACCAGAGGAAGGAATTCCCCAATGACCAGGTCAAGAAATACTTCGTGACTTCTTATTAGTAAGATCTGAGGCTGGGGAAGTCTTGGGGTGGGGGGAAGCCCAAGCCACTCCACCCAGGGATCTCCTGCCCCTGAGAGGGGCAGCCCTAACCCCCCAGTGCCCTAGTGCTGAGCCCCAGCCCCTCCCGTCCCTCCGCCCGCCCTCCCCAGCACCTGCCTCAAGTCCCAGGTGGTGGACCTCAAGGCCGAAGGGTATTGGGAGGAGCTGATGGACACCACACGGCCGGACATCGAGGTCAAGGACTGGTGAGTGCCTGGGGCGAGGGCCTGGGGGAGGGGGGCCTGCCACTCAGGCGCCCCGCCCCCACCCTGCCCCCCATCTCCGAGGCCCTGATGGGCCCTCCCTCCGCACGCAGGTTCGCAGCCAGGCCAGACTGCGGGTCCAAGTACCAGCTGTGTGTTCAGCTCCTGTCGTCAGCACATGCGCCGCTGGGGACCTTCCAGCCAGACCCGGCGACAATCCAGCAGAAGAGCGATGCCAAGTGGAGGGAGGTATGTGAACTGGGAAGAGGGCAGGTGGCATATTGCCCAAGGCTGAGACTGCAGTCGAACGGGCCCGGGTTCGGATCCCAGCTCTGCTGCTTCTCACCTGGGCACCAGCTGCTCAAGCTCGAAAAGCCATCAGCGAAATGGTGCTGGTAATAAACCCATGTTCGAAAAGGTTGGCGGGTTCTAGTTACTAATATCGGTTATTCCTACTATTTAGACCAGGGGGCAGCAGACACAAATATTTTAGGCTTCGGAGGCGTTGCTGTCTCTATCACCTGTACTCAACCCTTCAGCTGGGCCATTGCGTTGTGAAAGCAGCTATGTAGACACGGCTGTGTGCCAGTAAAACTTCATTTACAAAAACAGGCAGTGGGCCCCTAGGCCATAGTTTGCCAATTGAGACCAGTGCTGTCCAGGAGAAATGGTCTATGTAACCAATAGCCACATGTGACTATCGAACACTTAATAAGAGCTAGTCCCTAGTGTGACTGAGGAATTACATTTTTAATCTTCTCTAGTTTTGATTAATTTTAACTGAAATAGCCACGCGTGCGCAGTGATGACCGTATTGGACCTCTTTCACTTTCCTTCAGTTCCTTTGAGCTGCGCTTGGGCAATCCTGTGGAGTGGACGGACCCAGGAGGACTCTGCTCCATTTTACGGATGAGGAAACTGAGGCAGAGAGGGGAAGGGGTCTGCCCAAAATCACAGAGTAGGACTAGAACTCAGTTCTGCTGACTGCTGGGCCAGCATTAAGACCTTGGCCCCTGACCTCTCTCCCTCCACCTGCCGCCAGGTCTCTCACACGTTCTCCAACTACCCACCCGGCGTCCGCTACATCTGGTTTCAGCACGGCGGCGTGGACACTCACTACTGGGCCGGCTGGTACGGCCCGAGGGTCACCAACAGCAGCATCACCATCGGGCCCCCACTGCCTTGACGCCCCCCAAGCCCTGATCCGCCAAACCCCGACTGGTAAACTGCTCTCAGAGAAGGGCTGGGTTAGGGAAGGGGAGGGGGGCCGGGCTCCCCCAGACCTCCTGGTTCATCCTTGCCCCTCAGTTGCCTATTTTGTGGAGCCTCACATGCCATGGGGGCCAGCGCTCTGCCCCAGGTCTCAGCCTGAGTGATGGCAGGGGAGGCCTGTGTGGGCTCCTTTAAGAGATGGGGCCCCTGAGGTTGGGGAGGTGCAGGATGTTCTCCCAGGTTCCTCCAAGAGTGGTCTCCGAGCTCAGATGCCAAATCTAGATGCGTGTCTCCTACCTTCCCCTCCTGGGCCCTTTCTCCCTGTCTACACTGGGGGCCCTCAGAGCAAGGACAGTCAAGACATCTGGCAAGCCTGTGCCTGGCCTAGATCGTGCAGATGCTGGGAGGTGACCACATAGCTCAGACAGATCTGGGAGCAGAAGAGGAGCTGTGCTGGCCTGTCTTCTGCCCCTCCCAAGCTCTTTGCTCTGCCCGCCAAGCTCAGGCCTGGCCTGAGATGGGCAGGCCCAAGATGGGTTGGGGTCCAGGCCAGGTCTGGACTGACCTCATTATCGATGAAGCCCGAGAAGTCAGAAGTCAGATGGGTATCAGGTGGAGGCAGGATCTCCAGAAGACCCCTGGAGTCCTGTGCATGGTAACCCAGGGCAGGTGGGGGGCAGGATTAGACCCTGATTCTAAGAGCCGGGACATGTAAGCCCTGGATGAGATGAGTGGGAGGTTTTCAAGGACCACCCATCCACCTCCATGCCCAGATCACCTTCCCTGTGGCTTGGAAAACATCCCAAGCCCCTATCCCACCCCTGGAACTGCCGTTCCAGAACACCCCCCCACCCCGCCTGCCCAACCTCACTCCTTCCTCTCCCTCCTGCTGGAAGGACAGCTGTGCTGTGATTCTGCTCCTGCTGCATGCAGCTAAATAAAAGGTGTTCCCAGCCCAACCTGTGCCCTGTGGTTTCTGAGGGGGAAAGGCAAGTTTCATGGGAAGCCCTGCCCTGGGGGGTGGGGGGGAATATCTGGGTAGCCCTTGTATGCATCTCACTGCAGGCACCAGTTACCGCTTACTTACTTGGCCAAGAGTTTTACTGACATTAGATGAAGCCCCAGCATTTAGAATAGTATGCGGCACACAGTTGGTGCTTAATGTACTGTTTATCTCAGTAGCAAACTAGATTAGGGCCTCAGCCTTGGCAGGGACACCACTCACTAGCAGTATGGTAAACCAGTTAGTAAAAGACCCCTTTGGGGGAGATGCAGCCCTGACGAGTTAACAGGATGGCCTGGGCCAGGCACCCTGGCGCAGTGCACAGCCTGCACAACCCTTTGTGGTTGCCTTAAGTAGGTGCTTGATAATTATTTGTTGAATGAAGAAAGGAATTAATAAATTTAATCCCGACATAAACGCAGGGAGGTTTTTACTTTTGAGTAGATTGAGGCCTACGCGAAGCCACTCCCTAGTGAAGGTGAAAGCCATGCTCCAGCCCAGAGTTCCAGCAATCACCCTCTGCGGCGAGCCCCACCTCCCTCTATACCGGAAGGAACGGGTGAAGAGGTCTCAGGGTGACCCGCGCACAGGTGGACGCTTGGTTAGGAGAAAGCTCGGACTTCCCTGAGGGAGGAGAAAGCAAAGGGAAGACGTGGGATCCGGCTGCCGAGCCGCCCACCACCTGGAGGAGAAGAGAGCTTAAGGCTCCGAGGTCCGGAGGGTCCGGAGCGCCGCGGAGGCACCGACGACCTCAGGGTTCCCTTCCTTTGGCTGCGGAAGGAGCGGGCGTCGGGCCGGACGGCGTGGGGCGGGGCGAGGCGGTGGGCGCGGCCCCGGGACCCGAGGGGGGCGGTCCGAGCGCGGCGCGTGACGCGAGGGCGGGGCGGGGCGAGAGCTGACGGCGCAGCGGAGGGCGAAGGGTCCAGGCAGACCCGGAGCTCAGGTCCGGCGGGGCGTTCCGCCCCGCGTCCAGGTCGCAGTCCAGCCCGGGGGACGGGCGTGGGACAGGCGCGGGTAGGGCTTGGGTGTCCGGAACCCCCCGGGGTAGGGGGGGAGAGGAGGAAGGGAAGGGAGGGGCTGGGGGCGGGGCATTAACTGAGCCGGCGACGCAGTCTCGAGCGGGCGGGGACTCCGGGGACCGCGGGGCGGGGGTCTGGGCGGCGGTCGGGGCGGCGCGAGGCGGAGGGGCAGCGCGGGGCACTGTCGCCCAGGTCTGGTCACGAGCCGGGCCGGATCCCGCGCCGCCCGGTCCTGGCTCCGGGCCGTGCCGCCTGGGAGCGACACCCTGCCCGGGGCCGATCTGGGACCTCCCGGCAGTACCATGCCGGCGGGGGCCCGGGACCGGCCCCAAACTTTCCCAAGCCTCAGCTTCTGCTTTCGAGAAGTTGGCATGCTAACAGTACCTGGAGGGGGTGTTAAGAAGGTCGCGACTCGGGCTGGGGACGTGAGAAGCACAGGGTGCCCCGGGGTGGCTTCGCCTCCTGCCCCAGTCAGGCCTCGCCGGAGACCCTTGAGGTATAGAAACTAAGGGAGCGGGTGCGGGTGATAACGTTCAACCGGAGCCAGAGACCAGACTCTGGACGCCTGGGTGAGGAGCTGTTCGTACCTAAGTCTCCTCTAACTCCGACCCAGCGACTTTTATTTGGCCTAGACAGTGCCTTTAGAAGTTGCCAACATTTAAAAATTGACAGGTGTCGTATTTTCAAAATCGTTTAGAGTTGCTTCTGAAAAATCGGAAGACCTAGCCACACGCAGTTTTTCCCATCCTAGCATTATTGTGCGAGGTACAAGTACTTTTTTATTGTTCTCTGCCCTGCTGAAACGCTCCTCTCTGGGCAGGAACTAGATGATGCGCCCACCTCGTTTTTGCTGGGACGGTAGCTTTGGGAAGACTGTAGGCTGCTATGGAAAGTGAGAAATCTCAGAAACTCTGGGGGTGGGAGAATAGTTCCTCCTTCTCCCACCTGTAATCAGATGAGGCCCATCTGAGTGACAGTGGCTGGCCTTCCCTCCCCTCCTAGGGGATCTCCTTAGAGATCTGGATGATAAGCAGGCAAGATTCAGGCCAGGGTGACACTGAATTTTCCAGAACCCTTGTGCAATTCAGGTGTAGAGGGTGGAAGGTGTTCTTGGGGGCGAGTAACTACAGCTGCTGGACTGTTTTTGCTGTTAACGACAGAAGTGTAAGTAATGGGGGTCTGGAGCACTTCTTTACCCGCCCTATGCTAAGTGCTTTGCTTGTGCTAACTCAGTCCTCCTGGCCCTTCTGAGGTTGGGACAGTTGTTAGCTCCTTTTACAGCTCCCCACGCTAGCCACTGCAGGCCAGGATTCAAACCCAGGCAGGCTTGCTCAGGCCTCCCCCAATCTGCTTTGCAGTTTCTGAGCTTTTCAAAGTGGGTTCTGGCCTGATCCCCAAACCAGAATGGAGTTGGGAGGGGAGGGGGGGGGTGCTTCTCATTGGGGTGTTTCAGCACATCTGGCTTCCAGGCCAAAGTGAGCAATCTGGGGAGAGGAAGTTGGTTTCTCAGCACTAGCCCCGCCGCTTAATGAAGTCGTGACGTGGAATATAAAATCTTTATTACGTCCCCAGATAGTGAATTCCCAGCACCAAAATAACATCACCACAAACTCCTGCAGAGCCCACAGGCAACAGCGTGGCCTCGGCAAGGTCTTCCAGGCCACCAGGTCCACCATTACATTTTTTTTTTTTTTTGAGAGAGAGAGAGAGAGAGAGCGAGCGAGCAGTGGGGCTCACCCAAAGCAGATTTGTGCTCACCCAAAGTGGGGCTCCAAGTCATCTGATGCGGGGCTCAAACTCACGAACCGTGAGATCATGGCCTCGGCGGAAGTCGGATGCTAAGCCGACTGAGCCACCCAGGCGCCCCATTAGGCAATTATTTTTTAATGGGGGGGGGAAGGGCCCCTTTAAATATTAGCTCCTAAAGTCTCTATTAATGTGTTTACTACACTCTTTTAAAAATGTGCGTAGCATGTGACCACTCCGTATTCTGACAGCCTACTCTGTACTGGAAGGACACTCAAATGCGCCGTCTACCCCTCTCGTTTCAAAAGCCCGGGTGGCTCAATCGGTTGAGCTTCTGACTTCGGCTCAGGTCATGATCTCACAGCTCAGCTCAGCTCCTGAGTCCAAGCCCCGCGTTGGGCTCTGTGCCGACAGCCCGGAGCCTGGAGCCTGCTTCAGATTCTGTGTCTCCCTCTCTCTCTGCCCGTCCCCCGTTCACACTCTCTCTCTCTGAAAAATAAATAAACGTTAAAAAAAAAAAAAAAAAAAAAAAAAAAAGAGCCCCTGGCTGAGGTCCCTGGGAATCCGAGGGGGTCCACCTGCTTGGTCAGGGCTCGTAACCAGTGTTGCCCCCCACAGGCCTGTGTGTGCACCCTACCTCACCCCAGCCATGGCCCCGGTCAGCATCAACGAGCTCCCCGAGAACATCCTGCTGGAGGTGTTCACGCACGTGCCCGCCCGCCAGCTGCTCCTGCGCTGCCGCCTGGTCTGCAGCCTCTGGCGAGACCTCATCGACCTGGTGACCCTCTGGAAGCGCAAGTGCCTGCGTGAGGGCTTCATCACCGAGGAGGGGGACCAGGCTGTGGCCGACTGGAAGATCTTCTACTTCCTACGCAGCCTCCACAGGAATCTCCTGCGCAATCCGTGTGCCGAAGGTGGGTCGGGGGGGGGGGGGGGCTGCCCCAGGCCGGTTCCCTCCCCTTTCCCGCCACTCAGGAGGCCTTGTTTACCCTCACAATTCCCACACTGTCTGGAACGTTCTCTCACACCCCTCCCACACTCCCCTGATTCCTCATTCTTCAGGTCTCAGTTCAGACACCTGCCCGCGCCCCCACCCCCTCCCGCCCCGCATCTATCTATATCACATCCACTCTGTTCAGTTCCTTGATGACACTTTCGTTACCTATAATTACCTTATTTATCTCTTGGTCGTTTTTTTTTTTTCCCCCTCTGCCACAGACTTCAAGGTCCAGACTTCATGGGTCTTGCTTGCCCCTCTCCGCCCAGTGTCCGCAATGATGCCTTCACATAGCAGGTGCTCAGAAAACGTTTGTTGAATGAACAGACTACACATTCACCGTCCTCTCTTGAGTTCGGTCTAAGCTGCCTAACGTTTCTGGAGGGGCTTCCTCTGCATCAGGCACTGGACTGAGGTCTTCACAAATGTCATTATCCTCCTGTTATCCCTATTACCCAGATGAAGGAAATAAGGATTTCAAGAGGTGACTGCATAATTTGAGGCCCCTGCATAGCTCTTAATGTTCTCTTATGTCTGCCAGTGGTTTTTTTCCTTCATTGAACACCTACCACATCCCAGGCACCGGGCTTCTTGTTGGGGCTACAGCAGCAATCGACTGAGGCGTAGTTTGTACGCTCGGAACCCCTTTCACGTCGGTTTTCTCTCTTGACCCTCACAAGGATCCCGAGAGTTGACCGAATAAGTAGGTTGGCTCCATTTTATAGATGGGGAGTGCTAGGCCCGTGATGAGCGTCCTACCGGAAAATCCAGAACTGCCCAGTTGCTGGGGCCTGGTCCTGACTGATAAGGGCCCTCGGGCCCCTCTCTGAGGCCCCACAGACAGTGGCCCAGACACCCAATCTCTCTGCCTGCCCCAGATTCCACTCCGAACAGACCCAGCTGAGCTGCCGGCTCAGCTCACGCAGCTTCCACAGAGCCCGCCTGCAGCCTGTGCCTGGCTCAGGCCCACAGCTGGATTTCTGTGTTGTTCCCCTGGTTCTCCACTGGTGGGCCCCGGGGCACCCAGGGAATAGGTGTGGGCTTCTAGTAGAGGGAGGAAGAGAGCAATTTGGAAAAGCTCCCTTGGTGACTGTTCTGGAAAGCCTTGGTAGAGAAACACTGCTGTTTTTTTAAGGTCCTCTCAGCTCAGTCGGAATGTCTGAACGGGGAGACCGGAACCTGCCAGGCCAACCTGGTGGGGATCACGAGTATGGGGTCACCACATGCCACCAATGCAGAGGACGCCCACCCTCACGGTTATCCCTCCTGGCCTGGGCAGAGGGGGGTCTGAGCTAGCCCAGAAGGTTCCCATGACCTGCCACCAAACCCACAAACCAGTCCTCGGGCCCCCTTGGATCTCAGTTACATAGCTAGGGTGTCAGGGGAAACGTCAGTCAAGTCAGTGGGCCACGTTGGGACAAACTGACATTAGCCATTAAGAACAGGAGTACCATCACAGGCCCTTCATAACTTCATGTTTTGAGAACTGAAACTTGGGTATTTCCCAGAGCCCTCCAGCAACAGTGTGAACGAAAGGAAGGAAAGGCTAGTTTCGAATTTCTGGTAGTACTCTCTATTTTTCCCAGCTTCATGCTACAAATAGAGCCCGTCAGGGACAAGGTGGGGCAGGGAGGGTCCCGGATCAGAGCCCACATGGTGGGGACAGGGGGGAATGTGCTGGAGGAAAGGCACTTTGGAGGGGTGCTCGCCTTGAGATGGGAGCTTGAGTAAGCCCAGCCTTATACCTCCCTCCCTCCTGACAGCAGGAGGGAAGGGCCAACTGTACACTTACCCAGGGGAATCTGACCTTGGTCCGTTTCTCCTAGAGGATATGACCTCCTGGCAGATCGATTCCAACGGCGGAGACCGCTGGAAGGTGGAGAGCCTCCCCGGAGACCACGGGACGGACTTTCCCGACTCCAGAGTCAAGAAGTACTTTGTCACATCTTTTGGGTAAGGGACAAACCACCGAGCCGGCAGTGTCGAGGGGGAAGGGGGTCAGGACACCTTTTGCCAAACCTCAAGCTTCAGCGAGGGCCTCTCTCTGCAGCTGGAGGAAGTGGAAGCCTAGAGCAGGAGTCCTTAGCGGCCTGGATTCATGGCAGGGGGGGGCGGGGTGGGGGTGGTGATTAGGGTAAGTCAGAGGTATCTTCTGGTTCCTAATCTAGGAATACGAGTTCACCAAGGTGCCCTCTTTGGGACCCTTGGACTGGGGTCACATGCCACCGAGGCACAGGTGGGTCAGACCCCTCCCCCCATGTGTTTCTCATAGGCCAGCACCAGCCAGTGGCCGCGGTCCCACAGCAGCCGGGGGACACTGCTGGGTCCTGGCCACGGCGCACACCCGGGAAATGTCCACCTTTCCTTATGCTCCACAGGATGTGCCTCAAGTCCCAGCTGGTGGACCTCAAGGCCGAGGGCTACGGGGAGGAGCTGCTAGACACGTTTCGGCCTGACATCGTGGTTAAGGACTGGTGAGCAGGGCTCGGGCCGCGCTCTGCGTCCTCCCCTCTTTCCTTTCTGGGAACACCCATAGGCAGTGCCCAGTCTGTGCCTGGCAGTGTCCTGGGGTCGGGGCTGCCCCAGAGCCGGCGGACCCGGCGCTTGCTCATTCAGTGCTTCTGGGCCCTCCTGCCACCCTGCATCGGCACGTGTTAATTCCAGTTTACAGATGGGGAGACTGAGGCCCGCAGATAAAGTGTCACCAAACAAGTACTGAAGCAGCAGAGACACCAGGACGCACCCTCCCCGGACTTTGCTCCACGCCTCCCGCCTATCTGCCTCCCCTCCCCCTTCGGCGTGCACCCCTCAGCTCTTTCCCAGGCTCCTGCTCGGCACCCAGAGCTCTGCAAGACTCTGGCTTGGCCCAAAGCAGCAGGGGCAGGACCCCAATTCCAGCCAGGCCCTAGGCCGCCACTCAAAGTGTCACGGATGGGGCTGGAGGGGCATCCAAACCTGCAGAGGGGTGGACAGCCAGAGGGTGAGCTCCATACCAGCCCCTGTCACACAGGCCACCCCTTAAATCTCCCACCACATCTCCAGTCTGATCCATGATAACGTACAGGTGACACAGCTCCCACAGCCCAGGCCTTGATCCGTAAGGACCCTTTTGCTGTGTTAAAGGGACATCAGCAGAGGATACCCAAAAGGGATGCTGCTTTGCTCCACTGCCCCAAGGGCACAGTAGGGCCCAGGGAGCAGTGAAACCAGCGGGGCCTCAGGGGCAGAGCAGGGAAATCCAACTCAGAGCTCCAGTTTATGGGGCTGCCACCTCCCCCACCTCCAGAGCCACCTTCTGTCTTGGGGTGCACAGTCCTGAGCCCCACCCTCCCCCAGGTTCGCCGCCAGAGCAGACTGTGGCTGTACCTACCACCTCCGCGTACAGCTGGCCTCAGCCGACTACATCGTCCTGGCCTCCTTCGAGCCCCCGCCCGTGACCATCGATCAATGGAACAATGCCAAGTGGACGGAGGTGAGGCCTCACCTGCTTGCCCTTCACCACCTGCTTCTCTCAGGGCCACGAGGGCAAAGAAACAAGGGTCAGCCTCAGGGCACAGAAGGCCCCAGCTCTCCTGCCTGGAGCCCGTGGTGTCCAGCGGGGGGGGGGGGGGGGGGGGGGGAGGGCTCTCCCCTGCAGGACCTGGCTCTTCCCCTCTCCAGCGGGGTGGTCACCCCATCTCATCCCTTCCCCAGTCCGGGCGATCACTTCTTCCTCTCCCCACCCCCCAGGTCTCCTACACTTTCTCAGATTACCCTCCGGGCGTCCGCCACATCCTCTTCCAGCACGGGGGCAAGGACACCCAGTTCTGGGCAGGCTGGTATGGGCCCCGCGTCACCAACAGCAGCATCGTTATCAGCCCGAAGATGACCAGGAACCTGGCCCCCTGCACAGCTCAGCCTGAGACCACAGAGGGGTAGGAGAAGGTTGTCTGCCTGCCCTCCTTCCCTCACCTCAGAAGGCCCTTCTGACAGCCTGTCATTTGATAGCCATTCATCCGTCCTCTGTCTGGGCCAACTGACTACCAAAGGTCTCCTCCGGCGGAGCGTGTAGCCGGCAGCGAGGGCCCCTGCCCCTGGAGCTCCTGCCCCAGTTCCAACCTTGGGGAAACCCACCAGTTTGTGGGAGCCCCCAGTCATTTGCTCTGACATTTTCTCACAATAAATGTTTTCCGTAAAACCAGCCTGGGGTTGGGTTTACGGGTGGTGGGGGTGTCCCTGGCACTTTGGGAGAGAAGCAGCCCCTCCTCCCAAGTTAATTTGGCTGCTCCTGTCCCTCTCCAGTTAGTGACAGCCCAGCTCAGCCCTTGGGGCTCTTTATTGAAACAACTCACAGCACAGTATTTCAGACAGACAGTGTTGGCCGGCCACATCCCAGGAGGCCAAGAAATCAAGGTCCCGGCATCCTTCCCTGCCCTCCTGGGGAAAATTCCTCCATGAAGGCAACCAGACCTGAGCGGCGCCGGGCCGGAGAGTGGGTGGTCCATACACAGAGGCAATAAGAGCACTTGGAATCGGGGGGAGGGGGTGTCCCTCAGCACCGGCCTAGGCTGGGGGCCCCCAGTGTCCCATAGTTGTTACATCCATGATCGGAGCATCACACCCTCAGCTGCTTTTGTGAGCTCGCTCTTCCACGTAGAGCTGCATCTAGTGGACAGGAATAAACCGCCAAGGTCAGGAGCACAGCCAGGGCACGTCCTCAGGAGGGCCCGTAAGCCCCAGGCAGACCGATCCCTGCCAGCGGTGGGGCAGTGTGGCACAGCCACGGGTTAAGGGAAAGGGAGTTTGGAGCCTTACGCCAGGCACTCCCTGGTCATCTCCTCCGAGCCTTGAGCCATTAGCCTCAGCGTACCGTCTGTAAAGCTGCCCGGGTCCCCATGCAGCTCACCTTTAAAATGTCTGATGTCATCGTTTTTAGCGGTATCAGCCGGGGATCATGCATGTGGACGTCCTGCTCATCTGCCAGGATCCAGGGAAAGTCCTAGGGTGGGGACCAAGGGAAGCGGGTGGAAGGGGGCTGGGCCGTGGCCTGTCCTCACTTTGCTACCCACTCCCTCTCCAGCGCCGGGGTCCCCAGACTTCAGGGAACACCAGAGTCGCTAGGGAGCTACCGCATTGCGGACTCCCGGCTTCCTCCACCCGAGAGGCCGAGCCCGTGGATCGGAGCTGGCCGGGGCACCCAGGTGATTAAACGAGCCCCAGACACCATTTCAGAAACTGGCGGGTGAAGACCCCGCCCCCCCGCCCTCTCTTGAGAGCCACCACTGAGCTGGCAGCCCCAGGACATGGCTCCACCCTCCTCTCAGTACTGGGTGCCCAGGCTGGGTAACGACCAGCATTCGGCCACACAGTTAACACACGACAAAAACCTGCCGCGTGCCAGGCACCGCCACCAACGATGTTGAGGGTGCGCGAACAGCAACACCCCGGCCCACTCAGAACTGTGGCATCTTGCTTTCAAAGCCTCCCGGCTGTCTCCCTGCCCACCAGACGGGTCTCCTCTCACCTTGATGACCTGAATCTTCTCCATGTTGCGGGTAGCAGCTTCTCTCGTGTGCACTAAGACTGTGAAGGTACAGCCTAAAGAAGCAAGAGTCTGGTCAAGGCTGGGCCACGTCACGCCTGCCACTGGGCACAGTCTCTTCCCCGCTCCCAGGCTGGCTCAGCAGCCCCCCGAGGGGAGAAGAGTGTAAAACAAGTGCTAAGACAAGACACAGTCAATAGGGAGACTGAACCCCGGTGGAGTCCATCAGGGTAGCTTCCTGGAGGAGGTGGACTTTCAGAGAGGTTCTAAAATGCAAGAAGGAAGAGAGGTGGCTTGATACAGCAAAGTAGGGACCGGAGAATGCAGCCCGAGCCAAGGTAGCCATGGAAAGGCCCGAGGACAGTGGGGTGGGGGCGAGCACACCTGGGGGGTTGTGGTCCAGGACAGCATCACACACACTGATCTTCAGGATGAAGGCTCGGAGCAGCTGCTCCACATGAGACAGCAGGGAATCTGAGCTGGAAGGAGAAAAGGAGGGGCTCCCGTCACACTGGCGGCCCTTCCCACCAGCAGGCAATCAACCCTGGAAACAGACCTGGGGGTCCAGGGGCCCTCTCTGCTTCTGACCGTGTTGGCTTTGGAGGGCTTGGCCACCTATCCTATCTACGCAGTTAAAACCATCTGGAGAGTTTAAAACCAATGCCGAATGTGGCGCCTGGGTGACTCGGTTAAGCGTCGGAACCAGTCGGGATCTCGCGGTTTGTGAGTTCGAGCCCCGCCCCGGGCTCCGCGCTGACAGTGCAGAGCCTGCTTGGGATTCTCTCTCCCTCTCTCTCTGCCCCTCCACCTCTCTCTCTCTCTCTCTCTCTCAAAATAATAAATAAACTTAAAAAAAAAATGCTGAGTCCCATCCCAAACTAAGTCCAAATGGGGCACTGTGAACCCCCATAGGTGGTTCTAATGTGCAGCCAGGTCTGAGAACAAGGACACAGCCCAAGCCTCCTCATACCCCAGGACACCAAGCCAGGAAGGGAAAGGGCTTGCCTGAGGCCACACAGCAAGTGGGAACAGATAACAGTGCCCTGACCTCACCAGGAAACCAGCAGCTGACCAGCCAACACGCTTGCCCAAGGTCAACTTCTGGTTGACTATGGGCTGGACACTCGACTAGGAAGTCAGAAAACTGGGTCTGGTCCCGGCTCTGCCACCATTTGGGTGACCCTGAGTGGTTCATGTCATCTCTCTGGTCCTTGGTTTCTCTGTCCATAAAAGGAGGTTGGGAATAGCCATTCAGCAAAGCGATGGTTTGCCAAGTGTGGACCTCACAGAGGTTACATGAAGACCACAGGGCGGCCAGCCGCGTTAGGATAGTGTTCCTTGCCATTTTCCTCTTTACCGAGCTTCCTGGAGGAGGTGGGCTTTCAGAGGGGTTCTAAAAGGCAGGAAGGGAGAGAGGTGGCTTGGTGCAGCCAAGTAGGGACCTCAGAACACAGGCCAAGCTGAGGTATTCAGGGGCTGCCCTAAAGGGGTGAGTATGGGGGCGATTTCTAGGGACCTCATACCAGCCAGCCAGCTAGCTAAGAGTCCGGGGAGAGGCGGCTTACCTAATGGACAGCAGTGGAGGCTGGGTGATTTCAAAGACGAATTTCTCCACTGGGCGGTGCTCTTTGTCCAAAATTACCACCACCACTTTCTCGACATCGTTCTGCAAGGACAGGAATCCCCTAGTCCAGGACCAGGTAGCCCACCCACCACCACCACCTCCCTCCCTGCCCAAGGAAGGAAGGCAAGGGCACGCCCACAGCCCTTCTCAGCTTCTAGGCTGAGGGTCCCTGGGCTTTGAGAATTTCAAGTAGGCATCGTTGACATGAGCGGTACAGGCTGGGAGGGGAGAGAGTGTCCGGGCCCCATGGCAGTTCCAGGACATCTCAGAGAGCGGGACAAGATAAAAGGAGGAAACCCTGAGGGGGCAAGCCCAGACAGAACTTGGGGGCAGGGAGAGAAACAGAAGTGAGAAGAACCCAGAACCCTCTGGGGCAGGCTCCACTTGACCAACTCCACAAAACAGGGCTCCCGGGCCCAGCATACCCTGAATGTGGCCCACGTGCCCTGAGGTCTATCCTGGGGCAGGGGTGGTGTCCAGGGAACAGGAGATATGCTTTGGGGTATAGAGTCATAGGGACCCCGCACGGTCCCAGCATCACCCTGTCCTGGAGCCCTGGAGGAACAGACTGGGCGTGAAGTAGGCTGCAGCCTGGTGTCCTCACCTTCTCCAGCAGTGGCTTGACACACTGCAGGGTGTCCTGGATATACTGGTTCAGCTCCGGGTGGCAGGACATCTGCACACAACCGCACGATGGCTGGTGAGGCCCAAAGCACCAGTGGGGAAACCACCCAACACCCCTACCTCCAGGAGCCCAGGGAGAGAGGCCAGCAACTCCCTAGGGCTCCCTACCCAAGAGACTGACTTCCCATCATGGGGCTGAGAACTGCAAATTATCCACACAGAACGTAGAAGAATTCAGTCTCAACATTAGCACTTAATATAGCATCAGGGGTTTCTAAAGTGGGGTCTGCGGGCTCCTCTAGAGGCTGAGAAGTCCCTAAATTGTGTGTATTTGGGCATACAGGCATTTTTCCCAGAGAAGGGATCCAAAATTTTAATCAATTTTCAAAAATTGAGAATCTGGGACTAAGAGCTATGTGGCCTCAGGTAAATCACTTAACTTCTCTGAGCTTTAATTACTTCATCTGTGAAAGGTCTCGCAAAGAAAAAATGATGAGTAGTGAGATAATCCCGTACAACACAGAGGGTGCACAGTAAATGCCATTCTTTTTCCTTTTCCTCGTATATCCTTCAATCTCCCACCACGTTTCAGTATTGGGTCATTCATTTATTCTAATGTTTACTGAGTGCCTTCTAAGGGCCGGCACTTCTACAGACTGGGGACAGGGTAGCATTTGTTTACTGCTTTTGTCTGCCTTTTAACCTAAAACAACCCCTTACAATGAGGGCAGAGAGCAGGGATACCTGAGGTTTACAGGGATCCCCTCCCCAAACCAATCATTCGCCAGTCCCAGGAGCTCTTTAAAATACAACCATGCCCCAGGGGCAACTCTAACCCGAGAGTCTGGTCCCTAACTTGGGGCAAGGGGAACTCCCAGTTCAGAGGGATGGAAAGAAAAGTCCCTGCAGTTGTGGCTGGGAACTGAACGGCAAGGCCAGGCCGCTGGGGAGTGAGGGGGCTCAGCCTGAAAGCGGAGGAAGAGTTCAAAAATCCAACCTCTACCCGCCTTGAAGTTCGGGGATGACCAGAGGTGGGGGCTCACCTGGACAGGCACGTTGTACTTCTTACGCTTCTGGAAGATGCCCACCGGGTAGACCTCGCGCACGTAGAGGATGAGGTGCACGGCCACCTCCAGGAACTCGCAGAGGACGTCGGCCACCACTGTGAAGGGGCTGAAGCCGGTGAGCTTGGGAAGCCCGCCGGCCCAGGCCCTCCCTCGCCCCCCCACCCTGGGTCCGCAAGTCCAGCCTCCCTACCTTGACCAAAGTTGAGGTCCTGTCGCGTGAGTGTGGTCATCCTTACCGCCACCTAGAGGGTGGGGCAGGAGGGGGGGCTGGTTCTAACGGATCAGACTGCCGCAGGGTGCGCTTGCCTCCACCCCCTCTCCCCTCCGTCTGGGGGAATCGGGGCAGGACGTCCCCCTTCACACAGAATCTGGGCAGCTAGAAAGGACCTCCCACGCTGGCGTCATAGCTCGGGGACATTAGCTGCGCCCCGATCAGCTCTGTCTACTGGCCCCCCGCCCTGCTGTCTCGGGGGCGGGGGTTGGGGGGGTGCGGTAGGAAAGGCCAGAGCTGTGCTCGCAAAAGGGCACGGCCGCAGAGGGAACGGCGGGTTGCCTAGGCCCGCGGGCGCAAAGCCGGACACGCTGAGAACGAAACCGGGCTGGAATAAGACGCCGCCCTCCGCCTGGCCGGAAACCTCCTCGGAGGGAACCCCGCCCCTCTCCCCTCCCCCGGTGCGGGGAACCACCGACCCGACCACTCGCGCCTCCCGCTCAACCAGCGGCCTGGACTCGGCTCCGTGACTTCCGCGGCGTTCGGGCAGGTCCTAGCGACCGCCTCCGGCCACGCCCACTTCCCCGCGCAGCCAACCTGGAGGCGGGAGGGAGCGGCAGCCGGAGGGGCGGGGCTTGGGAGGGGGCGGGGCCCGGCCTCGCCGCCCGAGATCCCAAGGCGGGAGACGCGGAGACTGCGCGGCACCGCCTCCCTTAGGCTCGGGGTCGGCGCGAGAAAAGACCCCTTCGCTCTCCACGTCAGGTCGCCACGTATTTTGCTCCCCAGGGCGTTTGTCTCGCTTTGGGAAGCGTTGGGAGGGAGCGGATAGGTGTTGCTGGTGAGGAACAGGTGGAGGGTACAGCTGGGGACTTAAGACAGCGACATCTACTGCTAACTGCAGAGTCACCATCCCCGGACCGCAGCTGCCCAACCGAAAGCGAATCCGCCGGCTCCGGGGCGGGGACGTCCTCACTCCCGCCCTCACCCAGAAACTAAATGCATCTTGGGTTTACCTCCCAAGAAGATAAAACCTCCCGGGCCCGGGCATCATAGTGGTAGCTGCCCTTTATAGGGACCCAGCCGTGTGCCAGGCACCGGGCTAAGTGTGCCTGTGGATTATCCCACTAAATCCTCAAAACAGTTCCGTAAGACAGTTACTGTGATTGTCCGCATTTTATAGAGGAGCCAAACGAGGTTCAGAAGGGTGAAGTAACCTTCCCGAATCACACATCTATTGAGGGAGGGGACGCGCGGAGTTGTCTTTGCCCACTACATATTACGGTTCTGGAATCCCCTAGAGACATGGCCTCTGGAACCGCTGAGAGGCCCCCTGGGAGATAATAATATTAACATTAAAATAATCACTAACTTGAATTGAACACTAACTCAGCCTAGGAGCTAAGCACCCGTTTTACAGCCCCACTTTATAGATGGCAAACAGGCTCAGAGATGCTCCCTACTTTGCCCAAATCACACAGTTGGAATACAAACCCAGTTCTGACTTCTAACCTGATTCCAGGGCCTCAACTTATTTTCAGCCCCTTTATTTTACAGGTGGGGAAACTAGGGTCAGAGAAGTTGCAGCACAGTTACAGGCAACAAATCAGGACCAGAAGCCTGGGGACCTTGACTCTGACCTCTAGGGACAGAAGAGCTTGTTAGGAGTCACACCCAGCTGTGGGTACCCAGATCTAGCCAGGAATGTTTATCAATTACAGGTCGCTATTGGAGATCTGCACCCGTTTTCACTCCAGATGCCTTCAAACCTGCACTTGCCCACTTCTGATGGGGCGGAGATAAGGAAGAGAATAAGTGACTTGGCCCATTAAGCCAGGAATACCAGCAAAGCATTTCTCAAAGCAATCCTTGGAAATCTGCATCAGAATCCCTGGGGAGTCCATTAAACTCCTGGAACCCAGGCCTCTCTGACCTACTGGACCAGTCTGGGTGCAAAGCAGGGTATGGGCCCTTTAACAAGTTCCCCAGGGACCCTGATGCCCAAAAACATATCGGAATTGCCACGGTAGTTTGGGCTGTTCCCAAAGAAAGTCTGCATTTCATACCATTTCCACATTTAACCCAAAGGGATAAGATGGTTTATTTCAGGAATTGACGCACTCGGTGGCACATTTTGGGCATAGCAGCCCTTCTCAAGACTTGGGGACACTGCCCATATCATGCCATGAAGGAGAGAACCGTTTCCACACAGAGCCAGTTAAGCAGCTCACTGGCTTGTAAACAGTGTCCCCTGGCTCCTTGCGATTTAATCATTATGGATACTTTGGCCCTGGAGAAAGCAAGAGTCCTTCTTTGCCCCTCTCTGGAGGCTGTTCAAGCATTTTGTCCATTAGTGACAGGAAGTGGCAGTCTTAGGGGGGCAATTTCTTGTACAGGGTTTCTTGGGATTGGATCCTGGGCTGGGAAACTCAAGAGTCTAGCTGCTTCCATGGGATGGCCTCCAGAGTACAATGTGAGCGACACGAGGACTCATGCCAGGCTCCCAGCCTTAGCCCCCTGCCCTGAGAAGACAAAGCACAAGCCACCTGTAGGTCCCCTGACACACAGAGCTAAAGGAACTTCAGAGACACCTTGGCAGACATAAAACCCAACACTCAACATTTTTCAAATGCAGAAAGCGAGGTCCCAAGAGCTTTTGACACTGGGGTACCTGCCTTGTCAACTAGAAACCCATGGACAAAATGCCTACATTTGGGGCTTTGGATTCAGAGTCAGCCACAAGCAGAGGGATGCAGGCTGGGAGACAGGTGAGGAGGGACTCAAACTGATCTGACCCCTAACCCCAAAAAGGCCTCTATCTCCTCATTTTTGAAATGAACAGGCTGGACAGATGTTCCCTAAACCTCTGATGGCCTTGGGTTCCACGGGGGCCAAGAAGCTGGAGAGGGGGCAGGGGAGCTCTAAGAAGACATCTGTCATTTTTATCCATAGGGCTCTGTGGCATCTGGGTTTCTAGATCTTGAGCACATCAGCATGATGGATAGTCTTGGGACCAAGATTACATTATGGGGTTAATTTATTACATTTTTGAATACCCATTTGCAGGGAGACTGTTTTTCCAAGTTATTTGCATATTTTTCACCATAATAACAATATGTAGGAGGGCATCTTGGAGGAAAAGGATGGATGTTTAGGAGGAGAGAGGGCTTATTTGCCAACTGGAACAGGTCCCTGAGGGTCTGCAATGAGGACAGAAAGAAAATCACTCCCAAGAGACATTTAAATTGAAACTAAGAGAAAGCAAGATGTAAGAAAGTCTTGCAAAGACCAAGGCCTGCGTGGGCAAAGGAGGATCCCTGGAGTTCACTGAACAAATATGCAACAAGTGAACAGAGTAAAACAATAGACAATGAAGTATCCAGCCCCTTAAGATGCTGCCAAGGTCCCCTCGTACCCACTAGGCTGATCACATGACAGATCATTTATCCCATCCCTGCCTAAGGTTCCTAAGACACCAAACACAGGAGAGTGGGGGGAGCCATAGAGAGTGAGCCACATATAGCCTAGTAACAATCCACTGGTACCCCGATGCTCAAGGATGCAGCCGTTTGGGACACCTCCTGATCAGAGCCTCAGCCTTGTTCATTCTTTTGGTCCAGCCCCTCACCCAGTGCCTGGCCCAATCCAGGTTCTCGATGAGCGCGAGTAAATGAATTAATGAAAGAAAGAACAGATGAAATGATAGCGAACAGTGGCTCGTTGCCATTTGCCTGACTTGAATCCTAACTTATTCTGAATGAGAACAAAGGCCTCTGATTTCAGTGCTCGAGCTACAGGTAGCGGTGTGCAAAGAGCTGTTTTCAAAAGTGAAGCAAGAGCTGGGGAATGCTCACTATGTACCCCCTGCACCCACCGGGCTGCTCGCGCCTCTAACATGCTGTCTTTCCCCACCACTGCTCCTTAACCAGCTGTGAGTCCCTTCCCTCTCTGAATCTCAGGTTCCTCACCTGTAAAATGGGATCATGGGAGCACCGATTCCATAGGGTTGGGGGGGGGGGAACAAGTGAGATGGTTGTAAAAGTATAAAGTGCACAGGGGCGCCTAAGTGGTTCAGTCGGTTAAGCATCCAACTCCTGGTTTGGGCTCAGGTCATGATCTCACAGATTCATGGGTTCAAGCCCTGCATCATCAGGCTCTGTGCTGGCAGTGCAGAGCCTGCTTGGGATTCTCTCTCTCTCTCTGTCTCTCTCCCTCTCTCTCTGCCCCTCTCCCACTTTTGCTATCTCTGTCTCTCTCAAAATAAATAAATAAACTTTTATATATATATATATATATATATATATATATATATATATATATGGCACATGGGTGGCTCCGTGGGTTAAGCGTCTGACTTCGGCTCAGGTCATGATCTCACGGTTTGTGGGTTCAAGCCCAGGGCCAGGCTTTGTGCTGGCAGCTCAGAGCCTGGAGCCTGATTCAGATCCTGTGTCTCCCTCTCTCTCTTTTCCCCTCCCCACTCACTCTCTGTCTCTGTCTCTCAAAAATGAATAAACATTACAATTTTTTAATAAAAAATAAAATTATATATATAATTGTATATATTAATTAATATATTATTTTTATATTTTATATATATATATATATATATATATATATATATATATAAAGTGCAGAATGCCTGGCATATAAATGCACAATTCATGCTATTATGGCAATGATATTAACATCTGCACACACTGTCTAAGCCCCTAGAACAAACACTCTGGACCAGCCACCATGCTTTTCAAAACCCCATCTAAAACATTTTCAACTGCACCCCCTCCCCATCTCCATTTCCCAAGGCAGTCCCCAAGGTGCCCCAAGGTGCCCTAAGGAAGGACCTGCATCCCCCCTGCCAGAGATGCCTAAAGGCAAGGGAATGTGGCCCACACTCAGCTCCTCCCCTCCCTCACCTGGTCTTCTGGCGCGAGGCGTGACCTATACAGCTCCCCAGATCCACGGCCGACCTCAGACCCAAGCCAGGGCCCTGACCTTAGGCCAGCAGCACTGGGCACTTCCAACACCTCAGCCAGGGCAGAGCCCATACATGCCATTCCCTCCCCAGTGTTTTGCTGACCACCCCCCCGGTGTTGCTGACCCCTTTTTGGTCAGGAGGATCTTACAAATCATCTCTTCTTAAGCGTAGAGCTTCCACCCATAGACATGGAACGTCTTCCACAATTTCAGGGGTTCCCGGGCTCTCTGAAGTCATCCCAGACCACACACTAAGAACCCTTGATCCAACTCGACTACTACTTTAAAAATAATAATAACTGCTTTATTGAGATGTATTTCACAAACCATAAAGTTCACCCTTTAAAACATGCAATTTAGTGGTTTTTAATGCGCTGTGCGTCAATCACCACTATCTAATTCCAAAACGTTGTCATGACTCCAAAAAGAAAAACCCCGTCTCCCTTCCCCCAGCCCCAGGCAACCACTAGTCTACTTCCTGTCTCTATGGGCTTGCCTATCTTGAACATGCCATATAAATCATACAACATGTGGCCTTTCACGTCTGGCTTGTTTCACTGGGCATAGTGTTTTCAAGATTCACCCACATTGTGGCATGTCTTGGTACTTCGTCCCTAAAGCCCAAGTCAGGTCATGTCTCGTCTCTGCTCAGAACACAGTCCATCCTGGTGCCCATCAGGCTGATACTATTACATAACAATAGCAGGTCATTTTTCTAGAGTGTTTCCCATGGGGCCAGGATCTTAGGAACGCTATCTCCTCGCATCCAACAGAATCCTTGAACCCTAAGAGTTAGGGATGATGAGCTCAGAGAGGTTAGGCGACTGCCCCAGGTGGCCCGGAATGGCATCAGCAGATGAGCCCAGGTATCTGGCCTGACCCAGGAACGGAGCTCCTTAAACCTCTGAGCCATAACTGCCACACTCTGGAGGAAGAGGAAAACAATCGAAATGGAAGCCGCTGGGCGAGCTCTGGGCTCCAGGCGAGACTGGCGATTCACGCGCGCCCGGGTCCTGCCCAACAGCTCTTTGATCTTGGCAGTGCCTGTGGCCCCGCTGACCCCGCCGTGAGTTATGGGGGCCGCGGGACTCATAACACAGCATTCCCGGACTCCCAGGGTCTTTAGGACACGGCGCCCCGCGCGGTGATGGATGAGCCGGCCCTGGGGGCTGGCTTTGTCCCAGCTGGGCCGGGCTACGAGAACACCACCCGGACTTTGGACGGGGCGTGGCGAGAGGAAGACCGAGTGTGTGTGTGTGTGTGTGTGTGTGCGCGCGCGCGCGCGTGTTGGGTAGGAGGATTGTATCTCTCCCTTCCTTCTCAGGGTGTGCACCGGGGGAGACACACTAGTGCGGCCGTCAAGGCCCGGGATTCTCACCTGGTAACGGTTTGAAGACCCCCTATACCCCCCGCAACCAAGAGCGACCTCTCCAGAACCCCGCCCCCTGCTCCGCGCACTTTCCGAGGCTACAAAGGCTCCGCGGTGCCCCGTCCCGCCTCCCTCGCACCGGGCATTTCTTCCGTCCCATTTGACAGCCGGGGCGGAATAATCCTTTTGGGGACTGGCCGGCCCCTGCCCGGCCAGACGCGGCCGCAGCTGAGCGCTCAGCTCCGATCCATTGTTGGGTCCGCCGGGGACCCCCTGCCGCGGCCCTTTGTCGCCCGCTCCCGGCGGGGCCGCTCCAGATGCGCCACCGCTGCCCGCGCCCCGCCCGTCCCACGCGCTCCGGGCAGTACCGAGGCGACTCTTACGCACCGGGAGGAGTGGACTCGCCTCGCCCCGTGCCCGCTCGGCCGCCCGGCTGCGCCCGCCTTTGTCTGCCTCCTTTGTCTGCCCCGCGCCCTTGCGGCGACGGCGGCTAGGCCTCTGGGGAGCGGGCCCGGAACGCCAAGTGCAGCTGGCGAGGGCGCGCCGGCCGGGAGCGCGCAGGGCCCAGCCGGGCCGGGGGCTGCCCCTCAGCCGGGGGCGGCCGAGCCAACTCCCACCGCCCCTCCCCCGCCTCCTCCCAGCGCGCCCGCCCCTTCCCGCGCGCCGGCCCCCTCCCCTTCCCTCCAGCCCCTCTCAGCCTGGGCACATCCTCCAGCCGCCCGCGCACCTCGCCTCGCGGTCCCCGCTTCGCAGCTCGGCCCTCCGCTGCGCTCGGCTCCCGCAGGCGCTCGGCCCCGGGCCCCTCGGCCCCCGCCCCGCCGGCCGGACAGGTAAGGCACGGCCTTGGCCCGCCCCTGGCCCCGCCCTCCCTCCTCACCTGGTAGCGTGCCCGGACAAAGGTGGGCTACCTGGCGCGGTTAGGGGCAGGGCGCGCGGGGGACTGTGGTTGGAGGTGAGGATGCTGCTTTCCTCCCTGCCCTCGCGGCCCTCGAAGCCGTCGGTCCGTGTGTCCGCCGCCTCCGCCCCTCGCCGCGTCACCGCTGGGCTCCAGGCTCTGCTCCCGGCCCCCGCGTCCGCCCACCTTCCGCCGGACGCTTACTTTTCCACGCTCTGACACTCTGCCTCGCGCGCGCCTTGGCCGCCCTCTCTGGGTCGCGGCTTTCGCCTTCTCTCCTCCTCCGCGCTAGCCCTTCTCCCTCTGGGACCGCGTCTCTCTTTGTCTCTCTGTCTCTGAGTCTCTGGGCGGTCTCCAGGACGCGGGAGCGGACCGGAGAATCCGCCACCATTCGAAGAAGCTTCGAAGACTCCCTGCGCCCCGGGCAGAGCTGACAGGCGTGTCCTCTTGCCCCTTTCGAGGCTGCCTGGGGGGCTAAGGTGTGTTCCGGGGGAAGGAGGCTCGGCGTGCGCCTCTGCCAGCGCCGCCGGCGGCCACGCGCCCGGGCGGTTCTGCGCCCTAGCAACCTCGACGGCCCCGCTCTGGCCCTCTTCCTCCGCTGGCTTTTTCTCCATTTGCGCACCGGGGTCTCGGCTGCCTGCGGGGTTTGAGATGCGAGGGCTCTCGGGTTTCCCGCCAAGTCTTCTTGCTTTCCTCCACTGGGGGTTCCCTCGGCCTTCGCCTCCATCGGGTCTCCTGCCCAGCGCACCTTCCCCGCTGCCCTCCTCCCCAGCCGGGGGCCCGCAGGAAGTGTCCCGGTGCGGTTCAGCATCATCCCCCAGGGATCAGGCAGACAGAGGCCCTGGGAGTGATCTTGGACAAAGGAATGCATTTTCCTGAGCCTCGATGCCCCCTTCATAAAATGGGGATAACAGCACCTACCCACAGGGATGTGTGTTGAAACAGTGAGAAAAAAAAAAAAAAAAAAAAAAAAAAAGCAGATTGGATGCCAGCACAGGGCACACTTGGTGGCCGTGGGGGAGGCTTCGGTCCCTGGCTGGGGTGGGGAGGAGGCTCCCCAGCAAGGGGGGGAAATGGGTCCCAATTCAAGGCTTAGAGACACTGCAGGGAAACCTGAATGTCCCCCCCCCCGCCCGCCCCAGCGTGGCTGCCACAGTTGCAACCGCCCCCACCCATTTACAGGGTTCCTGCTGTCACAGGCACCGTCCCCTCTTCTCGCTCCTCCTCTCTGCTTGTCCTAAAAGCAGTTTTAAAAAGTCAGGGTGAATAGGGTCTCTGCTTCCAAAGTGAGATGAGTGTCGCTGTGACAATGTTGCCAACAGCTGGTCATTCATCATGAGGCGTCCATGTGACTCATTCCCAATTCTGAACCTCTGTCTTGCACCGATTTCTTTTTTAATGGCACTTGCACACAAGCCATCTCCTTCCCCCTGGGGGCACTGTCTTGCTGTATCCTGGACCTGCTGTGTAATTGCCCAAACCCTCTGACCACCGGATCATCTGTGTCCTCATAACAGGGGACACACCACCCCCGTCCCCCCCCCCCCCCGGAATCCAGCAGTGGCTCAATGAGGGCCACTTCAGCAGAGGGTAACCTCCTCCCAGCCAGCACGTTCTAGGCTCCCCCGGCTAAGTTCTTGTTTTCAGCCGTGGCCAGAGCTGGCACTTAGGGACTAGGGACACAGGCGCACCCCACCCAGCCTCCTGCTCGTGATCCCGCCTGGCGGACAGGCCCAGCTTTGGCAACCCAGGGCGCCCTTGCCGGCTCTGCCTCCTCGGGAAAGCCAGCTCGGCAGCCTCTGCGACCCCTCCAAAATTCGCTCCTTGCCCCTCACCCACACGAAAACGACGGCGCCTTCTCCGCCCGTCCAACCTGCCCCCTCTCCCCAGCCCCAAATCCTTCAAATAGCTCCCTGTTGGCACCAAATTAACAACTCTACCTGCCACGCACAACACTCTCGTTGAGTCTTTGGCTCTTCCCTCCTTCTGAAACGTCTCCTCCCCTGCCCGTATTCAGTCGAAGCCTGCCCTCCCTGCAGGCCAAGGTCAGATGTCCCCTCTTGCGGGAAGCCCTCTTGCTCCCCCCTTGCCTCCCCTTCTTGCGTGGTCTGCGCTCCCCTGAGCGGGGCTGGGTCTCGTTCCGTTCGTGGTCCCAGGACACCCAGTGGGTGCTCCATGCACACGTGTTGTACCGACTGGAACGTTTGGTCAAGGCGATGGGAGTGACCTGAAAATTGCAAGCCACAGGTTATCCTTGGGTCCCACCGGGTCCTGCCGGCCAGGCCAGGGGCAGGGGTGACCCTGAAGCAAAAGACCGTAGCTGGGGAGGTCAGAGGGGGAACAAGCCTCCTGGAAAACCCCCGGGGTACTGGGTTCTTCCTCTCCCTGGAAGATGAGGATATCTGTGCCTGATTATAGAGAGGGAAGTGATTGCCCAAGTCCTGCAGAATGGGTTTGAATTCTGGCTGATGGCTTGCTAGCTACGTGACCTGGAGGGAGTTCCTTCACTGGTCTCAGCCAGGAATTTGGTAGAGCAGAGATTTGCATCCTGGCCTCCCTGATTCTACAGCCTGGGGAGAATGGCGCTCCCTCCAGAGAGGGTCCTGGGCATATTCCCAAGGGGGGTGTTAGATGAGCATCCCTATTCTGGCTCTTTCGGAGGAGACCTGCCTCTTTTCCCGCTGCAGCCCCTCTGCCCGTCTTCTGTCGGCCCTTCCTCTTGAGTGGGCCATTTGGCCAACTGAGCAGAGGCCATCTCCAGGAAGGACACAGGCCGTCCCCAGGAAGGACATGGGAGGGTGGCTGAACCGTTGCCACTAGAGGCCAGGCCGCCCTCACCACCAGCTTTGACAGCTCTCCTTACACAACACCGTGGTCCGGCATTGACCATCTGGTACACGTCACTGGATGGGTGTGGGGGGGTCCAAGGGATAAGGCCCCTCCTAGAATCTAGAGCAGTTGAGGTGAAGTCATTGTAGAAACTACAAGTTCTTAGAGGCTCTCTCTGTGCCGGGCTCTGTGTTACGGCCTCCAGTACGGGAGGTCCTGGACAGTCACAGCGTCTACACTGAGGGTCACTGAGGGTAACATGAGGAGTGTTCAGAGACCCTGCCTTTGACAGTACAGGCACGGTTGCCTCTCAGACAACCATGAGATCAAGTCCCAGCCCTACCACTCCCTCTGCAGTGTAACCTTGGGCAAATCCCTCCAAATTTGGCCCCATGTTGAGTCATTTTTGCCCACTTCAAAGCGCTAAATTAGACAATGCACCTGACGCTCTAGGCCCAGATTAGTAAATGGCCAATAAATGATACTCAGACAACCTGGGACTGACGCCCAGAGAGGTTAATTGACTTGCTCGGGGTCACTCAGCTATTAAGCGCTTGGAGCCAGGATTCATCCCCAGGCTTGTCTGACACCAGGTGTCTTCCTGCCCCCACGCTGGCCTGTGCCAGAGCCAACAGCGGGCATTTTTGTCACTTGATGATTAAGCGATGGGTCTGACCAAACACCAAGTGGTGTTAAATTGTCTGGGTCCCGAGATAATGAAGTTTGGGGAAGGGGAGGGCGGGCGGAGGATTGTTTGGGGAGCGGGGAGAGGAGTGGCTACCTATAATGTAGCAGGAGGCAGGACACTGGCTCAGGAGGTGGACGTGGGACACTGGGAGAGAAAAGCCCAAGGCCGGGAGCCTCTGGGTGGGTGGGCGGGGGCTCTGAGGCGTCCCCCAACTCCACACCCCTATGTAGGTTTTTTGAGGTGTGAGGCCTTGGGGGGGCTGCCAATTCCCAAGGCTACTGTTGGAAACAATAAAAGCAGATGGGGCCGCCCCTGCGGGGAAGCCAAACCTCATTTACCAAGACAATGGTCCTCTCCAGGCTGGCCTGGGCCTGTCCTGTCCCACCCCACGGGAAACCATCGATCACCCCACTGAGGACTGAGGACATGGCCACCTGCGCTTGCCCCCCCCGACCCACACAGGCACAGATGCACAAATGCTTCCAGGACCAACCCCTCTCCCCCCCTCCACCCACCACCCCCTCTCTCTCTTTTTCCCTTCCCCATTATAACAAGGGCTACTGCTTATCCCGCCCGGACTGGGTTCTGCTCACTTTCTATACGTTTACTTCTCCTCCTCCACAACCCCTGGCATTTTACAGAAGAAACCGAGGCTCAGAGAGGTTCAATGACTTGCCCAAGGTCACACAGCTCTTCCCACCTGCTCCATGGGGCTCTCCCATGGCTCAGCTTGATGGATTTGGGCCGACACCTGTTTGAATCAGTGCTAGCTTGTGCCTCGAGCTTTCATTGGACCTCCGGCCTCTCCAGCAGGTCAGAGTGGAGACACCTGGAGGGCAGGCACTATGTCTTTGCCTGCAGATTAGAAGCTCCTTCCAGCAAAAGGTATGTTTTCCCCCATGCTGTGGGAACTTCCAAGGCCAGAGGTACGTCTCTCCTATCGGGAACCTCTAAGGGCAGCAAATGAATCTACCTCTTGATTTCTTTGTTTAAGGTTTGTTTGGTTTTGTGCACACGTGAGTGGGGGAGGGGCGGAGAGAGCGCGGGGACAGAGGACCCGAAGCAGGCTCTGCGCGGACAGCAGCCGAGCTGGGCTTGAACTCGTGAACTATGAGATCATGACCTGAGCCGAAGTCGGACGCTCAACCCACGGAGCCCCCCAGGCGCCCCTGAGTCTACCTCTTCAGACTGCAGGCTTCCTTGGGGCAGGAGTCGCTTTCCTTGTTTAGACTGAGAGCTCCCCGTAGGCGGGAGGGGTGTCTCTCTTCTCCGTCCGGGAGTCCTCCCTAGATCCTAGTCCTCCAAGGCAAGACGTGGATCTCCCCTGTGACACTGGGAACCCCCTAGGGCCAGGGTTAGTATCCCCATTTGGACTGGCAGTTTCCCGAGCAGAGACGAAGCTCTCTTCCTTGAGACTGGAGCGGGCTCCTTTACGTGACCTCCAGGTCCTGCACGCAGAGGGGCTCAGCCGGTGGTGACCGCCTGGTGTCATTCTCCCCTACAGTCTCCACTGCAAAGCAGCAGCCGGTGCTTCCCCACCCCCCCTCCTCCCACCGCCTCCCTCAAGATAGAGTCCTCTGCAGGAGGCTGGGTTGGCTCAAAGGCCTGTGGAAGGGTAGGTGGGGCTCTGGTTGTTCTGTGTCCTCTTCCTATTGGACAGGGAGAGGGGTGGGGACTAGATCAGGACTGTCAAGGCCCAAGTACGCACCTCGCCCCCGCCCCGCCCCCCCCCCCCCCCCCCCCCCCGCAACCCGCGGGCTGGGAGTGGGTGAGAGCTCTTTATATATTAAGGAGCTAATCTCTTGTCTGCTGGATAGGTTACAAAAAGAGGAGCCAGTGAGCTCGTTTGCTGCCTTCTACCCCACGTACACTGCCCGGCTTCCAGGCACACCGGAAGTCCCTTCTGCCCTACACGCGGCACGAAGAAATACTGATTTCCTAAATAATCATACCTCAAGACAGCCTGATGATCCCATTTCGCAGACAGGGACGTCATGACTCCCGAGGAGTTCTGATGGTGGGAACAGCTAGAGGGACAAAGTCTATTTCAGAACTGCCTTGAGAAAAGCCCACCCATCTGCCCCTCCCCCACTCTCATCTACACCAGGACTATTTTGATTGAACCAGCAAAATCACTCATTTTCCAGCCCCGGGGGAGTCAGGTCCCTCTAAAGAAGACAGGAATCTGCTCCCAGGGGGCCAGAAGCTCTAAGACCCCCCCCCCCCTCCGCTGGAGCTCCAGTTTGGGGAGCCCCACTGTTCAAAGACAGAAGGAGGGGCAGGCCTAGGTAGCTCAGTTGGTGAAGCATCCGACTTCGGCTCAGGTCGTGATCTCACGCTTAGTGAGTTCAAGCCCCAAATCTGGCTCTGTGCTGTCAGCGCAGAGCCTGCTTGGGATCCTCTGTCCCCCGCTCTCTCTGCCCCTCCCCAGCTTGTTCTCTCTCTCTTGAAGTTTATTTATTTTGAGAGAGAGGAGGGCCTGGGGATGGCCACCTCCATTCTCCATTTCTAGCCATTCCAGAAAGTGTCCAGCCTCCAGGATGAGGACGAGGCACCAGAGGGAGGAGTCAGGCAGATCCGTTCTAAGTTAGGACATTCCTAAAATCTTCATGGACACATGGGAACGTAAAACCAGAGATGATTCCTGCATTGAGAAAAATCCGTCCTAAGCACTGCTGAGTCGGGGTTCTAGGCCTACAATTGCTGCCCCAGGGCTCCCAGGCTCGGGGTGTCAAGGGCTGGGCGTGAGGGAGAGCTCTTTATACATTAAGGAGCTAATCCCTTGTCTTCTGGATAGGTTGTAAAAATGTCCACTGAAGAGTTTTAAGCCGTAGAGCCAGTCATCAGATTTGTTCTTTTTTTTTTTTTAGGTTTATTTATTTATTTTGAAAGAGAAAAAGTGGGGAAGGGACAGAGAGAGAGAGGGAGGGAGGGAGAGAGAGAGAGAGAGAGAGAGAGAATCCGTAGGAGGCTCCCCACCACCAGCCCAGAGCCCGACTTGGGATTCGAACCCACAAACCACAAGATCATGACCTGAGCCAAAGTCGGCTCTACCAACTGAGCCACCCAGGCGCCCCCAGATTTGTTCTTCTGACCACAAAACAGAGAATGTTTTGGTGAAAAGCAGGAGCGGAGGCAGAAGGGCAGCGTGGGAAGCTGTTCCAGTCACCCAAAACACGGCAGGGAACATGGCCAGGGTTTTGTGGCGAGCGGGCACCCACACAGAGGCCGGGCCTGCCCGAGGCTGCTGCGCAGAAGAACACGATCCAGCCTTTAGTACCCAGGATCCGGGCCATGTCCCCATGAGCCTGAGGGCTCATCACCGAAGCCTGAGAAGAGAGACAGCGAGCCCCAGGGTAAGGGAGTCTGGGGTGACTTCAGCATGTCCCTTCCCAGCTGGGTTCTCTCGAGGGAGCAAGATCTCAGAGATGTTTCTTGGTCTCTCAGAGGTCAGAGGTCCATTCCTGCTCAAGTTTAGCGGTGGGTGGTTGCCTGCAAGTTTCTTACGATCTGGAGAGGGTTAGGGTGTTTCCATGGAAAGGGTCATTTCAAGACCCAAGCTGTGGCCAGAGGAATAGCGGGAATTAAGACACCTCCCTGTCCAGCCCCCACCCCCAGCACCTTGCATTCTTTTCTGCAGAAGTCTAAAAAGATAGAAATGCTGCGATCGTCCCAAAGAGACCCTGTGCTGGTCTCAAGGTGCCCATCCCAGAAGCCCTGTGGGTTAGGGTCTCACTGGTGCCCAAGGGGTCAGCCACTTTTAGAGAAATGGACAGAGCACAGTAGGCCTCCTCCAAGAGCGAGGGAGAGGGAGGGCCAGCCCTGGCATGGGGTTGTTAATCATATAATTTGTTTTACCTTTTAGCATTTACCAGTATGTCCTCTGAATTCATGCCCCTAGCCCCTGGGGGCTTACTCAAATCCTAGAGGATATTACCCGGCACCCCTCCCCCACAGGGGGGCTGTCAGACAGATGGAGAAGGCTTGTCACTGTAGGTCATAAATTCCCAGGCTCCCTGGGCGGACAAGGTCCTTGAGGCCACCCCACCTGCGGATACGATGGTCTTCTTCTCCTGCTCCTCCCGTACATAAGTAGTTGCGAATGGCAACAATTCTTTTATTATTTTTTTTCCCTTCGAAGTTGATTTATTTTGAGAGGGGTGGGGGAGGGGCAGAGAGAGAGAGAGAGAGAGAGAGAGAGAGAATCCCAAGCAGGCTCCCCACTTCACGGGGCTGAAACCCATGAACCATGAGATCATGACCTGAGCTGAAAGCAAGAGTCGGATTCTTAACTGACCGGGCCACCTGGGTGCCCCCATAACGGTTCTTTTCAACTGCTTACCTTGAGCCCCTGGAACACTCTTCAGTGACCCAGGAGAAGCCCGAGTGACGATGGTGCAGTGCTCGTGTTAAAATTTGAGTAGAGAGCGTGTCTGAGAGTGTCTGTTGTCTTTGCTACAGCTTTCAGAATAGTTTAAAACATTTTTTTTTAAAGTGATGTTAGAATCAAACGTTTAAAGAAGCCCTGAAGCATCTCTAACAAATATGGTGGTTCGGATGTCTCGTTTTCACATGTGAGGAGGAGACTCAGCGTCAGGGAGAGGGGTTGATGGGCCAAGTTCTCCCAGTGGGTGGTTGTCTGGCTCACAGCCCGGACTGAGCTCGGTAATCCTCTGCTCTGTCAGAGCATCACTGATATTCCTGGCCCAGGATCCCCATCAGACCCACCCCCCACCCCCAGCCCTACTACCCCACCCCCCATCCCTCTTCCTCCCCACCCCCTCCCCCCATCCCAACCCACCGTGCGGCTGGTGAGCTGATCAGCAAGGCAGGAATGTGAGCCCTACAGCTGTCCTGGGATGCCCTGGGGGCAGTCCAGCTCCACAGTTGTCTGCCAGGCAGGTGGGACAGGAACCCCCCTAGTCCCCTGGCCCTAAATGCCAGGCTGTTGGGAGGGGAGGGGCTCAGGAATCACGGTAGACTCCAGCCTCAATTAAGTGCCTTCGTTCGCGTGTGCAGCCTTTGGATGGAGACAGCTCCCAGTCAATTGTCCCCACTGTGTAGGGACAGCTTAAGGACATGAGATAAGTTCTTTCCTCCCTGTCCCCAGCTGCCAGTGCCTGGTCCCCTTCTTGGGCCTCGACTGCACTCACAGCAATGACAGATTATGTGGGGGAGGCAGGTGACCCCTGATGAAGCTCAGTGCATGGTCGGTGGTGTGCAAGGACCGTCCACGTGCACTGGGTGAGTTGCATCATCTTGAATGTGTGGCTTTACCCTCCCGGAGCCTCGGTTTCCTCATTTTAAAAATGTAGAAAATGACATGCTGTGCAGGGCAGCGGGGAGGGACGCAGGGAGAAGTGGACGAAATCAGTCTCAGCGGCAGCTCCTATGATTACATTTGCTTTTGTTCTCTTTTGCTTTTAATGAGTCACTTAGATCTCAGTTACGAGAGGGGCATCTCTGGGTCGCGGATGGTCTTGAAGTCCCCTTGACAACTCTCATCCAGGGCAACTCCAGGCTGCTGGGGAGGGCATCCTCCCCGGGGGCCCGGAAGGGCGGACTTTGTGAGCAAGCCGCAGGCGGGGACAACCCTCCAGGGCTGATGGGGGTGGGGGAGGGGGGGGCCTGCTGCCCCTTTTTTGCCTGGATGCTCGGCGCTTTGTAATGCAGCCTCCAACTGGCTTTCAGAGTGACAGAAGTGGATTGGAGCCCCTCATCGCTGTGGATCCCTGGCACGACTTCTGTTAGCAGCCCACGTTTCCTGAGGCGCTTTGCCAGGCTGGCATCTCAGCTGCTGGGCTGTGCCAAGACCTGCGAACAAATCCCGTGGGCTTGGAGAGAGGGCTTCATGCAGTGGTCAGGGCAAAGTGGTGCCAGGATGCCCAGCCTTCACTCCAGTACTCATGCTCTCTCTCAAACCCACATGTGCGCGCACGTACACACACACACACACACACACACACCACCCTAGGAATTTATTCATGTTCTTCTGCTCAGGGTCACTTTGCGCTCAGTCCACTTCCATTCCCATCCACTGTCAGTGCCTGTTATTTGCAGGGTCCTGTAGATGTGATGGGAACAGAGGGAAGAGAGGGACAGAGCCCCCTAGGATCTTTCTGTCCAGTCAGTCTTTAAAAAAGCCTGCCCCGGCACAAGATGGCACATGAGGTCTTCAGGAGCTGGACACACATATGTGGGGGCGCGGTGGGGAGCATTTGTAACTGGGGGACTGACAGGGCTTCCTGGAGGAGAGGACATTTGGGATGGACCCCAGAGGACGGGCAGGATTTGGACAGAGAGAGATGGGGGGGGGGTGGAGAGAGGGGGTTGTTTGAGGCAGAGGGGACAGCCCAAGTGAGAAGAGAGATAGGAAAGGTGGGGTGTGTTTGGGGCCCGGAGAATAGTCTCTGTTGACCGTGAGGGGGAGGAAGTAGAAGCCAAGGCTGCAAAGCCAGGTCGGGGTCACGTTATACAAGGTTTTGAGTGCCGAGGTAAAGAGTCGCCATTAAATGGGAAGGCAATAGGGAGCCAAGGACAGTTTCGAGCAGGCGAGGGTCATGGTCAGAGGAATCTGTCAGCAGTACAAGCTGCTCTGGGGGCAGGACGGTGCCGGTAAGGTCTGGGGAGAGAAATGGCTCCCAGTGGGTGCATCGATCGGCACTGCACACTGAAATCCGTTCTTGCTTGTCCCAGGCTGGCTCGCGCGTGATTTGTGGGGTGCAAAGGGAGGGAGGGAACAAAGATGGCCCTGAAGCCAGTTGGGGTACCGTAAACAGACCCACGGCCATTGGAAGACTCTTGGCAACAGGACCCCGGTGGGAGAGAGAGATGCCAACGGGTGGCTCATGATGCCTGAGGAAGTGGCGATGGGCTTCCTCTTCCGGCTCTGCAGAGGAGGGGCTGTCGTCTGAGACAGTTCCCCGGGGGGGTCAGCGAGCTCACACCTTGGCTCTCAGAGTCACCGACCTGCTTCGCGTCAAGCATGCTGGCCCACGAGGGCCTGTGGGTCTGCCCACCCCTCCTCCTCTGCCTCATCTGGCCTCTTCCTGCACTTCTGGAGTGACCGGCCTCACCCCTCTCTATTCCCACCACCCCTGCCGGTGAGGGCACTCTGTGGGCTTCTCTCAGGCTATTGTCCCTGTGAGACAGAAGGGCCGCGCGGGGTGGGGGACAGCATCCCACACAGCCTCAAAGCCTTTCTCAGTCCCAGGCAGAGCGAAGCCTGGCCAACCAGCCTGGAGAGGAGTCTGCATCTGCCTCAGGCCCGGAAACAGGGTTCAAGGGGTTCCCCGGGGGCAGAACAATACTTGACTGACAGGCCTTTAGAATGGCCCCCCTCCTCCCGCCCAGCTGCCTCAGGAGCCCAGGAGCACAGGCCCCGGCTGCCTGAGCCCCGGCCTCCAGAGCCCTCATTATGGGAAGGCTGGAGGTGAGGTTGATGGGGCCGAATCCTCGTGTGGCCACTGAGGTGGACAGCAAGGCGGGCCAGGGCTTCATGGTTTACCGTCTTAGGCACGGAAGGCTGTGTGACGAGACAGGAGTTGTCACGCCATGCCATCCCAGGGTCCCACACGGCTCCTGAGGCTCTCCCGGGACGCGCAGGGGGCTCCCCGGGGTGGGAGGAAATAGGACGGCCTCTTTCTCTCAGTCGGTGGTTCTAGCAAGATCGGAGCTGCAGGCCGCGGAGGCAGGGCCTGGGCCTTGCAGGGGACCAGGACACTCCAGGCTGGAATGAAAGGAGAGCAGGATAAAGGACCCTGGGACCAGGCAAGGTGGGAGGAGCTGTTCCCCCCCTTCGGCCCCCCACCCCCTCAGAGTGGGTCAGCCTGGCGGGGCCCCGGCCTCCCTGTCGGGCCTGCCCTCCCCGCCCGTTTCGAGAGCCTCGCTGGGAGTTGGCTAAAGGCGAAGCTGTGGGTGGGGGAGCCGGGGGCAGGGAGGTTGTGGGGGGCAGGTGGGGCCACAGGGGGTGGTCGCCAGAGTTGGGCACCTGCCCCACCGTCCCCAGCCACAGGCCTCATGAGCCTTAGCTCCGACGTCTTCTGGAACATCCAGGGGTTGCTTCCTCCTCCCACAGGGGGGCGGCGGGGGGAGCAGTGTGTGCCCTGAGGAGGCCCCACTTCTGGTGGGCAATGAAGGGTTATCTTGAGGGTAGGTCAGGGTCAGCTCACCCCACCCTGCCGGGGTCAGAGCCAAGCTTCTTCCCAAGTTGCTCAGTGCCGGCAGAGACAGGGCTGTGTCAGAACCTCCCGGCCCCTTAGAGGAAAAGAAAAGAGCAAAGACAGGGACCGAGCGGTCTTGGGACAGCCACGAGGGAGGTGCAGAGCACAGACGTAGCAATTACATGTATGAGACTTACTAGGTGTGGCTTAACCTCTCTGGGCCTTAGTGGCTGTTCCAGAAAATGCTAGGAGCCACTTCAGAGGCTTGTCGAAAGGACAAAGTGATATGAGTTCCCGCAAAGCTCTGAACCCGATCCCTGCCCGTGGCACGCGCCCAAAGAGGCTGTTCTGTTTGTTCGGAGTTGGGCTTTGAGTCAAGCCTCGGGCAGGACAGGCCTGTTTCTGAGCTTGGAAGGACGCAGCTCATTCCGGGGGACTTGGCAAAGGGCAGAGGTCTGTGCAAAGAGAATTCTAGACGAATCTGGAACCTGGATGCTGCTTAAGCCAATCAAACCAGGACTTCCCAGCCTCGGCGCTGTGGTCTTCCTGGGCCGGCAAGCCTCCTTCGTGGGCCATCCTGTGCTAGCTGTAGGGTGTTTAGCGGCATCCCTGACCCCAGAAGGGGCAACACTGCCCCGCTATGACAACCAAAAATGTCTCCGGACATTGCCAAATGTCCCCCTCCATCCCTGCTGAGAGACACCGGGCTATGATGATGTGGGTGAGGGGATTTGCAGAAGTGGGGAAGCAGAAGACGAGGAGGGCTGTTGAGCTGTCTGCTCATGGTGCTGCTTTTCTTACAGACCAGAGCTCATGGCCGGGCCCAGCACCCACGCTGTCCCCATGCTGTTCCTCGCCCTCCTGGTGCTCTCGGAGCTGAGCCTGGCAGGCTCCCTGGGACCTGGAACCCCGGCTCGGAACCTTCCTGAGAATCACATCGACCTCCAGGGCCCAGCACTGTGGATGCCTCAGGCCAGCCACCACCGCCGGCGGGGCCTGGGCAAGAAGGAGCGGGGCCCAGGCATGCCCGGCCGGGCTCAGGATGGGGCTGTGGTCACCACCACCAGGCAGGCCTCCAGGCTGCCAGGGGCAGGGGAGCCGCTGCCCGGGCAGAGTCCTGCAGGCCTACTGGAGGACAAGGGCCCGCTCCTAGGGCTGGCACTGCCCTACCCGGAGAAGGAGAACCGGTCTCCCGGGTCAGAGAGGGTCAAGAAACGTGGCAGGGAGTTCAAGAGACGCAGGGAAAGGTTGAAACTGCACAGAGGTAGCCGGAGGTCTGCGAGGGGGTGGGGTCCTGACATGGAAAGGAGGGGTGGGGGGATGAGGGAAAGGCATACCGCCATGGCCAAGGGGACTCCAAGAGGGGGGTGGGGGCGGGCACAAGGGAAGTGGAGAAGTGTCGATGGTGTGAGAAGCCGGGGAGGATATCCAGAGGCTCCATAGAGGGCAGGCAGTGGACCCCCAGAGGAGGGGAGGGGGTCTCTCAAAAGTCGGAGTGATCTGGTAAGAGGAGGGAGCTGGGAGAGCCTTGGTGGTGGCTCGTGGGAATGATCCTCCTAAGTCAGGAAGCTCTGCCTTGTGTCTGACCGAAATCCACCCTACTATAAGCCCGGAGTAGAGATAGACTAGTTCGGTCCCCAACCAGGGGACTTAACACTTACTCAACTCTGAATCCCAGAGCGGGGACTGAGAGCTCAGACTCTGAAGCTAGGTCTGCCCCAGTTCGGCTGCGTCTCTGCCGCTTACTAGCTGCGTGCCCGGGACAAGTCCCCTTTCTGTGCCTCGGTGTCCCCTTTTGCAAAACGAAGATGAGGGCTCCATCTACCCTCAGTGTGGGCTCATAGAGGACTTAGATGCTTAGAATGGCACCTGACAAGCATCACGTGCCGTGAGCAGTAGCTGTTACTAGCTAATTCTCAACTTGCTCTCAGTGTGGAGTCACCGTCCCCTGACCCGGACACGGATGACCCAGGGAGAGACGTGGCGTCCTTATCCCTCCTGCCTCTGTCCTGTGTGTCTCTTGGGGTGCTCCCCCGTGGCCCTGGTCACCTTCTTTAAGTTTCTCCCACCTCCCCAAATCCCCGTGAGGGCCTAGCCGCCCCCTGGCCCCGGCCGCCACCTCCTTTGCCCACTCAGTCCCTGAACAAACATGTCCCAACAGCTGGGCCCAGGCAGCTCCTCCTGCCTGACCTGGCCCCAAGGCCACCAGGGGCCGACCAAGTGCCGCAAATGTGGGGCAGGTGTTCTCCAAGAGGAGCGTGATGGAGGCTGGGCACCCCCACCTCCTGCAACCGCTGGGGTCTTCCTTGCTAGGCCTCCTGAGACCCCCCCAAGTGGACAGAACACAGTCGAGAGATCCCCGCTTAGACTCAGCCTCCCACCCCCTTGGAGGTCACGGTCAGGTTGGGTGGGGGAGGCTGGCATCCTCAAGGACTCACGAGGCATGAACTCATCCTGGCTCAACTCCAGGCCCCAGCTCCATCGGACCAAGGGCCCCACCCCCACCCCAAGAGAGTCAGTGTGGCGGGTGAATGGAGGAGGGGACAGTGCTGGAGGCCAGGCCCGGTACTGCCGACCTGCTGCGGAGCTCTGGCTGACTGGGCCCCAGTTGCCTTGTCTGTAAAATGAATGGAGTGGATTCAATGGTCCCTAAGTCCCCTTTCTACTCTCTGGGGTTTGTTTCCGGAGGGTGGGGTGGCCCCGACTGACCCAATCAAACTCAAAGTCAGATCTTGCCCGAGAAAAAAGAGGCAAGGGTGAGCCCGGGGCCTCCAGCTTCTCTCAGAGCCCCTTTGTTCCTGACCACCTCCAATCCTGCACACTGTCCCCTCACACTCAACTTACCCCAATGCCCACGGGTCTTGGGAGGTGGCATCTGTGGCCAAAAGCATCGGCCTTGTGCTCAGATGGACCTGTGTTTGAATGCAGGCTCTGCTGTCCCCTAGCTGTGTGTCCTGAGGCAAGTTGCCTAACCTCTCTGTGCTTCCGTGTCCACACCACCCCCCATAGATGAAGCCTGAAGGAGCACCCATCTCCTAAGAGTTCCTACCGTGGTTAGATGAAATAATGCTTGTAAGGAAGGACCCAGCATACAACAGGGCGATGGTTATCACCACATAGGAAGCCCTTGCTTGTACGTGACAAACTGTGGATCTTGCCATCTCAAAGACCTCTCCCCAGTGCAGTGCCTCTCAGCCTCTCCTACTCACACCTCACCTCTTCCGGGAAGCCTTCCGTGGTCAATCCCACCAGTTCGCACTTGTTGCACTTACGCCCCCGGCTGTAACCTGACTTGAACTGGCCGGACTGCTGCTTTAGAGAGAGCATCCTTGGGCTGCCTCCTGGCGGCAACACTGCAAGTTCATTCAAGACCTCCCTCCTCTCTCCCCGCCACCCCAGTCCCTCGTTTCCACCTCCCCAGGAAGGTGGGCAACAGGAGTGTTGGCTGAGCCATGGCTTGGCACATAGTCCCTGCTGCCTCCTTGTTCGCAGATGGAAATGTGAGTTGTGCTGTGGGTTGACACAGGGTGGTGAGCAGATAAAGCTCCTGTGTTTCCCACTCCGTGTCTCAGGCCGAGCCTTGGTCCGAGGTCCTAGCTCCCTGATGAAGAAGGCAGAGCCGTCCGAAGACCAGGCACCGGATGCCACGATGGAGGAATCCTCCACCAGCCTGGCCCCCACCATCCTCTACCTAACCACCTTTGAGGCAGCACCTGCCACAGAAGAGTCCCTGATCCTGCCTGTCACATCCCTGTGGCCCCAGGTAAGGGGCCCCAGAAGAGCCTCATCGTATATTTAGGGAGACTGAGGCACAGGGGTGGGAGGGAGCGGGATGAGGCCACCGGGGCTAGAGGCGGACCAGGTCTCCTGATGCCTGTCCAACTCAGCTGCAGCCCGGCAGCCGCTCTCTGCTAAAAGGGCTGCTACTGTCCGGGACAAAGTGGTCCTAGGGTTCACTCCAGGGACAGGCAAGGGAGCAGGTGCCAGCTCAGCACACCGGGTCCGCATGGAAAAGAGCAGGGACCTCGGGGAAAATTTTCACACGTACCAACGCGTCCTTGTGCACTGATCCAGCCCTGAGACCGCTGGCTGTGAGGTGAACTGAGCGGCGGCCTCGCGGTGCTACAGAGCCAATGACTTGTCAGAGGAGAGAAGGGACAGGAAAGCGAGTGGCTGGGCTTCACCCAACTCCCCGGCTGCATAGGTGTAGAAACCCTGAGCAGGCACGAATGCCTTCCCGGTCCCTCCCTCAGGGGCCTGGCGGATAACTCACCTGTCTGCATTAATACCATCCCACTGGGGTGGTGGCTGCAGAGTGAGAGAACTGCTTAGGCAGCTGTCCCCGTGTCCCCAGGGCTGGGATTCCGGGCTGCCCAGCAGAGGACGAGCTGGCCTCTAAGGCGCCCTTCCTTAACCCCCTGGTTCTGGGGCCCCATGTTTCGACTCGCACCTGTTGGGAGCTCCAGGCTCCCTCCTCTCCATGTCCCTCCTGCAGGCTCAGCCCAGGCCTGATGGGGAGGTGATGCCCACACTGGACATGGCCTTGTTCGACTGGACCGATTATGAAGACTTAAAACCTGAGGTCTGGCCCTCTGCAAAGAAGAAAGGTATGTCCGCCCAGCCCTCCACCCCCACTCCTGGGTTCTCCCTCACCCCCCTCACTGTCTGTCACGGTGGGGGCCCCAGTGAGCCCAGCCTGACCTACAGGTGTCCAGAGTGGGAGGGCGTGGCGTCTAAATTGGCACTGACACCCACAAGGCAAAGGCTGTTCTCAAGTGCCGATCACGCGGCACACGTTTTCCTCTACCAGCTCGTTTTACCCGAAAAAAACAAAACAAAACTGTTAGGCCCATCCTGCTGTTGAGCCCATTTTAGAGAGGAGAAGACGAAGGCAGAGAGAGCGAGGTAGACAGTCCTGTCCACGCCACACCGTACCGGGGGCAGCGTGAGCACCCAGTCCCCGGCGCCCACGTGCCGAGTCTCTCTGCTCTGCTTGGCGTCAGCTTCTGACAGCAGAACTTCTCGTTGCCAGAGAAACACTGGGGTAAACTCTCCAGCGACGGTAACGGAACATCACCGGCTGAGGGTGAGCCGTGCGACCATCATCAAGACTGCCTGCCAGGTACGGAGCCAGCATCCGCCTTCAGGGCACACGGCTGGGTGCAGGGTCAGGGTTGGGGTGGTGGAGGGGAGGCTGCACGGGTGTGGGGACGTTCCCAGGCACGTGAGCAGGGCCTGTGGGTCCGTGGCCCTAAAAGGGAGAGAAATAACAAAAACCAGAGCTACCTCTTTCCTGAGTGTCGCTGTCATACTCGTACTTTATTTGCTCCTCATAGCAACCCAGGGAAAGGGACCCTGTCATCCCCAGTGTTTAGACCACCAGCTCCCGGACAGGCCGTTTCCTCTGCAACACATGGTTTTCACCCTGAGCGCAAAGAAAAGGCTTGATTTGGGGTCAACTGGACAGTCTTCCTAAGAGCTGGCTCGGTGTGTGGCGGGCAAAGCCCTGCCTGGGGTCTACCTTGGCCCCCCCGCCCCCCCACCCCCCTGCTGCTCCCCTGAGGCGGCAGGGGGGGGGGCGGGCGGGGGGGGAGGGGCTTCAGTTTTCCCATCTGTCAAAGTGGACCTTGGCAGCGATGATCCCTGAAGCCCCTCCCAGCTCCACACCCCCCCCCCAGCTGCTCTGCCCCCTCTCCCTGGGAGGCCATCCCACACCGCCTTCGCTCTGCCCGTGCTCTATCAATTGCCCATCTGGGGCAGCTGGGGTCTCTGCCACCCGCCCCTGGGGGGCCTCGGCCATGGCATCCATAGGTGGTCCCAGTAGGGAGCCTTGCGCACCAGATGGCCCACCCTGCCGGGCCACGGCCCTGCCACAGAGATGATGGATCTCCTGTCTAGTGGGACGGCGGGCTCGGCGGTGGGAGGGTCCGGGGAAGCGTGGCTGACCGCGCACTTGCTGTGTGAGCAGGGAGCTGCTGTGACCTTCGGGAACATCTCTGCACGCCCCACAACCGTGGCCTCAACAACAAATGCTTTGATGATTGCATGTGTATGGAAGGTGAGCCCGCACTCCTGGGGGGCGGGGGTCCCCTGGGCTCTGAAGAGGGTGGGCAGAGGGGCCCGCGGCCAAGAAGAGGGTGGAAGAGGGCCTCGGGAGCTGAAAACATGAGCAAGAACAGCTTTGCTCGGTGCCTTCCCAATCTGTGAACTCATTTAGTCTTGATTCCTGGCATTGGTTCTCAGATGTGCTTTTCTCACCTCTTGAAACACAAGCTGGCATGATCTCCTGTGATCTGGAGGTGGGAGAAGGGAGGAGAGGCGCGCATCTCTTTAAATAAGATCACATCTGAGGAGGCTGGTACTTTCATACCAGAATTCTATCCCTGGGGAGGCCTTCCAAGTGTGATAACAAGGGGTGGGGTGGATTTCCCAGCACTGTCCCAGGGGAGGATGCACTTGGCCAGCTACGTCCTTAACTCTTCTGAGCTCCCACCTGCCCAGGTGTGCCCCGCTGTGCCGGGCTCTTGTGCCGAGAACTTCACTCACGCCATCTCCCATAATCATGCACAAGCGTCCCGGGAAAGGGAGCTATTATGATCCCCCTTCCGCACATAAGCAAACCGAGGCACAGAGAGGTTAAGTGACTTGCCCGAACTCACACGGCCAGAAAAGTAGGGGAATGCTTTTAATTTTGCATTCTGAAACATTTCAAACATACGCGTTAGAAATCATTATTGCAACCATTAGCCCCCCAGAGTGATTTCCCATCATTCTGCATCAGGATTTACAGACTCACTGCCCATCTGTGCCACTTCTCCCCCCCACTCAGTTCCCAGTATGATTTTGAAGCAACTCTTGGGAGTTTACAGACATTTCACCTGTGATTAGTTCAGTATATCTCTCTAAAAGAGAAGTACGCTTTTAAAGATAAAATACCAAATGTGAACAATAGCTGCTCAGTATCATTCACTAGCTAATCAGTGTTCACGTGTTCTGAGTGGGAGAATTTGGTCGAGGTCCCTCTACTGACCATCCTGAGATACAAGCCCTGTTTTTACTCAGATTAGCCTCAAAAATTATCTGCGGTGAAAGCAATACACCTACACGGTCTAGTCAGTCAAGAAATATTTTGTTTGTTTGCTTTGAAAGAGAAAGAGAACAAGCAGGGGAGGGGCAGAGAGAGACGGGGGAAGAGAGAGAATCCCAAGCAGGCTCCACACTGTCAGTGCAGAGCCCACCGCAGGGCTCGATCTCACAAACTGTGAGATCATGACCTGAGTCGAGATCAAGAGCCGTACGCCCAACGGACTGAGCCACCCAGGCGTCCCCAAGTCAAGAAATATTTATTGAGTGTCAGGTACCGTTCTGGACACTCGAGATTCAGCGGCAAAGAGAACCGGCAAAGGGCACCCATGGATTCCATTCTAATGGGATGAACGGATACTAAGCAAATAAAGAGATAAGGTGTCTTTAGAAAGTAATAAGGGCTGTAAAGAAAATAATCCAGGTGGTCTGATGAGGATCAGACTTGTTTTAGGAAGGACAGACTGGAGGGGACAGTGGGGACCAGCCTCCAGAAGATGGAGGGTATAGGGACGGAGAGAGAGCCCCAGGCAAGAAGCAGGAGAGAGACCCCCAAGCAAGAAGCAGGCCAAAGGCGAGGACCTTGGGAGGAACAAGGCTGGTGTGTTTGAGTGGGCCCAGCATACAGTGGCCAACAGAGAAGGTGGCCCAAGGGCCGGGTGGGAGAAGCTAGCGGGGAGGATCACATGGGACGTTGTCAGCCTTGTTTGAGTTAGAATTGGAAGTCGTAGGCAGGTGTTAGGTGGGAGAGTGACATGGTCCCTGCTGCAGGATGCTGAGGGACAGGAGTGGAGATAGACAGGACCGACAGGGAGCTGAGGAGAAGGCAGGGTGGGAAGGGTGCAGGGAAACTGCCTTCTGTTACGTGTAGGCAGGGTTGGGGACCCATTTCACAGAGCAGGAGACTGAGGTATGGAGCCGGCAGGAGGGCACTCCAGTCCAGGTTGGCCAGAACACTTCTGAGGTCCGATCTCAATCCTTGGCCTCCAGGTCCAACCCCGAGCGCCCAGGTTGGGGGGGGGGGGGATGCGGCCCTGCTGAGCTGCACCTGCCTGGTTGGTGCCTGGCCGGGTGCTCAGGGGGTGGCCCCACCATCCAGGAATCCTTCCTTCTTTCCTCCCCTGGACCTCAGGCGGGAGGGGGCAGCTTTCCAGGCATCCGGAAGATAAGTCGGCATCCAAAGCCCCATCTGCTCCTTTCCTCTCATCCCTCTGGCACTGGTCGGTCCTGGAAGGAACGCTTGCTTCCTCCTGGGAGACTCAGGCTCCAGAAAAAAAAAGAACAGAAGTGACAACTCAGGCAGCTCATTAAAGATGGTCCAGGAGGCGGCTGTCACCAAGATGCCACACCAGAGGGATCTAGGCGGTGGCCAGGAACCCTCCTGAGGACCAAGAGTCCTGAGGACCTCTGAGAAACCCTGAAATGCTGAACACGGGGCCCAGGGCTTAAGTCCAACAGTCAGGGCCAGCCTGGGTTCTGGAGGGTTCTGAAGGGGCTTCTGTGGGAACCTAGTACTCCTGCTCATGAATCCCCTCCCCTTTCCAAGTGTCACTTGTGTGGCCACAGGTCTGGAAGCCCAGTGACCCAGGTGTAAATTCTAGACCACTAAGCACAAACTCTACCCAGCAGCTTGCTCCTTTATTCTCTGGATGGTGACATAAGTGAATCTTAAAGTAGCAATGTCCTCTCTCCCTGAGGTCACTCCTAACCTGAAGTGGTGGCATTGCTCAGGCCACACTCACATCTCTTTCCACCTGCCACCACCAGGAGGATGTGGCCTTCTGAGGCCTTAAATGAAAAATACATCTACCTGCCGTGTATCCCAGTAGATGCTGGTGGCCATGACAGAGAGAGCTTCAGCTAAGAAACCCTCCCACTGGTGGGCCAGAAGGGCCACACTGACTTTAATTTGGGTGGTCAGGGAGGGTCTTTGAGACGTGAAGGCTGTGAAGGAGCCAGGGATGCAGAGAGCTTGGGAAAGGGATTCTGGCTAAGAGAAAAGCAAGTGCAAAGGCCCTGGGGCAGAGCATGACTGGGTGTTGAGGAAAAGCAAGAAGACTGAGTGTGGCTGGAGTTGGTGAAGAGGAGAGTGGGAAGTGAAGAGGGCAGACGGGAGGCGGGTCCAGGTCCCAGGGGGTCGCCAGACTGGGAAGTTTGGATTTCTATTTGAGTTCCAGGGGGAGCCACAGGAGGTTTATAGGGGAGGGCAGAATCTGCATCCCTTTACACATTTTTTTAATAGACCATCTTTTTTAGCAGCTTTGGGATTACAGAAAACTTGCACAGAAAATACAGTTCTCCTGTGCCCTCTCCCCCCCACCCCCCTGCACGGTTTCCCCTGTTATCTTGCATTAGTGTGGTATGCTCTTTACAATTGAAGAACCATGGTCTTGATAAAGCCCATGGTGTGTATTCGGTTCACTCTCGGCATTGAGCATTCCACGGGTTTTGATAAATGCATCATGTGTCCACCATTCCAGTATCACAGAAGAGCTTCATGGCCCCGAACAGCCCCTGTGCTCCGTCTCTGCATCCTTCCTCCCCGCCCCCCCCCCGCCCGCCCCCCCGCCTATCGTCTTTTCTAAGCCCACTCGGGCTGCCGTGTGTTGAGTGGGTGGGTTTTAGGGCAGCACAAAGAAGGGCTGGTGGAAGTGTGCGGGGCGGTGGGGGCGGGGGTCCCAGAGGATGCGATGCGGGGAAGGAAGGGGCGGGCCCTGGCGGTGGGCCCCCCCTGACCGCCTTGACTCTCTCCGCTCAGGGCTGCGCTGCTATGCCAAATTCCACCGGAACCGCAGGGTCACACGGAGGAAGGGGCGCTGCGTGGAGCCGGAGACGGCCAACGGCGACCAGGGATCCTTCATCAACGTCTAGCGGCTCTGCGCGAGGCGCCTCCCCGCCGGCCTGGGGACCGCGCGCGCGCCGAGGTTTGGAGAAGCCGGGCAATTTGTTCGGAACTAGCCGTGCGAGATCGGATGGGGACTAGATGATCGAGGCTGCAGGCGCCAGCCCAGGACACTCAGCCCCGGCAGGGGAGCCCTGGGCGAACTGCCCCCGCCCAGGAGCCGAGCTGCGGCACACCCGCGCCCACCTCCCGGCCTCCGGAGGACCCACGAGGCCCCCGCGGCCCCGGGGGAACCGCGTACTCCGCGATGGCAATGTCGAGACTGCCCTCTACTGCCCGACCTCAGCACTGCAATGGAGAGGTTTCCGAGCGCGTAAAGGGACCACTCCCAGAGACCAGAGAACCCGAGGAGGTGACCGCGGGAACACCTCTGCCGTACCTGGCACTGTGCTAAATGCGTGCCATACGTTATCTCTCTTAGTTATCACAATGACCTTTCAGAGTGGGCATTATCACCGTTTTATAGGTGAGGAAAACCGAGGCAGAGTTAGTTATGACTTGTCCAGGGTCCCAGATCAATGCTCCTCAAACCTTAGCCTGTGTAAGAACCCCCGGGGAGATCTGGCTCAAATGCAGATTCTGGCTCAGTCGCTTCAGCATTTTTAACAAGCTCTGGGGGGGGGGGACATGCTGCTGATGCTGATGCTGATGGGGACCCCACTGAGAGCACCCAGGTCCTAGGGAGTAAATGCCAGAGCCAGGATTTGAACCCAGGCCAAGCCTGTCGGGTTCCCCAGGCCCAACGTGTGGTTGCTTGTCCACAACCAAGGATTTATCCCAGGTTCTCCAGGGCTTTCAGTGGGAAAGAAGCGTTCCCTGGCAGTTCCTTTCCCTGGGATGAAGTCTGCAAAAACGAACTGTTCTCTGCCTTCCCTGGACAAAGGCATATCATCTTTAAAAACAAAACATGCATTAAGCTCCCGCTTGCCGGGAAGGCATGACTTGGGAAGATTGGTCGCTGCCCTCTGGGAGTTGGTATTCTGAGATACGATGTGTTTGGGGGAAACAAGAGTGCATGTCCCAGGACATGTGCTTTGCCGTTGCCCTGATAGCTTCTTAAGCTTCTGTGGTTCATGCCCTTTCAGAATCGAATGCCAATATGGACTCAAAATATGCACCCATTTTGCATGCTGCCTTAGTGGTTTCCAGGCCTCCCACAGACATCTCTAGACCCCCACACCACACTTCTGCAGCAAAGCCTACTGAGGAGTTGAGGTACCTCTGAGGTCAAGGTGCTGTCTGAAACTACCTGCCCCCCCCCCATAAGCTAGACCCACGATGCCCTCAGAACATCTCTCCCAGCAGATTTGGCTCTAAGGGCCACTTCAGGAGAGCCACTTAAATCCCCCCTATACACACCTGGCACCTCATTCTTGGTCAGCCCTCTGGTCCAGGGCAAACCAGGTTGCAAATGACAAAAGCGTTCCCTGTCCAAATTCCTCGCTGGCCTGGACACCTGCCAGAGGGACCATACCCGTGATGTCAGGGCTGTTTACTCCATTGGGAAAATCAGTCAGGGTCAGAGGTCTGGCACCAAGCACAGCAGACAGATCTAGGAGAAACCAAATATCCTTGCTCATTTCTCCCTTTTCAAGTTCTATGGGCAAAGGAATCTGGGGCGTGGGGGTGGGGCAGGGGAACTGAAAGAGATCAAAGCCGGCCATTTGGAAATCAAATCCACCGGCAGTTTTGTCTAAGACCGGACAACGCCCGTGCTGTGTGTGCTTCACTTGGGGCGGCTGATCTGAGATTGTGATTGAACCCTAAGGGGGTGGCTGCAGGCAGGAAGCACAGCATTGCTTATGTCTGCCATCGCTTGTGTCTGGGGGCTAATAGGATGGCCCGGGGACATCAGCAATGGAAAACACAGAAGGCCCCATGGAACTATCCCTGTCTACTAGGGGAGTTCCACGGTTGGAAATTCAGAGGAGTCTAGCTCTTTGCCCTAGCCACCTGCATGTCGCGGTTGCAAGGTGGTCTGTGGGTGCAAAGCTCCTAACACCAGAGTTAGGGATCCCAGAGCCCCCTGTGTTTAACAAACCCCTCTGCCAGGAAGTTCTTCCTTAGGTCTATCTTACATTTCTTTCGCTGGTACAGAATCCCTAATCCAGGATTCAGCAAACTTTTTACCATAAAGGGCAGTTAAATATTTTAGGCTGTGTTCCAATAAAACACTTTGTGGACACTGAGGTTTGAATTTCATATAATTTTCACATGTCACAAGCTATTAGCCTTCGTTTGATCTTCTAAAACCCATTTATGAATGTAAAAACCTCTCTTAACTGGCAGATTATCCCAAAGCAGGTGGTGGGTTGGATTTGGCCCACGGGCGCTAGTTTACAGGTTCCTGCTACAGAAACTGGTCTCAAACTTGGCTTCCCGTTAGAAGAATATGGGGAGCTTTCCAAGGTACTGATGCCCAGGCCCACCGGCAGAGTGGCACGAGTGCTGGTTTCATTGATCTGGGTTGCGTCTGGGCTTCATTTGTGTCCAAGCCTCCCCCAGGCAACTCTAATGTACAGCTGGGCCTGAACTCTGCCCTTGTCCTCTTGACTGTGGGAGTGCAGCTGGTAGCAAACAGCCTGCTCCACCTCTTACCACCTTGGTGACCTTAGGAAAGTTACTTGTGCCTTGATTTCCTCATCTGTAAACTGGGTTAATGACTCTCCCTTCACAGAGTTGTTGCCAGAAGTAAACGTAAAATCCTTAGAGCATGTTTAGAATAGTGCCAGGCACATGATAAGCCCCCAGTGTGGGCTAATTTGTTTCCTAGGATAGTATTAGTAGGCGTTCTGTTCTTTGACGATGACCCATCATATACTCAAGGATCATTTCAAAGTCACCGTTCAGGCTCCTTCCCCTGGAACACTGGGGCCAGGAGATGCTCCTTTAGAAAAGAGAGGGCGGGGTTCTGTGGTCAAAGAAGTTTGGAAACCTATTCTGGACTCAGCCAGAGGCAGCCATGCCCACGGTTCCCACATGACTCCTTTCTGGGATTTGTCCAGCGATGCCAAGAGTGGCTCCCCAGCCTGCTGGGAATGGGCTGAGGGTCAGAGGACGTGAGGGCCGAGCCTCATAGGGAACGTGACGGCGTCAGTTGCCCCTTGAGGAATGACAGGAACCACAAGTCATATCCAAAGCCACAACCCCTTCCTCCCCCCAGATGGATCCTTACTCTAAGCCATATTCAACACACCCAGTAAAATCTAGTGTTGAGATGGTGGGCCCACAGCTCCTTGGAAATGGACCCGCTTTGCAGCAGGAGAGTCAGTGAACATACACGGAACCTACAAAGACATCTCTGTAAGACAGCAGAACAGCAAGGAAAGTGGGCGCTGGGAGGGACACTGGGAGGAGCCAGAAAGCAAACCACTTAGGCTCCTTACTGGGGATTTCACGGGACTGGCAGCATCACCTCCACGATGACCTTTCCTCTCATGGGACGCAGTGAGGAGCGTGGGGGAGGGGGTTAGGGGGCAGCAGGAACTGGTTTGCAGAACCAGGGACTTTCATGGCAGGGAATGTGTTTTCTGAATCCTAAGTCAGGACAGGTCGTCTGATATAGGATCCTCAGCCTCTTCTGGGTGCAAGAGGCTCCCTAGTCTCTCCTTACTCACCGTGTGGTCCTGGACCAGCAGCATGGCGTCACCTGGGAGCTTGATAGAAGTGTGGGATCCCGAGCCCACCCCAGGTCCGCTGAAACAAAATTTGTGGCAGGGGGGCACAGCCGTCTGGATTTTAACAAGAGCCAGGCTGTTCTTGTGCACGATTGAGTTTGAGAGACACGGGTCTAGGATGTATAGGGGGAACCAGAAAAGTGGGATGGTCTGGGACTTCTAGCTAATTCAGAGCCTTTACATTTGGGTGTGGGAGTTGGCAGATCTGAGATCCGGTTTGCCTAGTTAATAACCAGCGGGTGGACAAACCCCCAGGCTCTGAGGCCCTGGCAGGGCTGGAACTGGTCTATTTTCAGAGGAAATCAAGCAGAGCACCTGGGCCTGGAGCCCTCAGTCATTGGGTTTTCTGACTCTTGGGAACTTCCCTGGGGTGCTGTGGTTCCTCTTTAAAGTGTGGGGGCAGCAGGGGGAGGGGGGGAGGTGCCAGGCCCTTGTAGTCCCGTGATGACGTGTTGCATGTGCTCCCGTGAGCTGTAAATAAAGAGCCAATGGTTAATTAGCTGCTTTCTTGTCTCTCTCTGACTCTCCAGGAGATGATCTGTGTGTGCAGAGGCAGGGAGCACACGCGGGGCGTTTGGAGGGGACCGGAAGCCTAGCATTTCCTCAGCCACATCTTTGAGCATTTGCTCTGAGCTCAGCGGGAAACGAGACAGAGTCTCTGTCCTCACCTGGACCTCATCGTGACCCTTTAACTAGGCCTCTTGGTGGGAATGTCGTATTTAGAGCTCCCTCTCCATTTTAGGGTTGGGGTGGCTGAGGTCCCAAAGAGAACACAAGGCTCGTCACCGCAGGCTGGCCCTCATCCAGGGCCTGGGTGGCCACGTGTAGAGAACAGCAGACGCCAGCTTCAGCAGGATGGAAAGGAACAAAGCGCCACCATCTAAGCAGGCTCAGATGCCATCATGGGAAAGGGCATGAATTGGCCAGGGAGTGGCCTGGCTTAACACCAGGAAAGACGTCTCTTATCTCTGTGGCAGCTCCAGCCACTGGAGCAGGACCAGGCCCTGCTAGGCCTGGCTGATCATAATACAGACCAAGGCTGTGTAACAGCTCTAGGGGACTCCACATCCTGAAGCCAAGCCAGGTCCAGAGTCTCCTGGGGGCCGGGGTAACCACAGACATGGGATGCCCCCCCTTTTTTTTTTAATGCTTATTTTATTATTTTTGAGAAAGAGAGAGAGAGAGAGAGAGCGTGAGCTGGGGAGGGGCAGAGAGAGGCAGACAGAAGATCTGAAGTGGGCTCTGTGCGACAGCAGAGAGCCCAATGCGGGGCTTGAACCCTGAGATCATGACCTGAGCCGAAGTCAGACGCCTGACTGACTCAGCCACCCAGGGGCCCCAATATGGGATGCTCTTAAGGGCCTGGTGTCCCTGTGGGGCGCTCCCTGCCCAGGCACCACTGAGGGACTGGCTTCTGCAGCCTGGACGGGAGAAACACCCTAATCCAAGGTTTCCCACAGCATGGGCCTGGGATTCCCAGCATCAGGATCCTCTAGGGAGAAAACCCAGGTTTCTGAGCTCCACTCGGGCCTGTGACTCAGAATCTCTAAGGGTGGGTCTTGGGAATCTGCATGTTTGATAAGCTCCTTGCCCTAGGTATGAGAATTGCTTCATCAGATCTTCCTGAGAACTCAATTTCCTCCCCCACTCAGGCTCCAAGTAGCTGGCGAACCTCTCTCTGGGGATGGATTTAGGGAATCAAGCCCAAAAAGTTCCGTTTCATCTAAGCTTCAAAAGTCCTCCCCTTGCTGGCCCAGCAGCTCAGCTCTGCCACTGCAGGGCAAGGCAGCCACAGACAACGCTGTGAATGGATATACACAAATGCATGAGCATGGCTGTGTTCCAATAAAACTTTATTCATACAAAAGAGCAGCAGGCTGGATCTGCCCATGATCTATGGTTTGCCAACCCCCAAACCTATACTGCTGACCCCTGGGTCCATGGTTGCAGAAAGGTATGCTAGGCTTTTACAAACCCCTCCCACCCTGGGATGGCTACTCAAATCCATTTCTTCTGATGAGGGGTTAGAGCAGTACTGAAATGAGGAGTCAAGGTCAGTTGAACTCAAGGCCACAGGGATTTCAGCTCTCTGCCGGCAGCCTGGGTGCTGCCCTCAGGGGATCAGGTAGCTGGACGGGGGGGTGTATTGGCCAGGTTCTCCAGAGAAACAGAGCCAATAGCTTATTTGTATTTATATATCTTTGTGTATTTATATATCTCTTTTCTCTCTGTATCTATTTATACAGATTTATTTTAAGGAACTGGCTCACCCTATTATAGGGGCCAGCAAGTCTAAAATCCATGGGGCAGGCCAACTGGCCAGAAACTCAGGCAGGAGTTGATATGATGGTCTTGAGACCACATTTCTTCTGCTCTGAGACCTCAGTCTTTGCTCTTAAGGCCTTCAACTGGTTGGATGAGGCCCACCCACATTATTGAAGGTACTCTCCTTTCCTTGAAGTCACCTGCTTGTAGATGTTGACCGAATCTGCAAAATGCCTTCACAGCGGCACCTAGATTAGTGTGTGATGAAATCCTCACATACTCCCGCTGGCCAAGATGACACAGGAAGCTGACCATGACGGAGAGGCGAAGCTCAGCTCTCCAGCTCTGGATCATAGCACCCGGGCACGTGGTAGAGTTGTCTTTGGTGCGTCTTGAGGTTCTGGGCTCCCTCGCTGCTTTGCCAGCTTGAGTGCCAGATGACAGCAGTGACTGCCATCTGTTACGTAAGCAGACACACCAGTCCTAGTCTCAGGACATGAAATCCTGGCGGGCGTGGGATGGGGGAAGGTGGTGTGATGGACACTTGCGTAGGCAAAAGGCTAAACAGAGAAACTCCTTTCTCTGCACCCTCCCCCTCCAGGATGGTATATCCTGAAGCCCACATGTTTGTGCCTGGGGGACCATGGCGGGACACCTGGGACCCTTCCCCACTGGTGATTGGTCAGTCCAGTGGGGCAGCCTGGGCAGCTCTCTGCATGGCAGTCCTGAACTGTCTCTCCATGCCCCAGCCTTGACCTTGTGTCAGTGCCTGGCACAAAGCGGAAGTCATGTTTAGAGAGGGAACACATTCGTCCAAACACAACTGTGGCCTCTATCTATGGGGCGGTCCTCACTGCCAGAAGCACCCTCCTCTTGTGTAGCTAGGTATTATTAGAGCCCCTTTTTCAGAGCAGGAAAACTAAGTAGATGTATCGGGGACCCCACCCAGGTCTTTCCTACTCCAAAAACTCGATTATGTCCCCCGATTTCACACTGCCTCTCAAATGCCACAAGTTTGCTGAGCACCTACTAGAGGTTGGTCACTCCCACCCACCCCCACCCAGACCCCGGGTCACAGGAGCTGCACAGTGCATCTGGCATCACCAAGGCTGCTTGCGGGGCCGGCAGGGGACAGGAGTTCTGCCAGGCAGGCCCCAGCCCCGGGCTGCCAGAACCAAAGATCATGCCCTCACCATGCTGCCTTCTAGAAGGCCCCGCGGTGTGGAGGGGGAGGGGGTTGAGATTCCCTCTCAGGGGCTTCCCAACTGGTGAAACCTGCGGAGATACCCTGCCCGACCCCAGTCCCTGCTTCCTTTCTCTGATCCCTCCCCCTGCATGGCTCACAGCCTCCCTTACTGTCCCCCCAGCAAGGAACGCGAGACCTCAGAGAGCCTGCCGCAGACCTGGACCCAAAAGCCATTTGGTTCTGAGCTGGCCCAGCAGAAGGGGGTGAAAGCAAACACCAGGATAACCCCCACGCAGATAGGCACTTGGGGGCTGCAGGGCCCAGGACCCATAACTGGCCTTGTGCGTGTATCTGAGCGATCAGCAAGGTGCAGCCAGAGCCCTCAAATGCCTTTCTTGAAATTCTACCCCGAGCACGTGGAGAGATGAGAAGCCTGACGGGGAAAGAGGCGACAGCCTGAACTGAGGCCAGGACAGGACAGGCAGTGGGAGGCAGGGGGTGCATAGTGAGAGCCTGGGAACGCACAACCACGATGGCATAAAGAGGGTTGCTGGAGTATGGACGAGGCGAATGAAGAAAATGCCACAGGACAGAGCCGCGGGGAGGGGCGCCGTGGCTCTGTCTTGGGCAACACAGCCTCTTCAGTGCGCTTTCCCTCTGGCTGTTGTCGAACACAACCTCTGTTTCCTGGAACCGGACACAATTTCCTTTTCTGCCTTTCCCACGCTCGCCAAGAGTTCCATGGAGCGCTCTGATGTGTTCTCTGATGCCTGACTTGAGCACACGGGTGTCTGGAGGGACAGGGTACTATCGCTACGTGTCTGGCAGGGCCTTCCCAGAGTGGGGCTCACCCGCAGCCATTTTCTTAGGACCCTGATGAGGTGGCAAAGCTATAGGGCCATCAGGAATTACGGGCTTCATTTTAAGGCTCAAGGGAGAGTCTTCAAGGAGCCTGACCGGGGCCTCTAAAAGTCAGCCATGGATGCTGCTGTAAGTTCGAATTGTGTGCCAATGGGACAAATACCCTGGAATCAGTCCCCCTTTGACTAATCACAGAAAACAAACGTGTCCTCTAGAGTGGAGGCCTCTCCCACCTCCCAGCAATGTCCAGGCACCTCCAGAAAATCCAGGAAAAGGGATGTAGCAGGATCATCCAACCTGACTCCCTCTGGGCACATGCCTCCCCCGGGACCATGTCCCCTTCCTGGCTCTGAGTAAATGGTGCTGTGGACACAGTGATTTTACTGGTGAGTCATAATGGCATTTGATAGTTTCGGTACGCACATCAACCGAGGACTGGGCTGAAGACAGGGAATAAAGTCTGGGAGCCCAAGAGAGCCACTCCCACCCCAGTCCTACTACTACTGTAGTAGACTACTTCCTGTAGTCGGTGGGCAGCAGCTGGCCCTCAGAAGGAGAAAGAAGAGTATAGCCACAGATCCAAAGGCCAGCACTGACCCACAAAACTCCCACGCCTTCCCCAACCCCGCCAGACCTCAGGCTGAGAAACACAGAGCCGGCAGGTTACATGTGACAAGCTAACACGCACCCTGGAGGATGGGTCTCCAGATCAAAGCCCCCCAGGGGGATGTGCCACCAGGGGCCATGGCTCTGCTTCCAGACCCTTCTCTAATGTGCTTCTTGCGGAGGACTCTGCATTGTGACAGGCGCATGTGACTTTCAGACGGTGTTTTGGTGATGTTCTCTGCTCTCTTTCTTCCAGCTGGATTTACCCCCTTGGGAAAGGAAGTGGCTGCACCCCCTCACAACGGTGGGCCTCCCCTGGGTTAAGAACTGAAGGACAGGGGGAAATCATCTCCAAACCTTTTCATATTCGGAGTCTCCTTTGTGCCTCACGCAGCGCCGGGGGACTGATTATCACTGTCCCCATTGTCTCGATGCAGAAAAAAATGCGGAGGGATTAAGTGTCATAGATGCAAAGTGGCAGCGCAGGGGAGGGGAGGGTGTCGAAGCTGGGAGGGTGGTGGGCAGCAGGCTGAAATGCCGAGGTCTTTGCTAGTAGGAAAGGGGGGGATGGGCCTCTGCTCCCCATCAAAGGGGTCTTCCCCGGTGCATCTGTTCAAAAAGCATTCACTGTGGGCCCAGACGTGCTGGGAGACGCCGAAAGACACTTGTGGTTTTCTTCACAGCAGGAGGGTAGCTATTTGCCTACTGAGCATTTATGAAGTTCCAGGAGCTGTGCCAGGAGGAGGCAAGGCAGGGATCCAAAAACACCCACCTTTACCCAAAGGAGCAAGCAACCATGGGAAAGCGATGGCTGTGGTCCTGACGCAGGCAGGCCGGGACTAAGAACCCAGAGTGGGGCGGGGGCGGGGGGGGCTGCCGCAGACCCAGCCAAGAAAGTCCTTGGCTCCGAGCAGGATAGAAATCAAATGCATGCCAGAGAAAGTGAAAGCAGAGTTTAGTTTAATGAATAGCATGAGTGACAGAGTGTAACAGATGGGAGTGTCTGGGAGATGCGGAAACCAAAGGAGAGTGAGTCTCATGGTTGCTTCGAGTGGGGGCGGGGCGGGGGCGGAGGTTATACTGGAAAGGAGCCTAGGGTAGTGTTCCTTCGGGAATCCAGGGTAGGGGTCCGATCAAAGATGAGGTGGGTGATGGGCGAATAACAGGAACTATTTTATAAACCACCGGAGGGAGGAGGTGTTGATGTCAACATCAGCCGGGGTTTGTTCGAAGCTGATGCCCTGGAACCTGTTTGGGATCTGGCTCCTTTTAGGTGTTCTCAGGTGTTTGAGGCCTAGGACAAAGCTTTTTTGCTTCCCCCCTAGAAGTGGGAACATCGCTTCTTTGGCTTGTTCAGAGGCAAAGTGTAGAACAGGAGTGAAGGGGGCGTAGCAGAAAAACAGAGCAGATAGAGCCTTGCTTTATTTTTTTTTAACTTTATTTATTTTTGAGAGAGAGCACGAGCAGGGGAGTGGCAGAGAGGGAGACAGAGGATCCAAGGTAGGCTCTGTGCTGAGAGCAGAGCCGGACGTGGGGCTCGAACTTGAACTCACAAACCGTGAGATCATGACCTGATCTGAAGTTGGACGCTCAACCGATTGAGCCACCCAGGTGCCCCATTTCTTTTTTTCTTTTTAGATGTTTCCTGCATGGTTTGTCCCCTCAGTCAGCGTCCACAGGGCTCTGAGAAGCCATAGGAATATTCAAGTGGAGACTGTGGACCCGGCTTCATCTTTAACATTATGGAAAAGGACTATACATTGTTATGCCCAGAATTTGTGATCCCCAAAGACCACCAGGGAGCCGAGTCCGATGCAAAAGCAAAAGAGCCTTTATTCGAGCTAGCTCGAGCTCAATCCCCTACCTGCACCTACGCAGCGGTGAGATACCAGGGAGAGAGAGAGAGTTTCAAAAGGACAAAGGTTTTATTGGGGCCTAGGGGCAGTTGGTGAGGTAATGGCTATGGCCTCAGCCGATTGGCTGGGGAAGGGTCCGAGTCCTGTTAGGCAGGTGGGGGGGGGGGTTACTCAAGGGGAGGAGGTGTGGTCAAGGTGAAGGACACAGAACAAGATGGAGTCGGCCGGCGTAGGCCCGCCCTTTCATTCCCCCCTTGTCATGTAGCTTAGGGACCCAATCATGGGACCCGCTGCATTTATGGTGACAAGGGGAACAGAGTTTGGAGGTTTACGCAAAGTTCTGGGAAGCAAGTGTCCCTGGGGTGGCTCTGGGAGGTCTGATTAAGTATTGTCCCCGAGCTGGTGTCTATGATCTGCCAGGTGATGTTTTGGGGGGCGTGGGGACTCCCGGCAGCATGAGCAATGACAAGCAGAGTTAACAGAGTTACCAATATTAGTTGGGTCGAATGCGCTGTAGCTTGAGCTTGAGCGGGTTGTGTTGGTCCCGACTGATGGCCCATCGCGTGACGAAGTCTTTCCGGATCGAGGAGGGGTCCACTGGCCGAACGTGGGTGTGATGGACCCAGGTCGCGATGCCGTCTACTTTGAGAGCGGTGGGGGTTGTCAACACCACGATGTAGGGTCCCTTCCAGCGCGGCTCGAGGGTCTCTCGGTGGTGCCTCTTGACGTAGACCCAGTCTCCCGGCCTGTACCGATGAGGTGTCGGGGTCGGGCCAGCCTCATAGATGGCACGGAGGCGCGGCCAAATGTCCTCGTGCGCCCTCTGGAGCCCGCTCAAGGAAAGAAAAAGTTCTTGATCTTTAAACTCAGCAATAAGTTCAGCTCGAAGGCTGGGAATAACAGGGGGTGGCCTGCCAAACATGATCTCGTAGGGAGTAAAACCCAGAGTGTAAGGAGTGTTTCTAACCCGGTAAAGGGCGTACGGTAGGAGAGTCACCCAGTCCCCGCCAGTCTCCATGGTTAATTTGGTAAGGGTCTCTTTTAGGGTTCTATTCATTTTTTCTACCTGTCCTGAGCTCTGGGGCCTATAAGCACAATGTAATTTCCAGTTTGCCCCCACCGCCTTGGCTACTGCCTGTGTTACCTGCGAGATAAAAGCTGGTCCATTGTCTGATCCTACCATGGCAGGAAAACCATACCTGGGTAAGATGTCTTCTAGTAGCTTCTTAGCCACCGTCTGAGCCGTTTCATGCTTGGTTGGGTATGCCTCCGCCCAGCCAGAGAAGGTGTCTGTAAATACTAAAAGATATTTAAAACCATACTTTCCTGGTTTGACTTCAGTGAAGTCGACTTCCCATTGGGCTCCCGGTCTGGTGCCTCTGAGCCTGGTTCCTTTTTTTATTTGATGTGGCTCTCGCGTTGGTGAGTTGGCAGGTCTTGCGGGCAGATACAACTTGCTCTATTTTGGTGTCCTGTTGGTGAATCTTGATTCCGGCCTGTCGGATTAAGTCTTTTAATTTTCGGGCCCCCATGTGAGTAGACCGATGCATGTGCTCTAATATTGAGACTCCGAGCCGGTCTGGCAGCACGAGCTCCTTGTTAGGTGTATACCACCATCCCTTTATCTCCTGGGCCATGGGGAGTTTCTTGATCCGCTGTAACTCCTCCTGGGAGTATTTGGGCTGGTCTGGTAAAACTGGGTCTCCCGGGTCCGGTAGTTGTATGGTCATGGTGGGGACCCTCTTATTTACTTCCCGGAGGTCTTGTACCGGTCGGTAGTCATTTGTGTGAGGCTTTTTGACCGGCAGTAAGGGGGTGTTCCAGGCAGACTGGCAAGGAACTAGTACCCCTAGGCTTCGTAGTCTCCGGATGTGTGGCTGGATCCCCTTCCGGGCCTCCTGAGACATGGGGTATTGTTTGATCCTTACCGGACTCTCTCCTGGCTTGAGCTCTACCAGGACTGGGGTCCTGTGAGCGGCTAGTCCCATCCCCCCCCCCCCCCCCCCCCCCCCCCGTTCTCTGCCCAAACCGAGGGGAATTCTTGTAGCCATCTGTCTATATTATCCTCTCTCGGGAGCGCCTCCTGGTGGAGGAGGTATTCATCCTCCAGTTTCATGGTCAGGACCTGGATGGGTGGCCCTTGCCATCGGTGACCTGAGGCCCCCCCTTGTCTGAAAGTTATCTGAGCTCCAATCTTGGTCAGTAAGTCCCGTCCTAACAGCGGGTAGGGGCATTCTGGTATTACCATAAAGGAGTGGGATACCCGGCCCGTTCCCAAATCTACTGTTCTTCGGGTAGTCCATGAATACTGGCTCATACCAGTTGCCCCTTGTACCCAGGACTTCTTGCTGGCTAGTTTTCCTTGTGGGGTGTGGAGGAACGAATGTTGTGCTCCGGTGTCGACAAGGAAGTCAACAGGGGTCCCCTCCACTTTAAGACTTACCCTGGGTTTGGGGAGAGGGTCCGAACCCCGACTCCCCTAATCACTTAGTTTATCTAGCTCTAGGACTTTTACTCGATCAGTCTTGCTTCCCTTCCCGCCGGCCCTTTTTGGACAATCTCGGGCCCGATGCCCTATCTCCTTGCAGTATGCACACTGATCCTTCTGCAGCCTCTGCTTCCCCCCCTTGGTGGTTCCTTTACCTTTTCTTGCATCGTCTGCCAGCTGCCGGAGACGGCGGTCTTGTTCCTCAGGGGAGTCAGCAGTGGTAGCTAGTAGTATTCTGGCCAGGTCTCGAGTCTGCTTACTGCTGGCAGCCGCCATGGCGCGAGCCTGCTTGTCCTCAGGAGGCTCCCGGTTATTATATACCTTTTCGGCTACCACCAGTAAGTCCTGCAGACTTTTTTTCTCCTAATCTATCTATTTTCTGTAATTTTCTCCTAATGTCTATGGCCGATTGGTTTACAAAGGCCATGATAACAGCTGCCTTGCTTTCCGGAGCCTCTGGATCCATGGGGGTATAGGTACGGAATGCCTCCATGATCCGTTCTAAAAAGGCAGCCGGAGATTCATCTTTTCCCTGTTGTACATTTCCTACCTTGGTCAAATTGGTTGGCTTTCTAGCAGCCATTCGGAGACCCCCCCATTAGAGTTTGGCGGTAGACCCGGAGCCTCTCCTTACCTTCTGACGTGTTGAAATCCCACTGGGGCCGAGTTAAGGGGAAGGAGGCATCTATCTGAGCCTGGTTGGTGGTGGGATTCCCGTCTGCGCCCGGAACTAGTTTTCGGGCCCCATTGAGGATTCTTTCTCTTTCTTCAGTCGTGAACAGGACCTGCAAAAGCTGCTGGCAATCGTCCCACGTGGGCTGATGGGTAAAAAGAACAGAGTCTAATAAATCAATAAGCCCTGCCGGTTCCTCGGAAAACTTAGGATTCCGAGCTTTCCAATTGTAGAGGTCACTAGTGGCGAAAGGCCAATAGTGATGGAGCTGATTCCCCTCTGCGTCTGGGGGTCCGGTGGCTCGCAGGGCCAGAATAGTGGAGTCGGCGGCGGAGGCAGATTGGTCCCTCTGAACCCTTTGTCTGGTAAAGGGCGGGCTTCCCACTGGAGCGTTTCTGCCTCCCGCTCTCGGAACAGCGTCTGCCTCCCCCGGAGAGGGAGGATGGTGTTCTTCCGGCATCCTAGAGGGGTTATACGGGGGAGGAAAAATTAATTCTTCTTCAGTACCCCCCTGTAGGACAGGGTAGAGGGGTGCTGAAGGCTGGGTAAGACTTTTCTTCTTCTTTGTCCCCTGCAAAGCAAGAATGGGTTTTGGCTCCGGAGGGAGCGGGCTAGGAAGGGCTTAAGCCAAGAGGGTGGGTCTTCTACAAGGTCCTGCCAAGTGATAATGTAAGGGAGCTGATCAAGATGGCCCGTCTTAGGCCGAGAGATGATACTCCTGACTTGGTGGATGGTAGGGAGGTCGAAGGTCCCCTCTGGTGGCCATCCGACATTGAAAGTTGGCCACTCGCTAGAACAAAAAAATTGCAACCGACCCTTTCAGACTTCCACACTGAGGTTGTTAGCTCTTCCCCTCACATCCTTAAAGTGATCAATCATAATACTTAGAGGAGTAGTCTGAGTCTGTCCCATAACGTCCGTCCAGTAAGTCCACAGAACAAAATAGAGAAACACAAAAACAGACAAACAGAGGGCCCCTAGAAAGTCTTCCAACTCCATGGAAGCAAAACTGAGAGCTAGCTTAGACATTTGAGGGGATTCCACGTCCCTCCAAAGACGACGGCCTCACGCCGACCAGCGGGAGCAACCCGCTTCGTCTCAGACCTTTGAGGGGATTCCACGTCCCTCCAGAAGGGAGAATCGGAACGTCTTCCGAAACTCCCGGCCCGTGGTCCTCCAGTGCGTCCACTTAGACCGCGTCGGGCACTACCAGAATTCCAGAAATGAGCTCACACAGAAAAGACAGAACAAACAGACAGACACTAACCATGGCCAGTCAGGCTCTCCAGGTCGGGGGTCCCTTGGGGGTCTTGGGGATCCCGGACGAGCCCCCAAATGTTATGCCCAGAATTTGTGATCCCCAAAGACCACCAGGGAGCCGAGTCCGATGCAAAAGCAAAAGAGCCTTTATTCGAGCTAGCTCGAGCTCAATCCCCTACCTGCACCGACGCAGCGGTGAGATACCAGGGAGAGAGAGTTTCAAAAGGACCAAGGTTTTATTGGGGCCTAGGGGCAGTTGGTGAGGTAATGGCTATGGCCTCAGCCGATTGGCTGAGGAAGGGTCCGAGTCCTGTTAGGCAGGTGGGGGGGGGGGTTACTCAAGGGGAGGAGGTGTGGTCAAGGTGAAGGACACAGAACAAGATGGAGTCGGCCGGCGTAGGCCCGCTCTTTCGTACATCATGGGGCTGAGCCCCTATGCTCGCTGTGCCACCCAGACGGCACCCGGGGAGAGCAACCTCCCGGGATACCCACGTTGCAATGCCTCTGATTAAACAGCATCACCCCCTCAAAACGTTCTCCAGAGATTTCACCTTTCCCCCATCCCATACCACACAAGTGAATTTGAGGAAAGCCTATTTATAAACCGGTCATGGCTCAGTCAGTTAAGCGTCAGGTTAAGTGTCAAACTTCAGCTCCGGTCATGATCTCACAGTTTGTGGGTTCGATTCCCATGTCGGGCTCTGACAGCTCGGAGCCTGGAGCCTGCTTCGGATTCTGTGCCTCCCTCTCTCTCTGCCCCTCCCCCACTTGTGCTCTGTCTCTCTCTCTCTCTCTCTCAAAAACAAATAAACATTAAAAAAAATTTAATAAAAAAAATAAAAACCAGCCATTACTGTTGACTCTTTTGGGTTCATCCACCTGATCCGTGCCTCATTGTTCTAGAAGTATGGGGGGTACATATGCTCACCTTCATCTCCAGAATCACGGAAAGGGCTTGTACCTGGGACGGAATCCTTGGCCCCCAAAGACAGAACTCCAGGCAGGTTCACATGTTTTCTTTACAGGGCTCCCATGCAAGCTTTGCTAATTCCAACTTGGGTTAAGTCATCCAAACTGTAACAATGTTTCCATCAACAAAGTAGAAGTTTCTACCCTAGTGAGGATTAAAGCCATGATGAGCCTTTCCAAAATGGAGTCCCAGTAGCTTCCCTGCCTTAGGTGTGGTTTTTTATTTTTTTAATCTTTATTATTTATTTCTGAGAGAGAGAGAGAGAGAGAGTATGAGCAGGGGAGGGGCAGAGAGAGAGGGAGACACAGCAGGCTCCAGCCTCTGAGCTGGTAGCACAGAGTCCGACTCGGGGCTCGAACCCATGACCCGTGAAATCATGACCTGCCTGGGCTGAAGTCTGACGCTTAACCCACTGAGCCACCCCAGAGCCCCTCCCCGCCCCCACCCCCCGCTGCCTTAAGTGTTTTATCTGTTATCTGCATCCCCCACAACCAGCGCCACTGACCCAGCTTCCTGGACGGAGCCTGACGCTGAGGATAAGCAGGGGGTTGGGCGGCAGGTCTTTCAGATGTCTGTGATCGGGGGTGGGGCACACATATTCGTTCAGTTGGTGTATGTCGGTCCATTCCCTGAGTGCCTACTAAGGCACCAGGCAGGGGGCTGGGCACTGAGGATGTCACACCCTCCTAGAGCTTACAGTCTAGTTGGGGGGTGGGGGGGGGCAGATAATAAGCAGTAAGCAAGTACACTGATAGGGCAACACCTTCCGACAGTGATAAGTGCTACGTGCTACAGAGTAAAAGATAGGACGCTGCAATCACCTTGGGAAGTGACCTGGCAATTTCCTCTAAAGGTAAATATGACCTGCCATATGATCTGGTCATTCTGCTCCCAGATGTTTACCCAAACAGGTGTTCCATAACTCTCCCCTGAATGAATGAATGAATGAATGAATGACTCGGTGTTCTTCATGTCTCTCTCTGTACTGAAAGTGCAAAGATAAAACTTGGCTGAGGCACACACGGTTGGTGAGGGACGTGACAGATTTAAACTTGAATTCCAAAACTGTGCTCACTAAAGCTATGACCCCAAAGCCTTGTGGGATATAGGATTTGGGGAGGGGGGCATTTGTCCTTCCATAGTCGGGACTGGGTCATGGCAGAAACTCTGACTCCTTTGAGAATAGTCACTTTCCTTTGTTCCTGTGAGCTACCCCCCCCCACCCCCAACCCCAGCCAGCTGGGTCTTCTGCCCCCTCCCCCATGCCTCTGGCCCCAGCTGGTCGGGATGAATGCAGTGTCACTGTGTGAGCGGCAAGGACCTTCCACAGACCCAGCCTTGTGCTTCATCCGCAATCTGTCTTGCCTCCTCGCCTCCCTCTGTCCTTTGCATCCCAGCCTGGGCTGTATTTTCCCTCCCAAGATGGAGGCAGTGGAACCGAGGGGCTGAATGTCAGGGAGGGTCCCAGAGCCAGACCTCCTCGGTCCCCAGGCCAGTTTCATACCCACCAGTGACTTGGATAATCTTTCCAACTTCTCTTAACCTCAATCATCTTACTGTAAATAAGGATCAGGATAGCACCTACACCATGAGGTCATTGTGAGCATTTACTACAGAACGCTTTTCACACCGTGGGCCACAAAATAAGTACTTAATAAATGTCAGTCTTAATCCTAGGAGTTGTTTTTTATTTTCTCCTTCTAATGGGATTGCAGTCTTATTACACCCCTACAGGCTTGGATGAAACACCTCTAGGATCTCAGGCGGATGGGGACTTTTTCTTAGAAAAAGAAATTGACAAATAATAATATAGTGTTATAATATCCACCATTTATTGAGGAATTACTCTCTTCTCGGTATCCAACAGCAATAATTAACAATAACTAATACTTAATGACAATAGCAGCCAATCCTGATTTAGTGCTTACTATCTGCCAGGCACTATTCTAAACGCTTTTTGTGTATTAATTACTGACAACCCTTTGAGGAAGTTACCATTACGATCTTCCTCTTACACTTGCAAAAACTAAAGCACAGAGAGGTGAAGCAACTTGCCCAAGTTCAAACAGTAAGTGGCAAAGCCGGGATTCAAACACCTGTTCCGCTGTGTGCTAAATCACAAAAAATCAAACTAGGTGTAGCTGTTTACCAGCTCTCAACCACGGTGGCCAGTTTGCGCTTCTCTGCCCCCTGGGCTGGAGGACTGCATCTCCAAAAGGGCATTAAATTAGGCCAGCGGGCCCTGGAGTCTTGCAAAAGTCTCCCTTCATGTCCGGAGAGAGTATGTGTCTTGTTTTTTTTTTTTTTTTTTTTTTAAGGTTTGTTTGTTTATTTGGAGGAAGAGTGCGTGTGTGCAGGCGCGGGGCAGAGAGAGAGAGGGAGAGAGAATCCCAAGCAGCACAAAGTCCCAGTTGGGGCTGGATCCCATGAACCGTGAGATTATGACCTGAGTCGAAAACGCTTAACCGACTGACTGAGCCACCCAGCCGCTTCCAGAGGACGTGTCTTGATTTGATCTCAGGACCCTCCCACGCCTCACCTCCCACCGCCAATCCCAGGTAGTTTTGTAGCCTCCCATGAGGTTTCTCCCTCCTAAAAGCAAGAACAAGCACTCAGACGCATCCGAGGGGGTCTCTTACCCCAAGTGACTCTAATGGAAGCTGGTGCTCTCCAAATGAAAATTTTCTCTGGTTACGGGTGAAGGATGAGGTGGGGAGGGGGATGGAGGTAGGGAGAATTAATGTTCCTGTCTGGGTTGGGGAGAGGGTGGTCAACAGTCTAAGAGGGGTGCCAGGTAAGATGGCCCTTTCCTTCCTCAATTCTTTCCATTTACAGCTGAGGGGCAGACAGTGTTTAGATAAAATCTTTTGCTCTCCAATCTTCTTCTTTCTGGAGACAGTTGTGTCCTGTAGGTTTTCTGCTGGTTTTCCAGCTAGATTTTCCAGCTAGCTTTTGGTATACTGACTCAAGTGGGCCCAACCAGTATAGTGATAATAACCTTCTGTTTCGCTAATAACAACAGCTCATGTGTATTGCTCACTTACTAAGTGGTAGGCACTGTTCTGGGCATTTTACCTTCACAAAGACGCTATCCGTGATCAAATTTTAGCTAGGTTCCTCTGAGCCCTCTTCCAGACTAGGCCTGGCCTTCTGTATCCAGCCTATCCTTGCTGGGACTGCAGAGCCCTAAGAACCCTGCTAAATCAATTTAGTGAGACTCTCCCCACCCTTGATATCTGATCACCCTCCATATCTGATCAAGTTCCCTATCCCCCACCCTTGGTGTCCTCGCCCGCCTTTAGCAAGAATCCTGTCGGGTCAGTTTAGCAAGAATCTCCCTACCCTTGATGTCTGTTCTTGGTATTTTCCATCCACTGACCCTCCCTCTGCGCCTGTCCTTGCTGTCCTGGGAGGTGAGCTTCCTCAGGCTTCCCCATTGCAATACCCCTACCCGTCTTCCTTACCCGTCCAGCAAGTGTCAGAATAATTTTTTCATTATCAACAGGAATCAGTTCATTTAACCTCACCAGGATCCTATGAGGTAGGTATTGTCAGTGTCTCCACTTTGACGCCAGGAAGCAAGGAGGGGGGTACCCGCAGGGACGAGACCAGACACCAGCTGTGGGCACCTGGACGTTCCCCCCAATTCTTCAGCTGCAGGTGGTCCCCTCGATCCACCGGTCAGGTTAGTAACCAGGCGAGATACTGCGCCCTTGGCGACACGAACCCCAGCGTTCTCCAACCGCCTGCGGGAACTGCCTCCGAGGCGGCCGGAGCTGGAAACCCGGAGGAGGGCGGGCGCCGCCGGACGCCGTCTCCTAGCAACGGGGCAGCGATCACGTGGCCCGCCTCACGTGGCCCGGAGCGGCTCTGGAGGTGGAGTGGCCGAAGCGGGGCGGGGCGGGGCAAGGCAAGTTTGCGCCCGGAGTTCGGAGCCCCGGAGCCCCCGCGGCCGCGGCGCAGGTGCCCTCCGCCTAGCTCGGGATGGAGCTCCCTACCGTGAACTTGAAGGTGGCGACGGGCAGGGCGGGGCGCGGGCGGGGCGGGCCCTCCAGAGTGTGTCGGGCGTTTGCTTTTTTTTTCCAAGAAGGATTTTAGAGGTGAGGGGATCAAGAGCTTGGGGCAAGAGGGGTAGTAGAGAGAAAGAGTGCGTGGAGCCGAGCCGGGAAGGAGATGCGCAGACCGGAAAAGGAAAGGGATCCAGGGAAGGGCCGGCAGGGAAGATCGCGAGGGAGCTGGAGGCGGCGGGGGCGGGAGGATCGCTTCGGCCCAGGAGCCCAGAATTCCCCCTGGAGAGGGTGGGAGGGGCGGACTTGGGGGCGGGCGCTGAGAGCCCGAGGGGGGTCTCGGCGGCTGGACACCTGCCCTTTCCCAGAGAGAGGGGGGCAGACCTTTCACCTGCACGCCCAGCACCGCCCTGCGGCTTTGTTGGCTTAATCGGGTTAAGAAAAGCCGAAATTCCCAGACGAGTGCTTTTTCCAAAGTTGATCAGTGCGGCGTCCCTGTTTCTTAAGAAAACGGGAACTCCGAGAGAAGTTACTTAAAAGCAGAAACCCCCCACCGTATACACTTAGGAGGACGCTGAGAGCCTTTCTGGGGTGTCTTCATTTCCTGTGGCGTGTCCTCAGCTCCTCAAGATGCCAGCGGCTTCTTCATTTTCTCCCCGCCCACCGCCGGCGGCCTCCGCTTCTGGGCTGAGTTTGCCAGCGAGGGGCTGGGACCTTTGGCTCTGGGCAGCAAGGTGTGAGCCTTGGGCCAGACCTGCCATTTTGGGTCTGGGCGCCCTCCCCCTTGAGGCTATATCCAGGAATGGCCTCTTACTCCCCAGTGACGAAGCACTTAGCACGCGTGGAGTCCAGCACCAAAGGAATCTAACGCCTAGAGGGCTACAAGACAACACGTGATCCGTCTGCGGATTGTTAGACGGGGTCGTGTTCGGACTCCACATGGGCAGGTTTTCCTTAATGCCATTTGCCTCCCTGAAGCTTCCAGCCTAAGAGGTTTACAGGAGGGCAGCTGCGGTTTGTTGGGGTCAACATCCCCTGTGCTCCGGGCAGTTGTGAGTCAGTGCCGGCTGCCTTTTCTCTGATGACAGATTTGCCTACAATAATCGCTAGGAGAGAATCAGGTGAGGGGCAGAGCTGCGGGAATGGAGAGGGCAGGGAACCCTCCTCATTCCCGGGAGCCAGTTTGTTTACTCGATCGCAGCCACCTTCTGAGAAAGCCGATACTGTCACCTTTTTACAGAGGAGCAAACTTCCGGCTCAGGTCCGATAAGTAACCTGCCGAGGTCCCACAGGGATTCAGTGGCAGAGTCAGGCTTTGGACCAACTGGGGTCAGACTTCAAAGCCAGGTCCTTTCCTGGCCTCCAGTTAGGACTGACTTCTGCCTTGATGGTTTCCATCCACTGGGGGAGCCTTAGTCCCTTTGGGGCTTCCTTTGTTTTTGAGCAACTTCATGTGCCTAACAGGCCAAATGCACCCACAGGTTATGTCCTGGTATTCGGTGCCCCAGAGTGACATGGCTGGCTGTTCCCTAGGCAGAAACAAGACCCCATGTTTCCAAAGGTCACCGATGCTACCAGTCAGAGATAAGGAAGTACTAGGAGGCTCTGAGGGGACAGGTTTGCCAGGTAGCATACAGGACATCCAGCTGAATTTGAATTTCAGACCAACAACGAGTTACTTTTAGGCATAAGTATTAGGCAATATTCGGGACATACTAACAAACTGTTTATTAACCAAACTTCAGAGTTCACTGGGCGTTCTGTCTTGTTGTTGTTAAATCCGGCCACCCTATAGAGAGCGGCTGTTGACTCCTTCCCTGGAGGCACCCAAGTGGGATGTTCTGAGATCAGGACCCCCGGGGAGCTGGGAAAACGCACCCCTGTGGCCCCGCACCCCCTCATTTCATACATTCCTTGGCAACTGGTTGGATGCCGGCTTGTGCCCAGCCCAGCCAGAGTGGTCAGTGGTGACAGGTGAAAGAAACAGCTGCCACAGGCCCTTTACCCAAAGGGCAGCCCCTAACTGAGCCCCATCCGAGAGGCAAGTCCTGAGCTGCAGAAATGACATTGCGACAAGCTGAGAACAGAGTAGACTTGGGTCCATGAGGTCTTGTGAGAAAAGATCTTCGGGAGGAGGGGCCAGGGAATAGCAGCATTCGGTTAAAAATTAGGAAGCCGACTTCCTGACGGGAGTAACGAGGATGGCCGTGTGCTGAGGGCTGCCTCCCTGGCAGGCACTGTGTTGCGTGTTTCACGTACCTCTCTACCTCCCTGTGCCGCTAGATCCACATGACAACTCTATGACCCGGGCGTTATTGTCCCTACTTCACAGATGAGCAAACAGCAGTTCCAGGAGATCCGGTAACTTGCCCGAGATCACACAGCTTCTACATCATGGAGCCAGGATCAGATCCAAATCTTTGGCCTCATCGCCCAGGCAGTTAACCACCGCCCGACTCTGCCTCCCTGCTGTGGCGTTCCTGACGTGGGTCCCTCAGCCTTAGCTGCCCTGGGCGGTCTTACTGCCTCACGTAACAGGCTGCTGAATGTTTACACAGGACTCATAGAACTATATTCCAGACATTGATCTGTAGGTTGACCTTAGCTCTGTCTACCACCTGTCTAGGAATCTCCCCCACACCCAACCCCATTCGTCCATGGGCCCTCTAGTGGCAAACAAGGGGTCTAAGTCATGGTCCACATGACCGCTTGGGTTCCCCTTAGCCTTCCCTTCTGCTTAAACCTCATTTCCATCCACCCTTCCCTTTCTCCTCCAGATCCCGACCGTGTAGCATAGACTTTGCTACTTATTAGCTGTGTGACCTTGAACAGGTTTCTTAACCTGAGTATCAGTTTCCTCACTGTAAAAAGAGGATAAAAATAAACCCTACCTTCTAGGGTGCTAAGAGAAGGATCCAGTGGTCCAGAAGTTGGTGGAGCATTACATTTTTTTTTTAATGTTTATTTTTGAGACAGAGAGACAGAGCATGAACGGGGGAGGGTCAGAGAGAGAGGGAGACACAGAATCTGAAGCAGGTTCCAGGCTCTGAGCTGTCAGCACAGAGCCCAACGTGGGGCTCGAACTCATGGACCGTGAGATCATGACCTGAGCCGAAATCCAGGGTCGGACGCTTAACTGACTGAGCCACCCAGGCGCCCTGGGGCATTACATTTTTATTAGCAGAAAAACTCAGACCAGACAGACCGATTCGGAGATTTGCATCTGAGCTCTCTTGTTTATAAGTGTTCCAGTTTGGGCCAGTGACCTAATCTCTCACTGCCTCCGTTTCTTCACAAGTAAAAGAACCTTCATACTCTCTCCCCCATACAGTTGCAGGGTGACATGGTCCAAGTGTTCAGGGCAGTGTAGACACATGGCAGACAGGTCCTCATCAGTAACAGGAATTGTGTTATTGACGCTGTTCCAAGATGCCTGTTCACGGGGGTACTTGGCATGACTGGATACGTACAGTAACTATCAGACGCTGTCTCTCTACAGTTGAGGCACCCCGCTGGGACATATGGGGACATAGGTATTGCCTCCATTTCACAGAGAAGGACCCTGGGGCACAGACACAAAGGGACATGGCCCCTGGATCAGAACCCAGGTCTCCAGTCCAGCATCCTGTGACCCCTGGCTGCCGTGGCCCATTGGCCCTCCCCTCCCCAGTCTTCTGACACATTGGATGCTGCCTGGGGAAGAGCCAGGCAGGCCCCCTGTGCCGAGCACTGTATGAAGAGTCCAGGAGCTCAGGTCTCTGTCCTCTTGCCCAGCCAGGAAGGGCTGCCCAGGCACGTTCTCAGAGCCCAGCGCGCCCCCCCCCCCCGCCCCATCCCCCAGTCTCTCAGGCAGTACCTGAGAATCCCTGGTGTCCCCTTGGTTCCCAGAAACCTCCCCAACAGCCGGCAGACAGTTCTCTGTGCTGAGATGAGTCACTGTTCCCTCCTGTGTCGGGAAGGGCAGGGCCCATTTGGCTCGGTGTCTGGTTGGAGCTCTCCTGGACTCTAGGCCTGGGTGGGCGTGTCCTCTCACTACAAAGATGAGGAAACTGAGGCTTAGTCTTCTGTGGGTTCCTTTTCCCAGGGCCTTAAGAGACATGATCAAAAGGTGCTTAATTTCTTCAGTATTTATAAAACAAAAATGATGTCTGTCACATGGTGGGGACACCCTGTGTCTTCAAGGATCCTCAGTATTTCCAGGTTGCACTCTTTTCTTCCCCAAACAGATGGCATAGTTTTGGACGTTAGGCAGGCGCTCGCTGCATTTACAGGTCTTTTCGGCTCCAGGACAAATCTTTATCTCACAGGTGACACAGAGCGATTTCCCCACAGGCTTGCCTGGGCATCGGCGGGCACCCTGGGGGCCTCCTCCTCATCCAGCTCCCCTTAATCAGGCAGAGCTCTGCGGGGCCCGTTGTGTGCATGGTCTGAATGGAGGAAGCAGAGCACTTGGAAATTAAGACGGTTCCTGGAATAGAAGCCAGCAGTGCGGAAGGCTTAGGTGTTGATTTTCAGGAGGAAGGTGGTGATGTGAGCCGCCTCCCCTGTGCTGTCTTTCTCAGTGTCTTCTCTTAGTCCAAAAGCCGGACACCAGGACTCTCGCGACTGGTCACGTGCTGTGGCCTTCGAGGCAAGACTTCTCCCCTCTTGTGGGTAGGGTTTCCTGTTAAGACAGACCGGGTGGTGGTGGTTAGCTCTTGAGATAAAGATCAGAATTCTTTCCCACACCTCCCAGGCCCAGCCCTGCCCACCCCCCAGCTTCCTGTCCGTCCTCTGCTCTCCTCTTCGGTCCGACTGCATTGGCTTCTTTTCAGTTTCCAGAAGGTTCCATGTTTCCTTCTGCCACAGAGCCTTTGCAGGCTCCGTCCCTTCTGCTTGAAAGGCTCTTCCTTGATCTTTGCCCCTAGTTAATCCCCTGCTTAAAAGTCACTCCCGGGGCACCCGGGTGGCCCAGTGGGTTGAGCTTCCGACTTTGGCTCAGGTCATGATCTTGCAGTTCGCGAGTTCGAGCCCCGTGTCGGCTCTGGGCTGACACCTCGGGGCCTGGAGCCTGTTTCGGATTCTGTGTCTCCCTTCTCACTCTGCCCCTTCCCTGCTCGTGCTCTCTCTCTCTCTCTTAAAACTAAATAAACATAAAATATTTGTTTTAAAGTCACTCCCTCAGAACCACCCCACGGCCCCACCCCACCCGGCTGTAGAATGGGTCTCTGGTTCCTTTGCTATCACCCTCCTTCTGGAAGAGGTTCTCACTGGAGCCTTCGTTTCTAAGGTGATGATCTGATCAGCAGGTGTCCTCCACCATGTAAAAGTTCTGGAAGGCTCGCAGGGCACCACATCTCCTCTGCTCACCGTTGAGTCCCCAGGGCGGGTGCCTAGCAGGTGCCAGGGATGCCGGGTTAAAGTATAAATGCCTGAGAAAAGGAGCACCATGAGATCGCATCTCTTAAGCCTCTGGGAAAAAAAAAAAACAAAAAAACAAAAAAAAAACCAACCTATGGCAGGGGTACCCGCGTAGCTCAGTCGGTTAAGCATCTGACTCTGGATTTCAGCTCAGGTCGTGACCTCATGGTTCATGAGATCCTCTATTTTCTCATGTTGCCCTACTTTATGCCCCGTGTCAGGCTCTGCACTGACAGCACGGACCCTGCTTGGGATTCTCTCTCTCTCTGTCCCTCCCCCCTCTCAAAATAAATAAACATTAAAAAGATAAATAAAAGGAAAGGGTGCCTGGGTGGCTCAGTCAGTTAAGCGTTGACTTCAGCTCAGGTCATGATCTCATGGCCTGTGAGTTCGAGCCCTGCGTGCCCGCTGTGCTGACAGCTCAGAGCCCGGAGCCTGCTTCGGATTCTGTGTCTCCCTCTCTCTCTCTCTGCCCCTCCCCTGCTCACGCTCTGTCTCTCTCTGTCTCTCAAAAATAAACAAACATTGCAAAAAACATTTTAACAACCCCGTGGCAGACTAAGACTTCTCTGCCTCAGTTTCCCCATCTTTGTAACGGGAAGAGCACATCTGCCCAGGCCCAGAGAGGCCTGGCAGTCAGACAACACTGGGCTAATGGTCAGATTTGAATCTGTTGAGTGGCTCTGCCACTGACTTACCTCTGAGCCTCAGTTTTCTCAACTGTAAATGGCACCTCCACGGACTGTAAGGATGAGGTGTGTCCGTGTGTAGAAAGTACCTAGTATGGGGGTCTGACACTTAGGAAGCGCTCGGTAGTAAACAAAGGTAGCCAGTCGTGAAGATTCCTTTTTCTTTTTTAAGTTTTGTTTATTTAAGTAATCTCTACACCCAACGTGGGGCTCGAACTCCCAGCCCTGAGGTCAAGAGTCGGATGCTCTAACGACTGAGCCAGCCAGGTGCCCCGCGAAGATTCCTTCTAGCGCCAGCCTCCCATACTGTGCAGACTTGTTTTTTTCAGAGTCTTGGGACCTCCATAAAGTCAGGAGCATCAGTCCTTACGGAACTATTCTCCTAGCCTGTTGAGCTTTTGGGCCATGGCACCAAAGCTTTTTTGGTTCACTCGCACTGGGGCGGAACATCCCAGCCATCTGCTCTGGATTTCACCTCCCCCATGTGCAGAAAATGTCCACATTTGTCGAAAGTTCAAATGGCTTTGCTCCGCTGAAAGCCCGGGCCTCCGCTGCAAAGTTGGGTGCCCCGGAGGCACACTTACAATTGAACTCTGGTTTTACCACTTGCCATCTATGGAATCTGGATCGACTTGATATTCCTCGGAGACTAGTTTTCCCATCTGTAAAATGGGAATGATCTTTTATTTTATTTAATTTTGTGAAGTAATCGCTACCCACGCAACGTGGGCTTGAACTCATGACCCAGAGATCGAGAGCTGAATGCTCCCCCAACTGAGCTAGCCAGGCCCCCCAAAATGGGAATGAGCTTCATGACTGTTCCAGAGGCTGTTCTGAGGCCCCAAAGAGGTTGTGTAAGGCTTTTGGCACAGAGTATGTGCACAGTAAGTGGTAACTCCTCTCGAGGGGCTTCTCCCTCCCTAGCCAGGGTTCTTTCTTGCAGGTGGCGACCCCCGCTTCTGCCCTTTCACCAGTCCAGAAGCCGGGGCCGTTCACTATACACCCGTGCTCTGCCTGCCCTGGCTCTCCGCTCTCCGGGCCGGCGGGCACGCTATCCCCTCCCCATGCTCTCGGCATTCCCCCCCCTCCCAGCTTGACCCCCACCAATCCCTTGAGTAACTCCTTCAGGGTCCCCCATCCACCACTGGGACCCCATTGAAGCTCCTGACTTGGGGCTCCTGGCCCCCCATGGGTTCAGCACCACTCCCTCTTCCCCTTCCTGCCTCCCCGTTCCTGTTGTCACGCGCCAGCTCAGAACACCTTTCTCTCCTCCCCTTTGCCTGGCGGGTCCCCGCTTACCCCTTAGCACCGAGTGCCCTCCTTCGGAAACGCCAACTCACAGCCGCCCTGCCCTCCGCATAGCATCTGCTCCCTCCTCCGTCTGCTTTCCAAGCAGGGCCCTTTTGATTACCAGGAGGAGAGACCAGTTCCAGTAATGGAGGCTGTGATTTTTAAGGACATCTGGGGCGATAAGAGGGGTGGAATAGTGTAGACATTTAGAAAAGAAGCCAGAGGGATTTTTTTTTTTCTTAAACCATACCAGGTTACTTCGTTGCAGAAAAGCCTTTGGTGGCGTCCCCTCCATGCACTGAGGATGAAATCCACGTTCCTTGCCGAGACCCTCAAGGCCTGCCTCCCCACCCCCACCCCTCCCCCTGCTCTTCCCCTCCTGTATTTGCGAAGCCCTCTTAGGTGCTAGACAGGGGCTTGCGTCCTGTGTTTTCTGGCTGCAAAAGCTCCGCCGCGCCCCCCCCCCCCCCCCCGCCATCTGGTGGTCACATTCATAGATCTTTTCTTTCCCTCTCCCCTATTCTGTGCCGCAGACGATCCTCCTGGTTCACTGGCTGCTGACGACCTGGTGAGTGACTCCACAGGTGTCCCGGCTCTGTGTCCACCTGTCTCCCGGGATCTGGGTGCACATATCGCCAGGGTCTTGTCCGTGTGTCGCTTGGGTCTTGTCCGCGGGTCTCCTGGCCAGTTCCAAAGCCAAATAGCACCTCTGCCAAGAACGTCCTCAGCAAGCTCCCCACGTCCCAAGAATGTACGAGGGGCAGGCAGTTTCCAGAGGAAACTTAGACCCCCTGAGTCATTTTCTCACCTGCACAATGACGGTATTACCGATACCCCTCCTTACCTTGTAAGGTCGCTGGAAGGTGAAAGCATAGCTTTAGAAACTGTCATAACCGCTAACATTTATTGAGGGTGTCTCGGGGCCGGCCGCTGGGCTGAGCGCCTTCTGTGGCTTAGCTCAGTGGCTCAGCAAGTAGATATTGTATGAGCTGAGAGACGCAGGGTGGTCACTTGCTTGGGGACAGACCCTTACTCTTCCATCACACTCCTGCCCAGAGATGGCAGATTCAGGATTAGATGGACCCGGGCAGGTCCTGGCCCAGCCAGGGTCCAGCCGGGTTGCCTTAGGCAAGTGGCCCACCCACCGCTTGGGGCCTTGGTTTCCATCTGTCAGATGGGTATGTGGATGGCGCATCCCTCAGGAGCTGTGGGGGAGAGGCGTGGCAGTGCTCATCCCACACTCCCTGGGGCCACAAAGGGAGGCTCGAGGATTGCAGGGCTGATTTTCATTATTGCCGCCTAATGAAATAGACGGTTGAGCTGCTGGGGAGATTTCTCTGCCAAACCAGGACTGGAAACAGGTGAGCCTCTGTGTGCGTTTTGCAGACTTCAAGGTACACTGCCTGCGTCAATGGCGGTGTCTTCCAGTGTCTTCTGGAAAAGGGCTAAGGCTGTTGGAGTTCAAATCCCAGCTCCCCCACTTAGAAGCCGAGTGGCCCTGGGCACGTTACCTGATCTCTCTGTGCCTCACCTTCCTCATGTTTAAAAGCGAGGCCGGTAATTTGTGCTCCCTTTCTAGAGTTGCGAACATAAATGCACATAGATGAGTTCCTTTAAAGCATCTAGAACTGTGCTAGTCGCTAGCAGGGCCTCTGTGCTAATAGCGTCATTGGGTTGACAGGTCGTAAACACATCCGTCGGGAGTTGGTAACGATCCCCCAGAACAGAAGATACCGGCGGGTGTTGTGTTAGAAAGTGACAAGGTGGTACTTAAAATTAGGTGGTCGGGGAAAGAGTCTCAGAGGTAACGTTTGGGCTGAGACTAAAGTAACACAACAGGGCCAAGTGTTCAGGGTAGAGGACACAGCACGGGCAGTGGCTGGGCCGTAAGAGAGTCTGTGTCACGGGCCGGATCCCACAGGGCTCCTTAGGCCACGGGAAGGGTCTGTATTTCACTGCAAGTGGGACAGGAAACTGCTGGCGAATTCTTAGCAGGAGAGTGACATTGTCGCCCCTGGAAGGGCAGGAATGGAAGTGAGAGACCGGTGGGCAGAGGCCACAGAGATCAGTCCGTGGATGTATCCAGGGGAGGATGGTGTTTTGGAGCTGGAGGGATATGGCCGGATTCGGGGTCCCTTTGGGAAGTGACGCCAAGGGGATTTGCTTGCTGACATTTCCAGGGCAGGGGAGGTGCCCTGGAGCCGGGCAGATGGCACATCAGAGGGCCCTGAGGCCTGGGAGCTGGAGGGGGCGGGCACCTGGGGGGCGGTCACCTCATGTGACTCCGGTGCCTCTTCTCACAGGGGCTGCATAGCGTTCGAGGGCCCCTATCCCTGGGCAAACTTCACCATCCTGGCCTTGGGCGTGTGGGCCGTTGCTCAGAGGGACTCCATCGACGCCATAAGCCTGGTGAGGCGGGGGACGCAGCGAGAGGACTAGCTTCAGGGTGGTCGTGGCCCCCCCCCCCGGGTCTCCCCCTCACCCATCCTGATCCTCTCTCCTCCTCGTGCCCCCGTTTTCCATTCTCTAAAGCCTTGTGAATAAGCCCACCCAGGCTACCAGCCCACGTGTGTCTTCACTAGCCTGGCCTGCTTCTCGGCCTGCCGGGCCCAGAGTGCCCCGAGTCTGCTCAGGGCCTTCCCCGAGAGAGTGGCACGGGTGGGGTCCCCCCAGGCGCCCCAGAGTGGCCGCTCCTCGATGGCACTGGACCCCTTTCCTGTAACCCACCTCTAGGTTCTGGTGGGGAGGGATGTGGCTGGAGACCCACGAAGAGGGAGCTCCTGTACTTACGAGGTCAGAGTGGACACAGCCCTGCTGAGCTCTGTCATGGACACCCGCTACGCCCCGGCGGGCAGTGGGCGCTCCAGCACCGGCCCGTCAGGATGACCGAGGAAGGGCTTCCCTGGTGCTGGAGACAGATTGGGTGAACTCCAAGGGACCTGTGTCTTGGAGGTTCTGGAGCTAAGTCTCGTGCCCCATCATGGCCTCAAGGGCAACAGGGGCAGTGGTGGGGGGTGGGGCTCTGGTGGAGCCACAGGCTAGGTCCGGACCGGGTCCCCGCGTCCCCGCGTCCCCACGTCCCCGTACTCGGTGCTACAGTCCTCGGGCAGGCGCCTCATCCACAGGGTCCTGCCTGCTTGCTGATGTGTTTTGCAGCAAAGCCTGAGGACACAGGAGGGCACAGACAGAGCTTCCGGTCTGGTATATGGGAGGGGTGGGGGGCGGGGGCATGAGGGCATGATAGGGCACCGGCACGCTCTTAAGCACTGGTGACACATGGTCACCACGGGCCCTGCGCCTGGCCTGTCTTGCAGTTTCTGGGTGGCTTGGCGGCCACCATCTTCCTGGACATCGTCCACATCAGCATCTTCTACCAGCGGACCGGCTTCTCGGACACGGAGCGCTTTGGTGCCGGCATGGCCATCCTCAGCCTGCTCCTCAAGCCCTTGTCCTGCTGCTTCGTCTACCACATGTACCGGGAGCGCGGGGGTGAGCTCCTGCTCCATATTGGTGAGGCCACCACCTGCGGCCGGCTCCCTGACTGTCCTGTCCCCGGCCCAGGTGCTGGCAGCGCCTTCCTCGTCTCCCCTGACTCTGTCTAGCCTGGCCCACAGCCCCTGCCCGAGTGGGCCGTCCTTGCCCTGGGGACAAAGGCTCAAGGTGCAGGGAGGAGTGTGGTGTGGACACTGAACCCCAGACCAGGAGACGTGCAAGCTCTGGCTTCTGCTGCACCAGCCCTGTGCTCCCATCCCAGCCTGCTGGGAGCTTTCCCCGGCATCAGGCCGCGGGCAGAGTTGGGGGTGGCGACCGGACCCCCCTCTTAGCCCGAGCACGGATACAGCTGGGTGTGCCCCAGTTCCGAGGCAGCTCTGGGCGGTAGCAGCCTGGAGCCTCCCCTCCTGCCATGTGGGGTCTGGGTGGCCAAGGAAGAAGGCGCTGGCATGGCATGGGCCGCGGGAGCCTCGGCTGAGCCCCGGGTGCTCTCCCTGCTGACATCTGTGTCACCCCGCCCCCGCCCCGGCCCACCGCTACCCCTCCAACACCGTCTTTGAGCTGTACCCCTCTCATGATGGCCAGGCCATTCTCCTGTTCTCTCTGACATCTCATCTCAGATAAGTAGGGAGAGGCTGGGGGGCAGTCTTGCCCTGTTCCGTCTGGAGAAGAGAGGCCCAGAGGGGCCCATGACCTGCCCAGGGGAGCAGCCGGGCCAGGGCAGGGGTGGCCTGTGGCCTCCCCCTGGCTGACCTCAGCACTGCCAGGGGGTTGGGGGGAGCCAGTAACGTTCCTCCCGTTGGACACATGAAGGAGCTGGCGCCCTTAGCCCTTGGGACCTGCTCCGGATCACGGGACAGATGTGCAGGGCAGGGATGGGAGGGAGTGCATGGGCACCTCGAACCCTCTCACCTACCTGGCACCCCCAGCCCAGCGCTCTGGGCTCTGCGGCTGTGCCAGCTCTGGGCCTTCTGGACGCAGTAACACGGTGTCCATTGTGCCTCGGAGAGGAGCCTGTGGGCCCAGGGCTGGGCACCCTCTCCTCGAGTTGCTAAGTGTGCACTGTGCCGGGCCGAGCGTGGTGGCCGAGAGCACTCGTGCTGCCTTGGCTTGACTCTTAGTGTCCCCAGCTTCAAGCTCCCTGCTCGCAGGCAAGTCAGTCCACCTCTTTGACCCTCAGTTTTCCCGTCTGTAAAGCGGGGGCAACAAGACGCCTGCTCTGTAGGGATATGGGAGGATTGGCTGCACATATGCCAGTAGCTTGGGGGCGGTGCTCTCGCCATCCCTGTCCCAGGGCCCTCCTGGTGGGGGTGGGTGGGTAGAACATCGCGAGTCCTCACCCTTCATTTTTTTCTCCCCTACCCCCATGTCCCCCCGCCCCTAGGTTTCCTCGGACCGTCACAGGAGCGCAGCGACTACCAGACGATTGACTCATCAGAGGCGCCCGCGGACCCTTTCGGAGGCTCGGAGAGCAGGGGTCACGCCCCGCAAGGGTACTGAAGCCAGGCTGCTTTGCCGGGCCCCAGCCTGGGGCCAGTATGACAGACCGTGGAGGCGGCTCAGGCTGCACCACCTTCCTTGCGCTTCGGAGGGTGTTCTAGATGCCCCCCCCGCCCCGCCCACCTTGGACTGTGTTCTCCTGTTCCTCATCTCAGGGGTTGCCTGAATCAGGTGCCCCGAGTGGCCAGGAGCCCCATGCATACCTGTCCCAGACTCCCTGAGACCTCCTCTCCCTTCAGGGTAGCTCACTGGCCCGTGCCAGTGAGGCTGGGAACCTGGTCTCTCCTCACCCGCCCGTGCAGCCCCAGGCCGAGCTCTGCCTGGGCCAGGCCTTGCCCACAGTTTGTTGACCCCACCCGCAGAAGCTCTGAGAGCTTTAAGTGGTACTCAGCCCTCAGTCCCAGGAGCAGTGCAGCGTGGCAGTGAGGTCCCTGGGCTTCTCGCCGCCTGGTCACTCGGTGCTTGGGGACCTTGGGGCCGGAGACGGAGGGATGTCGGCAGCACCTGAGACCCTCTGCAGCCTCCAGCTGCCCTTCCCAGAGCCACGGCATTAAAAGCTTGGGGAATCTGTAGCTGGGTGTGTTTTGAGCCACGTTTAATCTCCCAGCCGGGCTGGGTCCGGGACCTGTCATTCCTGAGAAGATTTCTCCTTTGAGTCCCCAGGGAAACTGGGCTTAGTTGCCAGTTCTGTCGTGGCGGGAGGAAGCCTGGGCTCACGACCAGCTGGGCCTGCCGTGCACCCAGCTTTGCCCTCGCCGGGGCCTGGGCAGAGGAGGGCCCTCTTTGGTGTGGCAGACGGGCATGTGTGTCTCTGAATCAGATGACTTGGGTATTGGTTTGAATCCCTCTCTGCCACTTCCTGGCTATGTGCCTTTGAGCAACTTAACATCTCTGACCTCAGTGTCTTCTGGAAAAGGGCTAATGCCCACCCGGAGGGTGATGCCACACACAAAGAGTGCAGTGCCTGGCCCTTGGAAAGTTCCCGAAGTAACAGCATTGGTGGGTTGCTCCTTGAGCCTGTGATGACGTGGGGTCAGTAGGCAAAGGGTGACATCTCCCTGGCAGACCCTGTGTCTTGGTGTGAGGGCTGAGCAGGACCAACACCTGTCCAGAAGCCCCAAGTGTCCCGTGGCCAGGGTCCCACTCCACTCCCACTGGACTGAGTGTTGATCTCCGGGCCTCATGTGCCTGGACTTCCCCAGGCCGTCCTGGATTGTCCCCGGCACAAAGAGATCAAAGCCTAGTGCACAACCCCACCATCCTCCTGTGTCCATCTGTCCTAAGGGGCTTAGTGCCTGCTGCGGCAAGTGCCTGGGGCTGCAGGGCTGAACCCTGGTGCCTGCTCTCAGGGAATAGACATTAGGAGTCCGCTGTCAGGAGGCAGGAGCTCTGAAAGGAACCTCTGGGACCGAACCTGTGCTCTGGACCAAGGGTTGGTGAGTGGCTGCAGCTGTAAGAAACCTGGAACTAGCTTCACCATCAGAAGGGGACGGATAGATAATCCGTGCTGTATTCATCCTGTGGCTATGGTTCAGCAGTTCAAATGAATAAACCAGACCAATTTCTTTTTTTCTTTTTAAGTTTATTTTATGAGAGAGAGCGAGAGTGCAAGCAGGGGAGGAGCAGAGAGAGAGAGAGAGAGAGAGAGAGAGAGAGGGAATCCCAAGCAGGCTCCTCGCTGGTAGTGCAGAGCCCATCGTGGATCTCGATCTCACAAACTGCAAGATCATGACCTGAGCCAAAATCGAGAGTCGGATGCTCAACCAACTGAGCCACCCAGGCGCCCCAGACCTATTTCTTATGGACATCGGTCCCCCTGTTGTGAGCAAAACAGGTTGTAGAATGGCGTGTGCAATATGAGAGTGTTAGCATGACTTTAAAAACCTCCAAGCAATCCTGTATGTCGTTCATGAGGGTACGTGTGGTGAAATATTGAAGAGTGGACTGGAAGGAAACACCCTTCAAGGTCATGGTTGAGGCGGCCTTGGGTTGGGGAGGGGTGTGGCCTTCGAGGAATGGGACTAAAACCCAAGTTCCAATTCTCTGGTTTCTACCAGTTCCTGGCACATGGGAGGCCTCCAGTGGGCGCATGCTCCCGTGTGTATGTTGTGAATATGTCAGATTTCCAAAGGGAATGAAAAGGTGAGGGGGGTGGGGGGGGGGACAGCTAAGAGAGCCTGTGTCAAGCAGAGGGGATAGTATAGCCAGAGATCCCTCAAGTCTGACCGGATCTTTATGGGGGGCAGAGGAAGGTTCCTATCCTAGGTGGGCATCCCCAGAAGCAGACCCTGAATGCAGCGTGTGACTCAGTACAAAGCAAGGGAGCTGGGCTTTCCGGTCACTGGCCAAGGGCTGCTCCGGGGGCGGGGGACCGTGACTTAAACTTCCAGGCTACTCTGGCGCCCTGACCATGCAGACCAAGTGGCCCCAGGAGCCGGAGGACTGTCCTGCAAGAAGAGTGCCATCAGAGGCCCAGAGAGAGCGAGGGCCACCGGCAGGGTGCCCCCTTTCCACGCAGCATGTCTCAAGACTGATTTTGTAACATCCATTCAACAAGCAGCCAAGAGCCTATGGGAACTGGGAGGTTTCTAGATGCTGGGCTACCAGAATCAGACCAAAAAAAAAAAAAAAGCCCCAGTGTCAGGGGATTGCACCTGGCGTGAGGTTGCAGGCAGGGGAACAGCTCATAGGAAGGCCTGAGCGGGTGTGTGTGTTCCTGTCCAGCCTGTTACCGAGCATGGCCAGGAGGGCCAGGAGGCCGATCGGCTGGAGCCAAGGGAGGGATGGAGGAATGAGGTCAGAAAGGCAGCAGGGACCAGCTGGCAAAGGGTTAGTAGGTCATTTCGAGGACTTTGGCGCCTTTTTTTTTTTAATGTTTATTTTTGAGAGAGAGAGAGAGAGAGAGAGAGAGAGAGAGAAAGTGGGGGAGGGGCAGGGAGAGAGGGAGACAGAATCCGCAGGAGGCACCAGGCTCTGAGCTGTCAGCGCAGCGCCCGATGAGGGGCTCGGACCCACGAACCACGAGATCTGACCTGATCCGTAGTCGGACGCTTAACTGACTGAGCCACCTGGGCGCCCCAGACTTGGGCTCTTTCTGAGTGAGATGGGGGCCACTGGAGGGCTTTGCACAGAATGGGACACAATCTGACTTACGCTCTGAAAGGACAATGTTGGTGGCTTGGGCTGGGAGGTGGGGTGGGGACAAGTGGCCACATTGACCAGAACACCACGCACCGGGTATCAGTTTCAGGGAGGACATCAGACAGCTCTGCCCGCTGCACCCTGTGGCCAGAGGCACCTGGGAAAGGGATGCAGTCCAGCACTGGATGAATCATGCTTTGCTCACGCCGAGGAGGCAGCAAGATGAGTTTTGGCGGTTGGCGGCAGTCCCCCGTGGCCAGCAGGCCTCTCCCAGTAACTGGCACGGGGCCAGTGGCTCGCTCTCCCCGCCTTCCTGCCACAGTGGCAGGACGCTCCCCTCCCCGAGAGGGAGGAGAGGGAGAGGACAGATCTAGCAGTGGGGCTTGGCCGGCTGCCCTATGACACGCACCCGTAAGCAGAACAAAAGAGCTCACCTTGGGCCTGAAACTGGGAAAGATATTCCCGCTCGAGGTGACAAGGTCAGCACGGGCTGTGTGGGGTGGGCTCTTTATCTCTTGGTAAGGAAGTGTTCCAGCCTCAAGGCCCCTGTTACCAGGCATGTGGGGTTGAAAGACCCCATGGAAGGGGTGCCCGGGGCGGGGTTCAGTCCGTAAAGCGTCTGACTTCCGCTCAGGTCAGGATCTCGCTGTTGGTGGGTTCGAGCCCCGTGTCGAGCTCTGTGCTGACAGCCCGGAGCCTGGAGCCTGCTTCCGATTCTGTCTCCCTCTCTCTCCAACCCTCCCCTGCTCTCTCTCTCTCTCTCTCTCAAAGTAAAATAAACATTAAAAAAATTAAAATAAAAAAGACAGCATGCAAGAGACTGCCTTTCCCCACAGGGCAGCTCAGGGGTATGTTTTGGAAAGTGCCCACCCCAGGAAGCAGATTTCCTCCTGCCTCTGGTCTCTGGCTAAGGAGGGCTGAAGCCACTGGTCTAGTTCCCAAATCCTGTATTTCTTGCTTACACAACGCTGAGCCTTCCAGATGAGGGAGCCAGAGACGAGCCCTCCTCCTCCTGGGAGAGATCGAGGTCTTCGATTGGCCCAAACTAGACCAGAGCCAGCCATACATGCGGGGCCCTTGCTTTGGGCCCGGGGGACGAGTCTCCAGAACAGCCTAGGAGTTCCAACTCTCCCAGCCTCCCTCCAAAACAGCTCTAGAGCCAGCAAGGCTTGGTCAAATCCCTACTGCACCCTGTGACTGGCTGTATAAGAGACAGGACAGTGTCCTAACCTCACCGTGACTCAGTTTCCTCATCTGAAAAGTTGGATAATAATAGTGCCTGACTCATGGATTAGTAAGGTCTGAAAATGTGTCACGTCAGTGTTTCTCATTACCTGTGTTGCCACGTTTAATTATTCAGAGAGAGGGAGGGAGTGAGGTAAGGAAAGAGTTTTCCTCAACCCTTTTAGGGTCACTGGCTGGGTCTGAAAAGTGAACTGACAAAATTAACCGGGAAATCGTGTACGTTTTATGGGACGTTTACACGTCTACGAGAACCTTCACAAGAGAAGGAAGGCCTGAAGTGACAACAGCAGGAAGCGTTTCTACCTTTCACACAAAGAAACAAATGTGTGAGCGGGGCGCCTGGGTGGCTCAGTCGGTTGAGCGTCTTACCTCGGCTCAGGTCATGATCTCGAGGTTCAGAGTTCGAGCCCCACGTCGGGGGCGGGGGTCTCTGGCACAGAGCCTGCTTTGGATCCTCTGTCTCCCTGTCTTTCTGCCCCTTCCCTCTGCACCCCCGCTCGCTTGCTCTCTGTCAAAAATAAATAAACATTTTTTAAAAATGTGTGAAGAACCTACAGGACAAAGGGGTGTGGGCTGGGGTAGTGAGTGGTGAAGAAGTGTCTAGGGATATAAGGGTCCGTTTAACAAAGGTTGGTTTCTACAGATTTCTTGGCCATACGTTCCCTGTCTCCGGTGATAAGAATGTCCTCTTTCCTCCTGGTTCAGGAAGGGTAACTTTCACGTAGTAGATTTGGGACCTGTTTCAGGAAACGACAGGGGGAGGGGTCAGAGTGACTTTCCTGCTTCTGCCATTTTTTCAAACGCTCAGGTTAAGATGTCCATGATGCCAAGATGTCCACGGTATCCAAGATGCCGTATTCTGGGGGTAGCATGTCGTGAGTCCCATCACCAGTCTGTCTGACCGCCCATTCCTTTATTGATTCATTATTAGTCCTCTAAACATTTATTGAGTGCTTTCTACAAGTTTTGAAAAAATTGTCAGGAAGGAACACAGAGGTTTTCCTCTGGCAACAGCAGACCTCTGTGGGTCCAGTTCTTCAGGTAGTTGAGGGCTTACGTTCATACCTATTAGTCTAGCGACTATGGACAGAGCCAACCCGTTATTATAAAACATTATCAGGGCGCCTGGGTGACTCAGTTGGTTGAGCGTCCGACTTCGGCTCAGGTCATGATCTCACAGCTCATGAGTTCGAGCCCCACATTGGGCTCTGTGCTGGCAGCACAGAGCCTGGAGCCAGCTTCAGATTCTGTGTCTCCCTCTCTCTCTCTGCCCCTCCCCTGCCTGTGCACGTCCTCTCTCTTTCTCTCTCTCAAAAATAAACACTAAGACAATTTTTTTAATGTTTATTTATTTTTGAGAGAGAGAGAGAGAGAGAGAGAGAGAGAGCAGGGGAGGGGCAGAGAGAGAGGGCGATGCAGAATCATAAGCAGGCTCCGGGCTCCAAGCTGTCAGTGCAGAGCCCAGCACGGGGCTCAAAGTCACAGACCGTGAGATCATGATCTGAGCCGAAGTCGGATGCTTAACTGACTGAGCCACCCAGGTGCCCCTAAAAAAGTTTTAATTAAAAAACAAAAATCCCAAAAGCAACCAGGTAGAAACGATGTTGTCCTAAAAGAAATGACAATTACACTGGCAATTGATGTCTCAACAGCATCAAAAGGAGTCAGAAGACAGGGAACGATATGTTCAAAGTGATGTGAAAAATAACATAAACCTGAAATTGTGGACTAGGAGTTATCTTTCAGGAACGAGAAAAATAAAGGCCTATTCAGAGAAATGACAATAGGGTTTATCACAAACAGACCTTTGATACAGAAACGTATAAAGAATCTTCTTGTAGAAGGACATTTTTCCATGAGGAAGATCTGCCATTCACAAAGGAAACAGTAAACATGTGGCTTAGTGTTCAGAAAAATGCTGGTATATTTCAGGAGGAGCTCACCAGGGACAAAGTGTAATAAAGACCTTTTCTGTCTGGAAGGAAAGTAAACACTGGATTAACTTTAGGCTTTGTTAAATTAATGTCTTGGAGAACCACTGAAAGAATAGAAGTAGAATGTGTGATTTCCAAGACACCATTGGAGGGAAAAAAAGGAGGAAAAAGGAAGCCTTGATCAACTCCTTTGTTGTTGCTATGTGAGCAACTCTTCAAAAGGCAAGAAAGGAGAAGAAAGAAACATGAAGTCTGACCACTAGCTAACACAAAAATAGATGTTTTCATAGATACACATCATGATCATACCTTGTACATGATTTTCCAGGAACTTCCAGCTCTATTGTGTTTATAAAAGACACACCTAGGGGCTCCTGGGTGGCTCAGTCGGTTAAGCGTCCGACTTCGGCTCAGGTCATGCTCTCACAGTTCGTGAGTTCAAGCCCCACGTCGGGCTCTGTGCTGACAGCTCAGAGCCTAGAGCCTGCTTCACATTCTGTGTCTCCCTCTCTCTCTGCCCCTCCCCCGCTCACACTCCGTGTGTGTGTGTGTGTGTGTGTGTCACTATCTCTCTCGAGAATAAACATTAAAAATTTAAAAATTTAAAAATTAAAAAAATAAATACAAGACACACCTAAAATATAAGAACACAGGAAAGCTGAAAGTACAAGAATGAAAAAAGTTAAAGCCTGGCTGGCTGAGTCTGTGGAGCACAGGACTCTTGATCTCAGGGTTGTGAGTTCAAGCCCCACGATGGGTGCGGAGATTACTTAAAAATAAATCTTAAAAAAAAAAAAAAAAACTTTAGGGACATCTGGGGGCTCAGTTGGTTAAGCGTCAGACTTCGGACTTCGGCTTGGGTCATGATCTCTCAGTTGGAGGGTTTGTGTCCCACGTGTCCGGCTCTGGGCGGAGCCTCGAGCTCTGTGCTAAGCCCGGAGCCTGCTTCGGATTCTGTGTCTCCCTCACTCTCTGCCCCTCCCCTGTTCACACTCTGTCTCTCTCTCCCCCCCCCCAAAATAAATACACATTAAAAAATAATTTAAAAAAAACTTTACTAAATTAGTATCAGACCAACTTGCCTTTAAGGCATAAAGTACTACTTGAGATCAAAGAACACCAAGATCTAAATAACAAACGATTCCATCCACCAGGTTTAGGAGGAAATGTCGGATACACCGACTCAGGAAGTAATAAATACCCCCTCCTTTAAGAATTGCTTTAGACTTTAAGAAGCTCTTTGGCATTTATTTATGAAGTTCTCACGTCAAACCTGTGAGATGGTAGAGGAGGCCTTACCACACCCTTTTTGCAGATGGGAAGCTTGAGGGTCAGAGAATCGAAGGACTTGCCTCAGGCACACAACTGCAGCACCCAGGTAAGTCACCGGTCACCTGCCCGGAGGCCGAGGGCTCTTTGCCCTCCCATCTCGGGGAGGAGAAAGCATGAAATCTGGACTGAGGGTGGAAAGGCAAGGCAGGACTCCCAGGGAACAGCATGGGCAAAGGTCGCAGGTGGAAAATGCCGAGAGGGCAGTGGGACCGGGCGTCACGGGGCACTGGAGGAGTGGGGAGGGTGCACTCCGGGCGGGTCCAGCGGTACACGGCCACGGCCAGCTTGGCCCGTCTTCCGCACGCCAGCCACTTGCACGACGCCACGAGGCTGGATCTCAGTCCCCGGATGAGGGGCGGAGCCGAGACTCCGGCGGAGGAGCACGCGCTCCGCTCGTGCCCTGTAGCCCACGCCGTGGGAACCTGCGGCCACGCTCGCGACTCGTGGAACCGCCCGCGCGCCCCCAGGCTCCGCGAGTTCTCTGACGTCCCGCACCTTACCCGCCTGGGTCGTTAGCCCTTGCGGGAGGTCCCCTCCAGGTTCAAACCGGACCAGGCGGAGGACCTGAGGAAGACAGACGCCCGGAGGACGGGTCCCAGAGGCCAGGAGCACTGACCACCGGTTCTTTGGGGGGAAGAGGAGGGAGGCTCTGATGTCCCTAACTGGACAGGGATGGGGGTGGGTAGCCAGGGAGCAGAGGGTGGGAGTGAGGAGCACGCAGATGAACAGATGAACCCAGCCACGGGGCGGGGACACTAAAGGTAGGGATACTGTGGGTTGAGCTGTTTGAGATCTCCTTTGGAAAGAGGTGGGGGGCAGGTGGTCTTGGTTATGAGCATGCGCCTGGAATCAGCCCCTCCTCCATCCGTGGCCCCTCTGCAGCCACTGACCAGCTATAGGCTTTGGGCCGGGCACGGAGCCCCTTTAAGTTCCAGTTTCCTCATCTCTAGTTCTTAGGGTTAAATGACAGGGTGTCTCCTAAAGCTGCATGAGGTTTACCACGGTCAGTCGCTCGTTTCACACGGTGTAGAAGCCCCTGTTATGTGCCCAGCACTATTGCATGTGCTGCAAATACTGCAGGGGGAAAAAAAAAAATAACAGTGGCTCATAGACCCCTGGAGGGATAGGAGCAAACAATACTTTCTTTAGTCTGTTAGGTGGTGGCAAGTCATGGAGAAAAACCACGAAGGGTAAAGAGAGGACAGAGTGGAGAGGGTGCTAAAGTCTGGGAGAACAGTCATGGAAGGGCTCACTGCTGCGTTTGAGGCAGGCCTTGAAGGAGAGAGGGAGAGACAGTTCTAGGCAGCGGGGACAGCAAGTGCAAAGGCCCTGGGGCGGCAACATGCACAGCATTTTTGAAGGACAGCAAGGAGGCCGGTGTGTTTGGAGCAGAGAGAGCAAGGGGGTCTAGGGGTGAGGCCGATAAGGTAACTGAGGGCCAGATGATGCAGGACAGGGATCAGAAAACTTTCGTAAAGGCCTAAGAGTAAATGCTTTAGGCTTTGAGGCCCATAAGGTCTCTGTTGCAACTACTCTGCCTGTATCAAGAAAGCAGCCAGAGACAAGCCATTAAACCACTAGATGTGGCTGTGTTCCAAGAGAACTTTACTTACGTAACAGGCACCCTGCTGTGGGGCCTTGAAGGCAAGAGCTCAGCAAAGGAGGAACCAGCAGAGGTGACTGGGAAGGAGCTGGCAGGCAGGAGGGAGGAAAGGAAACCCAGTCAAAAGCCAAACTCAGCATATTGAGTAAAAGCAGGAAGCCTGAGTAATTGCAAGGCTCTCAACCTGCAAGGCAGGAAACTCAGGGCTCAGGAAGCAAGGAGTTCCGATTGCTCGTAAAGGGTTTTTATGGGATAAATACAGAAGTGATCTGGCTTTTAGAGCTGGTTGGCTGTCTAGTGGTCATTTTTATTTGGATCAGGGTAGCTAAGTCAGGGGGACAAGGACGTCCAGAGAGACTTGAACAGGCGTGAACAGACTTGGTGGTTGGGGGATTGGCTGGTGACCTCTGCTGATTTCTGAGAAGAGCTGTGAGTTCCTGTAAGGTTAGGTTAAGTGTCCTTTATGCACCTGCGTTGACCTGTCTCCATTCTGTTCTTGATATAAGTGACTCCCTTTGCGTTTGGTTCGATACCCAGGGGGGAACACCCTGGAGTCAGGGAAGCAAGGGGTCCCAGGAAGATGAGTGAGTGACCACTGTCCTGCTGTTGCTGCTGCCTTAAGAGAACCCAGGGCCGGCCAGGGGTGTGATGTCTCGGGGATCACCTGGAGGAAAGCAGCCTCGGGCAGGTGGGGGTGGGGTGCCGATTGCAGTGAGGCCAGCAGTTGGAGATGGGAGAGAAATAGGGGGACTTGGGTGTGGTGTGAGGGAGCGATGACCTGGGACCTGAGGCTCAAGAAGGGTGGGGGTGGGGGTTTTGCTTTCTGTTTTTAATTTTGTTTTTTAACATTTATTTCATTTTGAGAGAGAGGCAGAGCGCGAGTGGGGAAGGGGCACAGAGAGAGGGGGACAGAGTATCTGAAGCAGGCTCCAGGCTCCGAGCTGTCAGCACAGAGCCTGATGCGGGGCTTGAACTCGTGGACCAGATCATGACCTGAGCCGAAGTTGGATGCTTAACCGACTGAGCCACCCAGGCGCCCCTGCTTTCTGTTTTATAAAGTTGGAAGAAATAACCGCCTGCTTAAGTGCTCATGGGAATGACCTTGTAAAAAAGGGGGAAGTACTGATAGGGGTGTGGTGTCTCGAAGCAAGGACATGGCCCTGACCCACCATAGCCTGTGTCCCACCCCCCAAGCTCTGTGTCCAGGTTCGGGCCTGAGTCTGCCGTGGGGCTGTGGGGGTCATGGGTGCCTGTCTTGATGTCCAGAATGGCACCTCAGAGGCCAGTGGTGGCTCTGGGTGCTTTCCTTGGGGAGATGAGATGGGATGGCCCCCAGAGCGCAGGGGAAGGTCGGCCTGGGAATAGGACCGCACGGGATGGAGCGGGGAGTTGGGGGGAGGGCAGGTGGGGGAAGGCTGTGTCCTGGAAGCTGGCCAGGAAGGAACACGGAGGCATTTCTCTTCTGTTGCCCTGTTTTGTGAGTGCAACAGAAAGTAAGGTCTGCTGGGGGGAGAGGGGAGGGGAGAAGAGGTGGCAGGGACTTGAGGACAGAGGGGAAAGTGTGATTGGCATCTAGGAAGGAGGGGGGAGGGAACTAGTCTCATTCTCCAGCAGCCTTTGCACCCACGTGGGATCAAAGGCGGTCATTTGGAGCGAGGCTGTCGGTGCAGCAGTAGGGTGAAAACCAGTCATCAGTGTTGTGCAGAGGGAGGAGGGGCGCGGTCCAGGGGCGAGGTGTGCGCACGGGTGTTTTTACGTGGAGGGAAGGGAGAGACAGCAAGCAGCAAGGGACAGTCAGAGGTGGTGGGGCCAGAGGATGGGGTCTGATGGGGGAAAGACCACCAGCATGGGCACTAGAAGGTGGGGGTGGGCTCCAGAACTGGAGCAGGTACAGTTATTTAGGATGCTAGAGCCTGGGGGCACCATGGGAGTGGATGGCTGAGGTGGGACAAAGGGCAAGATGGCAGGAAAGGAAGAGGTCAAGGACTCCGCAGGCCAGGAGTGAGAGGCATCAGCCATGTGGACGGTGAGATCGCCAAGGACTGAGGCGTGTGTTGGTGACTGCCACAGTGAGCCAGAGCTGAAACCTTCAAGGAACGAGGGGACGGGGCCTAGACTGTTTTCAGTCCCGTTCAGCTTTGGGCTGCAGTGTTCTGGGGTCAGCGGGGAGAAGGAAGGAAGTGGTCTGAGAGAGCCGCCCCCCCCCCAGGAGGGCTGTCTGGGAAGCAGGGGCCACAGAGAGGTCTGGGGTCAGTGTTAGAAGGAGGGGGCGCTGGAGGACATTCGAAAATCATCAGGGGAAGGTGGCGGTGTGGGGGCCTGACCAGGACAGCTGGGGGGCCCCAGGGCAAGCAGAGGTGCTGACAGAGGGTATGGTGCAGGCCAGGGCTGGGGTGTGGCCCGGTGGGAGCTGGGCATCCTGTCCTTGCCCTTCAAGACCTATCCGATCAAACAGGCCAGACTGCTGGCCTTAGTGTGGACCAAGGACGCCTCCGCCTTGGCTTTGCCCTCGAGTCCATGGAGCTGAGACACGACGCCAGCTGCAAGGAGAATGTGCCCCCCAGGCCTGCGACGCCCCTGAGGCCAGGCAAGAGGCTTGGTGGGTCTGGGTTGGATGTGGCGGGAACAGGGTCCCCTCTCGCTATTGGCCCAGAGCTTCTTTTCCGCCAGTCCAGCCCAGGGCCTCGCTAATTCCAGAGGTTGACCGTACAGGGCCTGCTGGGCCGGGACGAAGTCTTCCTAGCCTGGGACGGAGGGAGAGTCAGGATGTCAGGAAGTGAGGCCAGGAAGAGGAGGACCAGGAGTGGGCCTGGCTCCCCGCCCGCCGCCCCCTGCTAAGGCGCTTGGCTACAGAGCCAAGGCTGGAAGCCGCCCCCAGACAAATTCAGATTCTGATGCACGTGCCAGTTTCTCCAAGTCCTAGCTGCGTGACTGTGGGGCAAGTTGCCAAACCTCTCTGGGCTTTAGTTCCTGTCTTCAAACCCACACCTCCTATGGCCCAGTATAGCTGCTAGGTCCCCAGGCGTTTCCTGGTCTCCGGCTGACGCATGGCCCCGGGAGCTGGGGAGACTAAGCCCCACCCTGAGTCACCCAGAGCAGCTCACCTGCAGCTGTTTGCTGTGTGGGTCTTGGCCCTGACCCCCAGCGCTGCTTCCCCATCACCCCTGCCCAAGCCAGGAATCAGTCATCCTTGATTCTTCTCTTTCCTTCACGGCCCCCAGCCCCCCAGCCCCGAGCCTCCACGGCAGATCCGCTTCCGCGTCCTTCTCTCCCCCATCCCTGATCCCAGCCCTGTCCTCTCTCGCCTGGGATGCCCTCAACAGCCTCTTTACTGTCCCCCTGCTTCCCTCTGCCCTCCTCCCCCCTCGCACCCCAGCCCTGCTCCCTGCAGCCAGGCATCGAGTCAGACCACCCCTCAGTCCTGGCCTCCTCCTGCCTGGCATCCTGTCTCTGACCCGCTCCCCCCAACCCACCTGAGCACTGACCACCGCGTCCGCCCTCGGCTCACGACTCTGTCCTCTCTTAAGAGCGACGGAGATTTCCGAAGAGCAGAGGTGTCGGCCGGGGCAGCGGACATGGCCGGTGGGTGCACGAGTGCCCAGCTGAGAGGGAAGGGCCTGCCACCATACGCTCCCCGGGGGCAGAGCGGCGCCAGGAGCCCTGCCGGGTCCAGACCAACCTGGCCGGCCCGAGCCTCGTCCTGAAGGATGCAACTGGCCGGCTGGTGAACTCAGGCTTGCAACAGCAGAGCAACCTGCAGACCCCGGCCGGCAGGCCCCAGGGGAGAACCCGAGAGCTTGTCGTCCAGCAGAGTAACCTGAGCATAAGGGGGACCAGCTTGGCCGAAGGCAGGAGTCACCTCAGCCCCCGCCTCCGGTCAGAGCTTCTGGACAGCTTCTGGCCCCACCTGATACCCCAGGGAAGCCCTCTATCCCGAGCGTCGCTGGCTAACCCACCCACCAGCCTGAGACAGTCCCGGTGGCTGGGCACAGACACCCCCTGCCCAGACGTCCAGCCTGCTGCAGGCTTCGCCTCTCTCAGTGGGCACACACTTCCAGGCTCCGGACCCTGGTGTGTCCTGGGGAACTGGCCCCCTAGGCTCATGGGGGAGCCCCTCACCCTGGAGGACCTGACTGTCCCGGTCCAGAGCCAGGCTCGGGCCCCATCCCAGACTGCCATCCACCAGCTGCTGGCCTCTGTGCGACACCTGGAGCACGAGGTAGCCCGTCTCGGGTGCCGGGCCTCCCAGGAACCCCCAGGCCCTGCTCACCGGGACCCCTGGACCAGCAGTGGCCGGGCCCTCCCTGCCCCCCGCCAGCCCGGCCAGCCTGTTCTTGCATCCTGGGAGGGGAGGGAGAAACCCGTGCGAGGCCTCAGGGAAACTGCGGATTTCCCAGGGACACAGGGGGCCCAGGCTGGCCTCTCAGACAGTCGGGCAAGCAGTAAGCCTGCGTCACCGGAGGCCACGCTGAGGATGCCGACGGGGGATTTCCTCGACCCGAAGCAGGGGGCCCTTCTGGCCAACCCCGCGAGGCAAGGAGAGAACTTCTCCCCGGGGCCTACATATGGCAGCAGGCCGAAGAGGGACCCTCGGCTCCCTCCAGGGGTGGGTAACAGGGAAGCCAGACCCTGCTCTTCAGCTTGCTCCCGTGCTGCCCGGGGCGGCCCACCTGGGCAGGAAGGAAGGGAGGTGGCCCTGCAGGAGCTGGTCAGCAAGGAGGAGGAGAGGACAGCTTCCTGCCCACCAGATGCAGCCCCAGCAAGGAGCGCCCCGCAGGTAGAGGCCAGAGGAGGCCGGGTGGGGGAGCCGGGGGACCTCAGGAGTGCTCCCAGGAATTCCCTTTGCCAGCTGGCCGCCGCTCCCCTGTTACGCTCCCCGCCCCCAGGAAGGGAGGCCGGGGACAGGCAGGCTTGGTGTCCCGCCCTGCTTGCTCTTCAGCCTGAGAACCGAGACCTGTTCTTTTGCTTTCCAAGAACAAAGCCCGAAACGTTGGGAGCCTGGAGTCTGGGACGGCCCGGTGAGGCCATGGGCTGTGGGGGTGCGGAGGGGGGGTGCCAGCCACACTCCTGGGACAGCTGCTCTCCAAGTTGCCTGGGCCAGTGGAGACGAGCACCTGGTGGAGGGCAGGCCCTGGGCGGGGGGCAGATCCACACAGGACTTAAGCGGGGAGGGGACTTCCTTCACCCAGTCCCTGCTGGGGGGGTGTTTCAGATGTTTCAGAGCCTGGTGGCATCGGGTGTGGAAGCGGCGGGCCGTGGCTGCGGCGGTGGCCCTGGGCCGCCGGCGGCTGTTGCGCAGGGGCCTGCGGGCGCTTCGGTGGGCACTGCGGCTCCGGGTGGCCCAGCTGGAGGTGGCATGGAAGCGACACACTCAGGCCCTGCTGGCCCAGAGCTTCCGAAAGGTCAGGGGCCTCCAGGTTGGGCCGTGGGGAGGTGATGGAAGGCTGGTATGTCTGGGGAGGAGGCCACCTGTTTTATACCTCCTCAGTGATCAGCAGTACAGTGGATGATGGCCCGCCCAGACACCTGACCCAGCTCTGCCTGAGTTCAAATCCAGCCTCCACTACTTTCTTTTTTCCACAAATTTTTTGCTGCGTGGCTTTGGGCAGGTTACTTAACCTCTCTGTGCCTTCGTGTCTTTAGCTCCGAAATGGCATAAAAATAATGGTACATATGTCTCGGGATTGTTGTGAGGTTAAATTAATAAATATAAAGGACTTAGGACCCTACTTAGCACATAGGAAGCACTCTGCCGGATGAGTAGCTGCTATGTTTTTCTAACCGTTAGCCAGCCAGGACTGGGAGGACACGTCTGTGGTCTTCCCTCCTTGGGAAGGGAGTGCTCTGGGAGGGCCCAGCTCCAGGTTTTGCCCCCCAAGGAAAGCGCTGCATTTCTCCATGCGTTCATTAATTCCCAAAGGGGCAAGGTAGTCTATAGGTTAAGACCGGAGACTTTGGAGTCTCACAGAAATGTCCCACTCCTGTCCACCATTGGGGCACATTTGAGGCTATGGCCCACATCCTTCTTTCCCTTCTCTCTTGCCCCAGTGGAGAAACCAGACTCTGCAGCAGAAGCAAGGGCAGCCCCGCGTCCAGGCTGGGCCGGGACCCCCACCGTCTGGGACGGGCCAAGGCCAGAGCCCCTCAGGAAGGGAGCCGGTGGCAGACCCCGCCTGGAGAAGCAGGTAGTCTGGGACACCCTGGTGGTCAGTTGGTCAGTGTGGCCTGGGCAGCGCTGGGGGCCTTCCCTCCCCCCGCTTCCTGCCTCAGTGTCCCCTTCTCGACTCCCCCACAAGAGAATGAGAATGACACCAGCAGATGTGGACAAAGATCTCTGCTCAAGTACGTCCACTGCAACATTATTTATACTAGTAAAAACCTCAAAACAGCCTAAATGCCCGACAGCGATTGAGAAAATTACGGTTTAACAACGTGGTGAGCATTTGGCAACCGTTCCGTGTGACGTTTGTCAAGACTTTACAATTTTCTCCCGTTCTTTTTTGGGAAATTTTTCGTATCGAGTGGCTTTTATTGGTGTTATTTCTAATTATAACAGTCATGCGTGCTTGCTTTGAAGAACATTCCAAATGGTTGAAAGTTTCATCCCTCTCCCTTCCTAGAAGTAGTTTCACGGGTCTTTGCATGGAATTTTTGCTGACAAGGAAAAATGGTTACGATGACGTTAAATGGGGGGGGGGGCGGAGAATGAAAATAGTGTGTAAGATATGCTTTCTGCACGTGAAACAGTACAGAAGGAAAAATCTGTTGCTCAATGAGTTAGGACTACGGAACTGCTCACTCAGAGATGATTAAGGTGGTTAAGTTTTATGTTTGGTGTATTTTACTGCTGTTAAAAATGAACATAAGTAAATATTTCACACACACACACACACACACCCCAAAACATGCTAAGATAAGCAGGTCGTGCTTATCTCTGGAGCGGTGGAATTCAAGTTGACTCTTTTCTTCTCTCTTCCCTCAATCTTCCACCATAGGGGTGTACTGTTTTGTTTTTTTTTTCTCGTTTGCAAATTAACTAGACGTGCTTGACATCATTATTCCAATAACATTTGTTTTATTTTATTTATTTAATGTTTATTTTTAAGAGAGAGAGAAAAAGAGAGAGACAGAGTGTGAACAGGGGAGGGGCAGAGAGAGAGAGAGGGAGACACAGGATCCGAAGCAGGCTCCAGGCTCCGAGCCGTCAGCACAGAGCCCGACGCGGGGCTCGAACCCCCCGACTAAGCCACCCAGGCGCCCCACTGATAACATTTATTTTAACACACGTTTGTTGCAAGAGCCCAAATAGCACTGAAGAGAAGGGAGCAGAAACAGAACCTCCCTGCAGACTGCTTAGATAATCGGGGTGAAATGAGAAGGGGGTGGGGGAGGGCCAGCTCAGCGCATCCTCAGCGTGGCCGGGTTGGGACTGTGCGCCCTCCCTCTGATGCCTGGGCATCGGTTTCTCTCCGGGCAACTTTACTCTCAGTCCAGGGAGTCAGAGGGAGGAGGCGGGAGCCTGGCCGGGACCAGATGGAGGCGATGGAGAAGTACAGATGCTTCAGGCCTTGCAGCAACTGGCTGGTGAGCCATGGGCCTGCGGGGGAAGCAGGGGAGAGGGAGCTGAGCCCCCACACTGGGCAGGGCAGGGGGTCCTGAGCGAAGGTCTGCTGAGCATCTACTCAAACGGCTTTTTGGACATGATCTCATGTGAGCCTTGGGGGACCCGGGCGAGGCACTGTGCCTAGTTTACGGATGGGGAACTGAGGCACAGAGAAGTTAAGTGGCCAGCTAGAGGACACGCAGTATGAGAGGCACACGTCCTGCATTGGTGCCACCGATGCTAGTTCGGGTCCAGCCCAGGCTTGCATGGTAGAACCAGAAAGTCCCTCAGCCATCCCTCACTCACAGGGAAACTGAGGTCCAGAGATGGGGAGCAACGTGGCCGCCTCCTGTCCCTGAGCCTCCCCACTCACTCATTCTCTCTTCTTGCTCTCTCTCCTCGCTTTCCAGGCTTCCTCTTATGGTGCCATCAGAAGGAATGGGCCAGGCAGGAGAGGAGGGTCCAGGGAGAGGCCTCCAGGGCCACGCTGAGGACTCAGAGGAAGGGGAGACCCCCCCAGGCCCGGTGCTCTCATGCTGCAGACGCACCCAAGGTGGCCTCGCTGGACACCCAGCAGCAGAGAGCCTGGCTCGGCAGGTAGGGAGAAGGGGAAGAAATGTGGAGTGGGGACCCCTCTCCTGGAGGCAGAGGCTGGGACGCAGCTGGGAGGTACCCTTTGAGTCCGTTCTTGACTCCTGCTATCCAGAAACAGTGATAAAAATAAGAAATGAAAACAGCTGCGGTTTGCTGAGAGCCGAAGGCACCTCCCCGGAACTCTGGAATATGGTCCAAAGCAAAGCTCAGTGGTAGTCCTGCCTCCGCCACCCTGGTGGAACCATGGCAGTCACAGAGGGTGTGCTCCAGTCCCGCTGAGTTCAGTGTTGTGAAAGGAAGGAACACAGATCTGTAAGAGGGGTTTTCTCTGGTTAACCTTTTATTATGGGACATTTATATCTTATACAAAAGGAGAGAGAGAGGGTGTCTGGGTGGCTCAGTTGGTTGAGTGTCTGACTTTGGCTCAAGGCCATGATCTCGTGACTTGTGAGTTCGAGCCCCCGCGTCAGACTCTGTGCTGACAGCTCAGAGCCTGGAGCCTGCTTCGGATCCTGTGTCTCCCTCTCTCTCTGCCCCTCCCCTGCTCATGCTCTGTCTGTCTCTGTCTCAAAAACAAAAAAATAAATTTTTAAAGAAAATTTAAAAATTAGAATAGATCCTAAACCCCAGGGTCCCCATCACCCAGCTTCAAGAAAATCACCTCCTAAAAAATTCATTTCATCTGTACCCCAACTGTTTCCCCCTATGTTATTTTAAAGCAGGTCCCCCACATCATAGCGTCTCATCCGTAAGTACTTCTGTAGCATCTCTAAAAGATGGGGACTCTTTTCAATGACACAACCACAATGCCACGATCACCCCGAAAAATGGACAGTCGTTCCTTAACACCAGAGAATACCTGGTCAGCATTCAAATGTTCAATTGTTTTTTATAGGTATGCATTCTCTTATAGTTTGTTTGAACTGGGATCTAAATCAAGTCCACACGTTACAGTCTTTGAAAACGATTCCAAAATAAGAAATACAAAATATTTTGAGGGGTGGTCACTCACCAGAATATGTGTCCAGCTTCCTAAATGACAACCCAGAAGAGGCCGACATTCATTCAAACGCCAAAACTTTGTACTGTGTTTTTAAAGAATCAGTTTCTTTTCTTTATATTGTACCCAAATAGTGCTTCATTAATGGGGACTTTTTTTCTGACAGCCCACAGACTACTTATAGAAAATACTACTTGTTGAAACATTAAATTTAATATTTTCTCTTTGGAGTACTTGAAGAAGTTAAAATAGATGTTGGGGGGGGTGCCCTGGGTGGCTCAGTTGGTTAAGCTTCCAACTTCGGCTCAGGTCATGATCTCACCGTTTGTGGGTTCGAGCCCCGAGTTGGATTCCAAGCTGACAGAGACAGCCTGTTGCGGATTCTCTCGCTCTCTCTCGCTCGCTCTCTCTGCCCGTCCCCAACTCGTGCTTTTTTCTCTCTCTCAAAATAAATAAATAAACATTAAAAATAACATAAAATAGGCGTTGGAATTTCATTAGATTCACTTAGATTCATTAGATTCATTAGATTCACTTAAAATATGATCTATTGCCTTCAAAAAAGAAAGAAAGAAAGGCAACATGTTAAAGTCGGCTGGAATCTTTAGCAGGCTGCACACTTATCATGGAGTTTGACTCCGGGCTCTCTCCCAAGACCCTGCAATCATGACCTCAGCCGAAATCCACAGTCAGATGCTTACCTGACTGAGCCACCCAGGCGCCCCTCATTATGGGGTCCCCTCTAGTTTTTTTCTCTGCAGTTTATCTGTTGAGGAAACCAGGCCGCTGGTCCAATAGAGTTAACCCGTCGATGTCTGCATCCTGCTGACTGCATGTCCCCCCGGTGCGGTTTTCATTTTTCATATATATATTTTTAAGTTTGTTTGTTTGTTTGTTGAGAGAGAGCTCAAGGAGCAGAGAGAGAGAGAGCAAGACTCCCAAGCAGGTTCCACAGTTAGTGCAGAGCCCAATGTGGGGCTCGAACCCACGACCTGCAAGGTCGTGACCTGAGCCAAAATCAAGAGTCAGATGCTGGGGCGCTCAGCTCGTTAAGCGGCCGACTTTGGCTCAGGGCACACGATCAAGCCCCGCATCCGGCTCTGTGCTGACAGCTCAGAGCCTGGAGCCTGCTTTGGAGTCTGTGTCTCCCTCTCTCTCTGCTTCTTCCTCACTCATGCTCTGTCTCTCAAAAATAAACATTAAAAAAAAAAAGAGTTGGATGCTTAACTGACTGAGCCACCCAGGCATCCCCCCCCACCACACACACACCGCCAAGTGCAGTTTTCCATGAGACCTTCGAGTGAAGGTTGCTGAGCTAGACTGGGGTTCAGCGGAGACGTGAGGCTGGGTGCTTGGCCGGTTAGTTGAGGGAGAGCCGGCAGGAGAGCGCCCGGCGAGGGAACAGCACAGGCACAGGCCTGTGACAGAGGAGCATGAGAAGCGCAAAGGACGCCAGTCAAGTTGGAGCCCCGTGGTCCAGGGTGGGGGCCGTGCCGGGGCCAGACCTTGCGCGGCCTTGTGGGCCGTGCAGAGTAGCTGACATTTTGTCCTAAGAGCAAGGGGGCAGTCACCGGACGATTTCAGCAGGGGAGCGAGATTGACGGCGTTTGAGATTTGAAAAAGATCACTCTGGCAACTGAGCAGCGGCTGTCTGGAGAGCCGTTGCAGGGGGCCGGGCAGGAGGCTGCTGAGGCCATCCGGGCACCCAGAGGCCCGGGTGTGGCGGCCTGAGCAGGTGGCACAGTAAGTCCTTACAGCTGCCCCATTTTACCTACGGGAAGCCTGAGGCTCTGAGAGGCGATGCGGTATGGGGCAGGCGGCTGTTGCTGCAATCATCGCTCTTAGTACCAGCACCTTCTCTCGGCTCCCCAGGTGCTTTGGGGCCTGGCAGCAGTTTGTGCAAAGAGGGGCCCGGTACCGGGACCGCCTGGCTCACCGCCGGGCCAGGACCCTGAGGATATGTCTGCAGCAGTGGGTGCGAATGAAGCAGCTCCAGGCCTCAGATGGAGCGAAGGTGACCCAGCTGTCCCTCTGCCGGCAGAAGGCAGGTGAGCAAGCGAGTGGCGGGCGGAGGGGCTCCCTTTCCCTCCCACCCCAGCAAACAGCATCACCTAAGCTCCGTCTGTGATGGGCCCCGGTTGAACCGATGGCTTCTTGGGATGGGGGATGGTGACGCAGGGAGCTTTCTGGGGGGGTGCAGTCTGACGGGCGCGGGAGGTCCAGGCGGGGTCCCCGGAGTGGGCAGGCTTTGGCTGGGCCCCATTCTCATCCCCAGTCGTGAGCTTCTCTGGACGAGGGACTTTGTTCTGTCTTCTACCAGAGGGGGATGTGGTCCCTGCTCTCAGGAAGCTCCTGGTCTGGGGGACGCACAGACCTTGTCCCCCACCCCAAAATCTGAAAGGGAAAGATGGGGCCTCTGAAGGGAGGATTTGGAGGCAGTGGGAGGAGGCAGTGCCTGGGAGGGGAAGGGTCCTCAGGAGGGGCGGGGGGAGGTGAGGCAGCAGCCTCTGTGACAGCCTCTGTGACTGCCGTGGGTTCCACCAACAGATTTGGGTGGAAGGAGGTCACTGGGGACGGGACTGACTCATCCCTCGACTGCTTCTCAGGGAACGTGGCCCTCTGCAGCTCAGCCCCTGGCGTGGCCACAGCCCAAGGCCTGGGGACAATGGCCCAGGTGCAAGGTGGCAGCTCCCTGCGGGAAGCCTGCCGGAGACTGGCCCTCCGCCGGGCGCTGCTGCTCTGGAGGACGCGGCTCTCCCAGCGTCGGAAGGCTGAGTAGGTGTCCGCGAGCCTGTGGCCCGGGGCTGGGCCTGGGGGATGCGTGCAGGGTGGGCACGTGAGCGGTGCCCAGCACCGGCAGGAGTGCCCCATGGGGAACAGGCCAGACCCCGCTCTTCCCCGTGGCACACTGTGGTTCCCAGCAGGTGTGGGACTGGGGGGAGGTGGCCCAGGGACCTGGAGGCCGTGATGGAGCAGAGAGCTGCAGGAGCCACGGGGTAGCAGGGGGCACAAACACAGACTTCTCCCCGAGGGGCTGGAACCCTGATGAGAGAGGTCGGTTTCTTGCTCATCTCCCGGCCGGGTGGGAACCCCCCGGGTGGCAGGAACCGTGTGTGTCTCACCTTTGTCCCCCAGTGCCTGGCAAGTGTCTGACACGTCAGAGGCATGGGAAAAATCCTGTAAGGGAGTAAGTGCCCCTATCTGCCTCATCATACAACTAGAGAAACTGAGGCTCCGCGGGTCGAACAGCTTGCTCTAAATCACGTGAAGTAGGAGGAAGACGGTCCCCGTTGCTTTTGCACAAGACACTCGCGGCCGGGATTCAGAGTCCCCGGGATGGTCGTGGTGGGTGAGGGGGGTGGAGGGGGTCAGGAGGGACCAGCTGCATCGATGATACGACAGGTGGAATGTACACCAACAGTTGTAGGGATAAGAATTCTGTCACTGAACGCCACATGCCTAGCATCCATTATCCCTCACCCGCTTGGTCCACTGGGACCCTCAGTCTCTTGTAACGTACCCCTAGAACTCTCGGGAAAGTCAGTCCACCGTGATCTCCCAGAAGGCAGCTTTCCCTCCTCCAGTCCGTCCTCTACCCTTTGGGCATCAGGGAGCAGTCCCTATCTATCTACGACATAGCTGGGGCCACCCTGTGACCTAGAAGGAGTATTTGGGGGTGCCTGGGTGGCTCAGCCGGTTAAGCGTCCGACTCTTGATTTCGGCTCAGGTCTCTCTGAGTTCCAGTCCCACGTCGGGCTCTGTGCCGACGGCGAAGAGCTTGCTTGGGATTCTGTCTCCAACTCTCTCTGCCTCTTCCCCGCTTGCGCGTGTGCACACATACCCTCTCTCAAAAATAAATAAACATTACAATAATTGTAGAAAAGAAAGAAAATGAGTATATGGAACCCACATCTTCTGCTATTTGGAGTTTGGGGAAATGACCTTTCACCAAGCCTCAGTTTCCCTGTCTTCCTAACTGAGCAGAGGCAGAAGTGGTTATACCTGTGGCCTCTTGAATCTGGGGGCCTGGGGCCTGGGGCGCAGCTCCATACCCATCAGGAGTGTGGCAGGGATCAGCCAGGTGATGCAGGTGTAGCAGTGGTCTCAGCCCAAGAGGCTCACGAGGGTCACTCTGGGAGCTTTGGGAAAATTAGGAAGCCCAGGCCCCACCTAGGTTGTTAAGTCAGAGACTCTGGGGCTGGGATCCCAATGGGCCTCAGTACTTCCCAGGACTCCCCAAGAGTCCCACGTGCAGCTGGCTTTGAGAGGTGGTGCTCTAGCCTTTGTTTGGCACGCGGTGGCTCCCTTCCAGCCCAGCGCTTTTGCAGGGACCCAGCTGGGGGGTAGCACCTGCTTGGGGCCCAGGGACTCACCTGCCCCTTCCTGTAGCTCCTTCCTCCAGGGCATGCGGCAGCAGATGATTCGGCGTATCCTGAAGGGCTGGTGCCTGAGGGCCTGGGGTCCAGGCACCCCGTCAGACAGTGCCAGGACCACCTTGGCCCCGGAGCTCCTGGGCAGCATCCCGGGGGGGGAGGACTTGCCGGGCTGCAGCACACCCCGAAGCTCACTAGAGAAGGTGAGGGGCCGGGGGTGGGGACGGGCTAGGGTGGCAGGTGGGAGGAGAGGGTGGGGACGGAGCAGGGGCCCGGGGATCCAGGACTCCATCCCTCCTTCCCCAGGTTTCCAGGGCCCCCACCCTCCTGGAGACGCTCCGGCTGAGCTTTGTGTGGGCAGCTGGGCGGCAGCAGAAGAGGCGGTGCCTTCTGCTCTGGCAGGTGCGGGCACAGCAGTCCCGGAGGGCAGCGAGGTGGCACCGGTGTACTCTTCGGAGGCGGTAGGGACCCCTCCCCTTGAGGGATGAGCCATGCTGCCCACCACTCCATAGACATCCTGTCTCCCAGCCCCCTTCCCATCAGTCCTTGTCCTTCACCACTCATCCCTTTGGGGTCTGCATCCTAGAGGGCTCCCATCTCACACCCCCAGACTCAGATCCTCTGGACGTCTCCTGCCCTCTTGGCCTGCCCTGCTGACAGGGAAGGGGGCCTGAGGCACTCTACGGGGTAATCGTTTCTCCCAGAGACTTTGTTAGCTGTGGCGCATTCATTTATTCATTCGTAGCACAATGCTTAATTAAGGGTCGGTCTGCCTGGGTTCTAATCCCAGCTCTGCCCCTCGCTGGCTTGGCTGTGTGATCTTGGGCAAGTTGCTTAACCCCTCTGAGTCTCCGTCTCTCCATTTGTTCAGGGATAATAATAGTACTCCAATGGGAATCGACAAGGTAGGGGCCTGTAATCCCCTAGCACAGTCCCTGGCACATAGCAATGTTTGTCACCAGTGGCTGAGCCCCAGGACTTGGCGCTGGGGTCCGGGATCCCATTTTATCCCTACCGCCTGTCACCGTGACACTCAGAGTAGCGTTTGAGCGGTCCGGCCCCCAGCAGCCCGCCCTCCCCCAGGATGGAAACAGGGAGAAGAGTCACCTGAAGCTCCCGACGGAGGGGAGGGCTGGGAGAGCCTGGGGTGGCCGTGCCCATCCTCAGGGTGGGCTCTCCGCTTCCTAGCATCCTTCTCGGCTGGAGCCACTGGGCAACAGCCCAAGGGGCCCAGAGAGAGCTGGCTGTTGGCTGGGCCTGGGAGCGGAGCTGCAGGGCCGCACTGGGCTTGTGGCGGCGGCGGCTGGCGCAGAGGCTGCAGGCAGAGCGGTGCGTTTGGGCCCGGGGTCGCACACTGGTCCGGGGCGCCCTGCACCGCTGGCACGGCTGCTGGCAGAGTGAGTCAGGGCCTGGGTCCGGGCCCCCGCGGGTGAGAGAAGGGCCAGGGCTCATCGGGGCGACCCAGGATTTTGTGTCCTCCCGCACAGGGTCCGGTGATGGGACGTCCACAGAGCTCACCCGGGATGGGGAGGGGCAGAGCAGAACCTGGGGGCGTGGACACTGTGAACACTGCCCTTCCATTCCCCAGCTGTGTGGACCTTACACAAGCCGCTTAACCTCTCCGAATCTCAGCTTACTTACTTAGCTGGAAAATGGGAATCGGGGCGGCACCCTCCTCAGGGGGCAGTTGTGGGGACACTCGGAGACCATCCATGCGCAGCGTTTGGCTCAGAACCCAGCTCCCCTCGGATGTTCCATTGTCCTCGCCTCTGTCCTCATCTTCATTATCCTCACCTGGCCTTCAGGAGTCATGGGTCTGAGCGCTGAGTCATGGTGCCCTCAGAGCCCGACATGGGGGGTGGGGATCGTCGGGGGCCCCTTTCGAGGCTTCCCACTGCACAGATGCATCGTATCGATGAGCTGGCGGGTGGGGACCCGGTGGCTCTGGAGAACCCCTGTCCTGTTCACTGAGGACAGCTGCTGCTCCAGTCCACTTGCTGTCCCAGTGTGGTCAGACCTAGCTTCCAAAGAAAAGCTGGAAGTCTGGATTTCAACATGAATTCTCCTGATTCCTAAACATTGCCAAGAAACGAAAAACAGCGAGTTGGGTTGATCTGGTCGTCACTGGACACTTGTAACCGAAGCATTTATCTATCTATCTATCTATCTATCTGTCTATTGTTTAACCTTTATTCATTTTTGAGAGACAGAGAGAGACACAGCATGAGCGGGGGAGGGGCAGAGAGCGAGGGAGACACAGAATCCGAAGCAGGCTCCAGGCTCCCAGCTGTCAGCACAGGGCCCGACGTGGGGCTCGAACCCACGAACCGCGAGATCATGATCTGAGCCACAGTTGGATGCTTAACCGACGGAGCCACCCAGGCGCCCCATAGCCCCCAATGGTTAGGGGGCCTCCTCTGTCTGCATTTGGCTGAGGAGGGCCCCACAGTCACCCGGGGCCAGAGGGGCGAGGCTGGGATGAACACGCAGTGGCATTTCAGCCTCTCTCTGGCCACAGGGCGGCAGCTCCTGCACGAAAAGTACCAGCAGTGGGTGCAGGTGCAACTCCAGGGCCTAAGGAGGTCTGTGTTCCGGGACTGGCGACGGGCAGCAGCTCATCGGAGACGCACAGCGGCCCCGCCAGAGCAGCCCCTACTGCAGAGGTGGGTGGGCCTTGCTGGTAGGGGGATGAGGGTCACACCCTCTCTGGAAGAAGCAGGGAGAGAGCCCAGAAGGAGCCAAAGAGCCACGACCACCGGCCTTCTATTACCTGCTTTGTTTGAGTGGTGGTGGGGTGGGGGAGGGGGGGTGGCAAGGCTTTAACTCCACCCGATGCCCTGATGAGCCCCAGATCTCCGACTCCCGACCGGGTCAGTCCTTTGGTTTCAGAGGACATGGTAAAGATGGGGGAATTCAGCTCCTCAAACACCCAGCATATCGTGTGCTCCAATACCACGTGTTGTTCAAACACAGGCAGGCTCTCCTCTATACCATTGCCAAAGGAGTGAAATCTTGAACAGAGATGTTCTAGTAAAACGCCTATACGTCATTCGTGCGTATTTAAAAGCAGAGCGGGGGCGGCGCCTGGGTGGCTCAGTCGGTTAAGCGGCCCACTTCGGCTCAGGTCATGATCTCGCGGTCCGTGAGTTCGAGCCCCGCGTCGGGCTCTGTGCTGACAGCTCAGAGCCTGGAGCCTGTTTCAGATTCTGTGTGTCCCTCTCTCTGACCCTCCCCTGTTCATGCTCTGTCTCTCCCTATCTCAAAAATAAATAAAATGTTAAAAAAAAATTAAAAAAAAAAAAAAACAGAGCGGGCAGATGACGCCTCTTCCCACCGTTCAGCCACAAATACCCCGACGTTCACGGTGTCCGCACACGGGCCGCCGGCCACAGACCGCCGAGCGGCTGACTCCTGGGCTTTCACCCCTGAGCAGTGGACACCGTTTTTTCTGGCCCCTCCTGGAGTGGGTGCTGTGCTCCCCTCACTGACCTCCTGCCCCGGAGTGGGCTTGTGAAGGGAGACCAGGCCTGGCTGCTCCCCTGATCGCACTGGGACTGACTGGGACTGGACCCCACATCTGCTGGGTTCCCACAACCTCCCGGAGAGCCCCTGCCGCCCTGAGTCAGTTGGCTCCTGCAGCAGCTCTTAAAAGCCAGCACTTTGACCTGTTACACGTGGGTCCGTGCATTTTTAATTTTTTTAGTGTTTATTTATTTATGAGACCGAGAGGGACAGACCATGAAGGGAGTGGGGGTGGGGGTGGGGGTCAGAGAGAGGGAGACACAGAATCCGAAGCAGGCTCCAGGCTCCGAGCTGTCAGCACAGAGCCCCGACGCGGGGCTCGAACTCATGGCCTGTGAAATCATGACCTGAGCCGAAGTCGGATGCCTAACCGACTGAGCCACCCAGGTGCCCCAGGGTCCGTGCGTTTTTTAAGGTGCAGGGTTGTATGTGCAAAGCCACGTATTACCTCTGACATTGTGACTTCTGACTCTGAAAGCCCGCCGGGCCCCTCCTCTGCTCCTGTTTTGCAGCCATTTCCAGGCCCCGTGTGGAGTTGTGAGAGACACAGGGGTGTTCCCAGCCACCAGAGCCTTTCGGGATGGCCCGAGAAGGGCCCTGGGGACCACATTTTCCATGTGGCGGGAAGCCGGAGCAGCCAAAGCCTGGGCACAGGAGCAGCATGTGGCCCGGGTCCCCGTGACCCACTGGAGAAGCCGTGCACGGGGGGGCCCGACGGACGGGCAGCTGAGGAGGTGAGTGGCTCTGGGCCGGCGCTGCAAGGCCCACCGGCTGGCGGAAGAGAGAGCAGCTCTGTGCTGGACGCGGTGGGTGCGTGGGTCCCACCCACGCTGAGTCAGCAGAGCCCATGCTGCCCAGAAGCTGAGCGCCAGGTGGGTGCCCACGGCCCGCGGGCAGCCCCACACTGTGCTTCCAGCTGGGTTTGTTTTTGAGGTCTTGAGCTTGTTTGGGGCACAGGTAGAAGGTATTTGGTGGCTGGTGACGGGGCTTCGGAGGCAGGGGTCAGAGGGAGAGGTGATCCCAGCCGCTGGGGCTAGTGCTGGGGTCCAATTCCAGACCTGCGCTTCCCAGCAGTGTGACCCCTCTTTGGGCAAGTCTCTAACTTGAAAGGTCAAAGGGAGAGAACAGGCCTGCCTTATAGACATACCGCACGCAAATGCTCAGTTCAGGGGTCAGAAACACAGCAGGTGCTCAACAGACAGTGCTCTTTCTTGTGAAGGAGGGGGAGGAGCAGTGTGGCCGCAGGACTACCCACTCTCTGTCCCCTCAACGGGGCGCTTTTCCCCCCCCCCCCCGCGTGTGATGTTCTGCAGCTTTCGGTGCCTGTTCGAACCGGATTTCCCCAGAAGAGGGATGAGGGGAGGAGCACTGGCAGGGGCTTGGCCTGGGGCAGGGGAGGGCTCCCTACAGCCCACCACAAACATGGGCTCCTGCCTCTCTCCCAGGGTCCTAGAGGCCTGGGCCCAGGCAGCAGCCAGGGGCCGTGTCCGGGGAGCCGCCATCACCCAGTTCCGGCAGGCTGCGTCCAGACGCCTCCTGTGGACCTGCTGGGCCCAGTGGCGGGCAGTGCTGCTCAGTGGGCAATTGGAACCACAGGAGGCAGAGGCCCAGGAGGCCTGCCCGGTTGACCGCAGGCAGCGGCCCGGGGTGGCCAGCAGAGGGCGCCTCCTAGCACTGATGGACACTCCAGCCCCGTGGAAGCAGGTGAGGTAGCCTAGGTGGGGTGGGAGGTCCAAAAATGACCTGAGGGCCAGTGGCCTCAGAATCAGCTTGTTTCAGCCCAAGGTGGCAAGCGTGGCTGGATGCTTATCCGGGGGCCCACCGACCTTGGGGACAACACCCCTACCTGGTTGTGGGACGGTCTCCTGGCTCTGGAAGACTGCCATCTTTGGGCCCATCAGCCAGTGCCAGCCCAGTGCAGATCTGTCCCAAAGACAAATGCTCTGGGCACCATCTACCAGGGAGACGGGCACCTAAACTCACACGTGTCATGGTGCAACCTAGATCTAGATGGGTGCAGGGGAACAGGAGCAACTAGCAAGTCCTTTTTATTCTTTATTGGAAAAATTACGCATGGTCACTACAGGGAAATCAGGAAATATAAATGGAAAAAACAGTTTCTTTCATAACCCTCTCCACCCAAAGATAAACCACCAGTCAGTCACTCTCCAGACCAGAAGCAGTTGGTTCTGTGAGTACCTGGCTGGCTCAGTCGGTAGAGCATGTGACTCTTGATCTTAGGGTTGTGGGTTTGAGCCCCACATTGGGTATAGAGATTACTTAAAAATAAAGAAACAATTGGGGGGCACCTGGGTAGCTCAGTCGGTTAAGCATCCAACTCTTTTTTTTTTTTTAATTTTTTTTTTTAATACTTTATTTATTTTTGAGACAGAGAGAGACAGAACATGAACGGGGCAGGAGCAGAGAGAAAGGGAGACACAGAATCGGAAGCAGGCTCCAGGCTCCGAGCCATCAGCCCAGAGCCCGACGTGGGGCTCGAACTCACGGACCGTGAGATCGCGACCTGAGCTGAAGTCAGACGCTTAACCGACTGAGCCACCCAGGCACCCCAAGCATCCAACTCTTAATTTCGGCTCAGGTCATGATCTCACAGTTCATGAGTTTGAGCCCCTCGTCTGTCTCTGTGCTGACAGCACAGAGCCTGCTTGAGATTCTTGCTTTCCCTCTCCCCCCCTCTCTCTCAGCCCCTCCCCAGGTCGCACATGTGTGCTGTCTCTCTCTCTCAAAAATAAAACATAAAACATTTAAAAAATAATTTTTTCAGTTTTAAATATCTTTAAAAGAAAAAAAGCAGTTCTGACACTAGCAAATGGCGACAAGAGCTTGATGGCAAACAGGACTGATTCAAAGCCACAGTGAGAGCCGGGGACAAGGAATAACACAGCATAGCAGCCTTGGGACGTGTCACTGGAGGACACACAGCCCCAGAGCTACCGGCCAGACACTTAGTGTTCCTAAAAAGGAATTGAAATCATCAAGAATCCTGTTTCAGAATGCTAGGAAGCATAAAATAAATTCTAGAAAGAGTCTAAGAAAAAAGATTGAATTGTTTTTTTAAATGGAATAAGGGGCTCGCTTGGTTATTTGCAGAATCCGTGTATGCACACGTATAGGGCTATGGCAACAGCAAATTCTGGGGTTTCAGAGTATTTTATTTCTAGATCTGTGTCACAAGACAATTTTATTTTCAGAGTGTGCTTAAGAATATTAACATTCCGGGGGCGCCAGGGTGGCTCAGTCAGTTGAGCATCCGACTCTTGGTTTTGGCTCAGATCATGATCTCAAGGTTTGCGGGATCGGCTCCCACGTCGGGCTTTGCGCTGACAGTTTGGGGCCTGCTTGGGATTCTCTCTCCCCTTCTCTCTCTGCCCCTCTCCTGCTTGCCCGCACTCTCTTCCAAAATAAATAAACATTAAAAAAAATTTTTTTTAAATATATTAACATCCTGGGGTGCCTGGGTGGCTCAGTCGGTGAAGCGCCTGACTCTTGATTTCGGCTCAGGTCATGATCCCAGTGTCATGAGATGAGCCCCTTGTTGGACTCTGCCCTGTGCGTGGAGCCTGCTTAGGATTCTCTCCCCCCCCCCCCCCCCCCGGCTCTCTGCCCCTCCCTAATTCGTGCGAACGTGCACGTACTCTCTCCAAATAAACATTTAAGATAAATTAACTCGTTATCGTTCCATTCTTATTGGCAAAGGCAGGCGGGGATCCCATTTGCTGGTGGAGAAACAGGCATACGGAAACCAAAAGTAAATGAGAACTAGGGTGCTTGGTTCCAGGCCTCTCCTTTCTAGCACATGAACGCACGCAGCCAGGCAGCCCTCCCCCACCGACACGAGCAGGTTTTTTGCCACCTCATGGTGCAGAGGCCTTCGGACAGCCCCTGGCCTGTAGTCGAGTAGAAGCTGGGTCTCAGTCTCTGGAGTCACACTGCTCCCGAGACAGGGGGCCTCAGACAAGTAATCTCATTCTGTAAAGCCTAAGTGGGGGCGGGGAGGGGGGCAACCTGCTCACAGGCTGTGCTGGCACCGGTACGCTGTCACCAGGTGGTGGCTGTCACTGGCCTGCCCTCCGCTTGAATTTCCAGCCTTGCTGGGGAGAACGGGGAAGAGGCTGTAATGTGTACCGATGGCCATGCTACACCTTCTCCGTCTCCCCCTGGGAGCCCCAGGGCCGCGCAAGAGCAGGAGGCCCTGCTTCTGGGGCAGGACAGGAAAGGATCCTGCCAGGTCGCCTGAGTGCCAGGGGGTGCAAACCCCTCAGGTTCAGGTTTTGCTCTCCGGCTGTTCCCTCAGACCCACCGCTGCAGGACGCGGCCCAGCCCAACGCGGCACCACGGCGGCGGTGGACCGAAGGAGCAGAGAGAGATGTCCTGGGCTCAGAGTAAGGAGACCTGCCCCTGGGGTCCATCATCTCGCAGGCCTGGAAATCAGCTTCCGGCAAGGTGGCAAATCCGTTCTATGTACTTATTCTTTATTAACCTCTTCTTTCCAGGTGACAGAGAGCCTCGCCTCTGCCGTGCCTTCCAGGTCCAGCTGCAGTGGCCTGGACGCACCAGCCAGGCCCAGGGCCCGCCGCCCGGAAAACCAGGAGGGGACTGCAGCTCTGAGGCCAGTGTCCTCAAAGGCCAAGGCGTGGCCGCTGAGAGGCAGCTGGGGTAAGATCAGCTGCGCGTGCGTGTGTGCGTGCGGCAGGGCCCCGGGGCTTGCCTGAGCCACGGCCGGAGCTGGGCTCTTTCTGGCCGGCGCTCATTCCTGGAGGACCCTGGGGGATCCGTGGCGCTGCCCTTCTACCTGGTCATGAAGGGCTCGTGACGGTCTGGGCTGTCGGGGTGCTCAGCAGGGCCTCACCCCACCAGGAGGAGGTACCTGCAGCGCTGGCACCTTGAGGCCTTGCTTCGCCGGCTCCAGGGCTCCCAGCAGGCCAGGTGCCTGGCGGCAACATGGCAGCACTGGGTGGACGCTCAGGGAGAGGAGCAGCTGGCACGGACGCTGGTGAGCAGGCTCAGCCCCGCCCGCCCCCCCCCCCTTCCCAGCCTTGTGCTGATCTCTCAGCTCATCGCACCTCAACCCTAACCCCTAGAAATGAAGCCTCCCGAAGCATCTTGGTCTGCATCCGTGGGGTCAGGCGACGGGATCTGCGTTAACACACCTCAGGGGATACCCCCGTCCCCGCCCCATCACGGCCCCTGTCCTGTGCTGCAGGGGTGTAAGGGGAAGACGTGGCACAGGGGCGGCGGGCCAGCTTGGGGCCTCACCACCTGTCCCCACAGCTCAGGCAGTGGCACCTGAAGCGGGCCTGGCGCGTGTGGCGGCGGCGAGTCCTGCGGCTGCGGGCGGCTCGGCGATTGCAGCAACAGGAAGGCGGCCGGGTCCTTTCCCAGGTACTGGGGGGTACCCCCCCCCCCCCGGCAGGCCTTCCCAAACTAGGGCCACACCTGGACATTTCTGAGCTGGGGGCCCCTTCGTTTCCCGGGGAGGAGTCAGTTCCTTTGAGAAAACACAGCTTGGATTCTGATTTGGCTGCTGGCCATGTGCTCAGCCCAGTCCTACCCTGCCACTCAGCGTGGGAACAAGGCTCAGTCACAGCACAGCTGCCACTCAATGCCAGCCCACGCTGTGTATGGGTCCCCGGGTGCCCACTCCCTCATCTGCCCCACTCAGAACACAGCTCCCCAGATCACAGATCAGAGCTGTTCTGAGCCTCTGCATTTGGCCTGGGGCAGAGCCGGCTGAGTAGCTGGGGCGGAGGGAGGGATCTCCTATTCCCTCTGGGGACAGAAGGAGCTGAGCACAGGCATTCGCCTAGCACAGACAGCACTGACCCAGGAGGGGCCAAATAGCCTTTCCTTTCTCCTCTCTGGCTCCAGTCCTTTGAGAAGTGGTGCCAACAGCTGGCAGCCAGGAGCCGGAAGAGAGGAGCCACCGGCAGCCCGGTACCCCCTGAGCAAGGCGGGCATCGGGAGCCCTGGGAGCAGGCTGGAAGCTGTTGGGGTGGATGTGGGCGGGGCAAGGGGCCCAGCTGCAGCTGTGACTTGTTCCCATGGAAAGAAAAACAGAACTGTGCCCAGCCTTCAAAAGGAAGGAACCACGTCCCACCCATCCGGGGAGTGCAGGCTCAAGCCACCAGGCACTCATCCCACAGCCTGGGGACAGAGCTCTGAAGGACAATAAAACACCCTCCTTGGTCCCAGCTGCTTCTCTTGCTCAGTCTCTCCTAAGGGCTGCCCCTCTGCCTCAACCAGCCACCCTGGGAAGGAGGAGGGTAGGTAACCCACGACTGTGCCTGCCTCTTCTGCCATCAGGCTGCTCTTTGGACACCCACCCCCACCCTTGCTGAGCCAGCGAAGACCAGCAGGCAGGGACGGGGACAGGGACCAGCTTCTGTGCATCCCCTGGTCACTGTCCCTGAGCAGTGGGGCTTGAGGGATGACTCCAGGGGAGCAGGGCCAGGCAGACAGCTTTGGGAATGGCGAGGGAGTGGGGGGTGGGGGGGTGGGGGAGGAGGGAGCAGAGGGGACAGAGCAGCTGGCAGGAAAAGGTCCCATCTAAAAAAATAAGCCAGGAAGAAATAAATCCTGCTCAGTGGAGCCTCATCTTTGCCCTTGACGGTAACAGTCAGGGTAGCGCTCCATGGCGGGGGTTGGGGGGAGGGAAGGCCGAGGGCTCCACCAAGTAGAAGGGTATAGATGCCTTCAACCTTTAAGAGACACTTTCCCTCTCGAGCCGCCAGAACATAGAAACGGCTCTTTCAAAAAGCAGCCTTGTGGAAAGGTGAAAGCCCGGCTGGCTCGCAGGCAGACGCTGGCAAGAAATGCCCACGCTATCACGTTTCAGGCCAAGGCCTGTCCGGAGGCCTGGGACGCGGGCAGGTGGGCAGGGCAGTGGTCTGCCCCTCCCGCCCACGAGCACTTAAGTGCCCGGCGGCCAACACCTCGGAGATGAGGGTGCGGCGCCCTCGCTCTATGTCTCTTCTGCAGCACTGCCCGCGCCCGCTACCCAGGTTCGCTTTGCCATCCCCGTGGGTCCCAAGTGCAAGGTCACTGGCAGCCCCAGGCCGGCTCCCAGGGTCTGCCCTGGTTCGAGGCCTCAGTCGGCAACAACCATCCTCTCTCCTTGTCAGGGAAGATGCTGTTCCACCTCCCACGGTCCTCTGCAGGAGGGGGGTGCTTCTCACCAAAGAGCACTAGGCCGAGCCACAAACGCCCCGTTCCGACGTGGGGCGGACTCAGGCCCAGCCGGAGCCGGCAAGCCTCACGCCAAGTCTAGCTGCCATCACCGTGTGAGGAGTGGAGGCCAGGGCTCGGGGAGAGATGGAGGAGAAGAGGGGTCCCCAGGAAAACCAGGACTGGGGAGGAGGAAGGCAGGACACGAGTGGCCTCAGGCCAAGAACATCAGGGCGCGGGATCACAGGGTCTCTGTCTCCTGCTCTGGCCCGGGTCTGTTGAGCAGCTCAAACGTGTCTTCTACCACTTGCCACAGGCAGTTGTCCAGCGGAAACTCGTTATCTACCAGGTTGACCAGGAAGTAGTTGTCGTGGATGTACTGGATGATCATGCGGGACGGAGACTCCTCCTCGTACAGCTTGCCCCACTGCTCGATCCACAGGGCAAAGGCTTCATCCTGCACACACGGGCACGTGCGGACACACACACACACACACACGCACAGACACACACACACACAGACACGGGCAAGGTTAACAGAGCCGCAGGTCAGGGCTCCACGCTCAGTGCCCCAAGGGCCTCCATGCTGCCCAACAGGACATTTCCCGGAATAGAAACGAGGCTCACTGCCAGGGTCGCATCCCATCCCCCAGCCCAGAACTCAACACCTCGAGGCAGAGTCCACCAGCCCTGGGCTGCCGCTGCCACTGCCAGCCTAAGGCTGGCAAGGTGGGCAGGGCAGGCCCGCTCCCAGCGTCCTTACCTTCCAGAACATGAAGCTGACAGGATCCACCACTGTAGGCTGGATGATTTCTCGCCCAGGGAAGATGCCCCAAGTGACTGCATTGGGCTGCAGCTCGGGGGCATTGGTGATGTTTTCACCCTGATGGGGGGGTGGGGGTGGGGGAGGGGGTCAGAACAGACCCGGGCCCAGACACCTGCAGTCCTTCCAGTGCCTGCGAACCCAGCTCACCCAACCCACCGGGAGTGCGCTCTGTTCCATCCCCTCCACCTGCCCCTCCCAGCTCTGCCACCCTGTGAGAGGCCACAGGCTGCTTCCTTCCTCCTCCCAGCCTCCAAGCTCCACTCCCCCCCAGTCCCATCCCCCACATCCGGTAGCTCCTGCCGGCTTACTCTGCAATCCGTCCCCTCGGGGCTGCCCAGCCGGGCCTGTCTTTGCCACCGGACTACCACAGGGGCCTCTGACTCTAGTCTTCCTTGGCCCTACCATTCGCACCACCGTCCGCCCTGACTTGCCTACGACAAAACACGGAGCCAAGCTACCGCTGCTGGGAAAGGCTCCTTCCTGTGTTTAGGGGAAAACCCAGCTTCCAAGCCGGACAGTCGATACTTAGCCTGACTCTGAACCCACTCAGCGGCGTCCCCACGGGCTGTGCAGACAATGCCTTCGCACACCCTCTGCCCTTTCCCCGTGATGTCCTTGCCCTTGTCCTCAAAGAGTCCAGCCAGCCACACGGGACCCCTCTAAGCCTTCCCTGACCTCCCAGGTCAGACGTCCCTCCCCTGCGTCCCAGCATCCCATACTGAACTTTATTGTTAAAAGTGCAGCTGGATTTGTAATTACCCACTGACTGGGCCCCCTCCCTAGGCTGGGGGCGCTCTGAGCTGAGGGCAGGGGCCTGGCTCTGTGTACGTGTATCCGTTTCCTCCGTGCCTGGCCAGGGCTCGGCGCTCGGTGCTCGCTGAGTGGAGGAGTAAGCGTGGTGCCTTCAGCCCCGGGTGTCTGGGCCTGCTGAGCGCTGTCGACACCCCGGAAGCCGGCCTACCTTCACGTCCACGATGTGGTAATTAACCCGGAGCTCGTACTTCTTCAGCACCTGCAGAAGCGCCCCCACCGTCTCACGGGAAGTAAAGAACTCCAAGTAGGCCTGCGGGAGAGGGGCGGGCACCGCCACATCAGCCCGGGGCCTCGCACGACCCTGCTCCGTGTGCTGCTAAGCACACCACGTGCTCCGCGACACCGGGCGCTGGCCCTCCGGACCGTCCCGGGGAGGCGCCCACGCCCACACGTGTGGCAGGACTTGAGGCACTGGGACTAGCGTGGCCGTGCGGATCGCATCATGAATCCAGGCAAGGGGGACAGGAGCACGTATGTGAGGTGTTTCAGTCTGGACAGGTCTGAGGGACACCTGCCCCCCTCTCGCCACTAGGGAAGGTTTCACAGAGAAGCCATCTCAGAAAACGGACGGGAGGCCCAGTCTGACGAGCTGAGACATGGGAGAGAGGCCTGACTCATCCCAGCCTCCCCGCTCCCTTCACGGTAACACTGATGGCAAGGGCTTCTTGAACCCCAACTGCCCGTCAGGGGTTGAGTGGGGGCACTATTGTCCCCATTTCTCACATGGGGAAACTAGGTTCAGAGACGTTGAGCAACTTGGCCGCACGGAAGGTGCAGCAGACCTGGTCCTCAAATCCACGTCTCTGAAATTCCAGAGCCCACGGGCTTTAGTTTATAATGTAATTTTACCTCTAGCACCCCTTTCTAAAGAAAGGTGCCAACTCAGGAGACCAGTAACAGTTCCATTTCGTGAACGCTTCCCGCGTTCTTCCCACGTGCTAAGCACTTCCCATGCGTTGTCACGTTTCCGCCCCGGAACGTGACGGGATCTATCCCCATTTTGCAGAAGAGGCAGTTGAGGCTCAGAGCGGTCACGCGACCCGCCTGCCCAGGTCTGCCTGACATAGAGCATGAGCTCCTATCCGCTCTACCTCTCAGAATAAAGAGACCCCAGAGAGGAAGGCTTCTCTGTCCTCCTCTCTGGGGAACCCCTGGATGCCGGCCGGGGTGGGGAAGCCCCATGTGTCCCTGCCACACCTTCTGGAAGACATAGCCCCCACTGGGGCCCCAGCCCACAATGGGGTCGGAGGATGGCTTCCCGTTGATGTTGGGCTGGGAGTTGATGGTGAGGATGCCCTGCCGGTTCACTCGAAGCAGCTCCTCCTTCATCAAGCTGGTCTCGGCCGCCAAGGGCTCGTCATTCCAGGGCAGGCAAGTCACCTGGGAGAGAGGGCGGGCCAGGCTGGGGCGGCATCACGCCCGGCAGCCCGCCTTCCTCCCTCTTGCGGGCTCCGCCGGTCACCGGGCACCCCAGGCGGGGACTTCCCAGCTCACCCTTCCCTTTGCTGAGGTGCTGTGTCCAGAGAGAGGTGAGGCTTAGGTAAACAGGGGGCGGCATGAGTCCCAGCCCCGAGGCCTGGCCCACAGGGAGACAGGAAAGGGCACCTAACAGGGCCCCCCGAGGCCTGGCCCACAGGGAGACAGGAAAGGGCACCTAACAGGGCCCCCCGCGGCCCTCACCTTATAGCCATTCTGGTTGGGCTCTCCCGAGAGGTAGCAGGCAAAGACTTCAAAGACGCTTTCTTCCCCGGTCAGCTCCTCCCCCCACATCTTCAGCAGCTCCTCCCTCGGGGACTTGCTCGTCAGGTAGAAGAGATAGTAGTCCTTCAGCTCCCCGAAGGCTGGAGAGGAGGAATTGCCCCTGGCCAGGGAGGCACCCGGAGGGCAAGGCACACTCCTGACCCGGGGCTCCTGATGGAGGGACAGGCGCCCCCACCCACCCGGGGGCATTCTTGCGGATCCTGTCCCTGACTGCTCCCCAGAAAGCATGCAGAGAAGCAGGCAAACTCCCTTCAGCTCCCTCCCAAGAAACAGGACACACTCGCACTTGCTACGGGGTCCCCACCAGGTGCTCACCAGCGGCCGTTGGGGAACTCGTCCCACTCCTGGGTGCGGTAGATGTAACTCTTTGGTCTGGAGGCCCAGAAGATGGGACGCACGTCCTCCTCCCGGCGCTTGGGGTGGGCACTGACGGCCCAGGGCAGGGGACGCCTGGGGGAGAATGGAGACAGAACGAATGAGCAACTGGCCAGAGGACGCAGGAAAGAGGGGCGCACCACTGAGCCGGGTGGAGACCTCTGCTCTCACTCTGTGCATGGACTTCCCCCTGAGGCGGAACCCTAAGTGTACCGCTAGCCAGGGGAGACCTCCCTCTGGACGGCTGTGGTGGCCAGCACCACTAGGGCATGTTCACTCTGTGATTACTGACTTCTCCGCCCACCCGACCTTCCTCTGTGGCTCCTAGGCCTGAATTCGGGGCCGCCGGCTTCACCTGGGGTCCTCAATCCACATGCCCAGGCGCTTCAGCACCTCTGTGGTGGCCATCTCGCGGTTGAGGGTGTAGAAGTGAAGGCCTGGCACCAAGCCACTGGTCAGAAGCTCCTGGCACAGGCTCACAGCCTGCTCGATGCCATAGTTGCGGATGGCAGCGTCATTGTCTTTGATTGGCTCGATCACGTCCTTGATCTGCTGCGGTACCTCCAGCTTGGACAGTTTCACAAGCTGCCGAAGGGAGTGGTAGCCCTGCCCGAGACACAGGGGACTCTGGGTGCTATCTCCCAGCCCGTCTCTTCCCCGAAATACTTACTGCCCTCCCCATCCCTGCCGGGCCTCCTGGCCAACTGTCGCGTGGCACAGAGGGACTCCGGGAGGTCAGACCAGACTGTACACGTGCCCTCGCCTTGTCCTGCTTCTTCCACTCCACAGAGCATACCGGCTGCCCACGGCATTCCTGCCCTCGGTCTGAGCCAGCCCTTCCGCCCCTAGTTGTCTTCACTGATAACATAGTGGGCATCAAGGCCAGTGGTTCCCAAGCCACACTGATCATCAGCACGGCCTGTAAAACTTAAGTAACGTGAGAGTTCCCAGGCCCTACCTCAGATCTATTAAATCAGAACCTCTAGGCATGGGATTTGGAAACCTACATTTTGAAAAAGCTTTTCAGATGATTCTGATGACGGCCAAGTTTGGGAAACATTGACTTAACCAAGATTTATAACGACAGTGATTATCCCCTTTAGTGACACTTGTCAGCAGGCCCCTCCGACAGCCCCTGTTGCTGTCTGGGAGGGTGGGAGACGAGGTAATCAAAATGGGGTGGCATTTTCCAAGGACTGGAGCATCTGTCAGAAGGGAAATCCAATGAGCATCAAAGCACTTTACCAGGAACCTGGCATTTCAATTTCACCCCAGGGCCCTGGCCTATGCTAGGACAGCCCTCCTGGGACCCTCACCTGGATAGGAAAGATTCCGGGGAGGATGGGGCAGGTAATGCCTATCTCGCTGCAAGCCTTAACAAAGTGGAAGAATGTGTCAGCCTCAAAGAAAAGCTGGGTGATGATGAAGTCGGCTCCTGCGGATACCTTCTCCTTCAAGTACTTCAGGTCGGCCTCAAAGCTCCCTGCGTCGGGGTGGCCTTTGGGGTAACCTGCCGATAGGGATGACAGTTGGGAGAGGCTGGCTCCCACCTGCTCAAGGTGAATGACGAAGAGACCAGAAAGCTGGGAACCCAGAGTTCTCTGCCTCGGGGGTTCTGGACTCGTCCCCTGCAATACTGCAGCACGAACGGGCCGAAACAGTGGGTGGCTGGGCTCGCAGGGATGTGCCTCTCACTCCAGACATGACCCTCGGTGAGAGGCAGCCTATGGCCACCCGCCAAAGAATTGTGGGGGACAGCTCCCTGACCTGCCTCACGTCCCTTGCAACCAGCCGGGCAAAAAACCAGGCCTGCACTTTGTGGCCACAGAAAAGAGGAAGTACCACATTCAGCACGGGTCAGGCGGCATCTGGGGTCTGGGCAGTGGATTAATTGAACATCAAAATTATTCAGGGATCCAAGAGACTGAAAGTTCGAAACCATGCACACAGAGGGAAGCCTTGACTAAAGTGGAGATGTTCCACCTGAAGGAAAGAATGGACGGAATTCCGTAACTACCGCCAAAAGCCCAATGGTCTGTCATACGGGGAGAAGGGATTCACCTGCATCAAGTTCCTTATCAGTCATAGTCTGTCGCTTGTGATGACAGAGCCAGGATCGGTCCCAGCGAGCAGCCCCACCAGGTAACAATCTCCTGGAGGGTGAAGCACTGGGGCTGCCGGGGAGGCTGAGGATGGGATTCGGGAGGTGGGACCACATGTCACCTAGGCTCCTCCCCAGCTCTGGAAACTGATTGCTTCCCTGAGCGGCCCTGCCTGCAAAGGATGACGGTAGGCCTTGATGAAGCTACAGCGGAGAGGGGCAGAAGGAGAGGGAGAGGAGGAGACAGAGACAGACAGAGACAGACAGAGAGAGGGAGACAGAGACAGAGAGAACCTCAAGCATGCTCAGCGCAGAGCATGACACGGGGCTCAATCCCACGACCTCTGGGATCATGACCTGAGCCAAAACCAAGAGTCGGATGCTCAACAGACAGAGCTACCCAGGTGCCCCCATTTTCAACTTTTTATTACAGAAGTTTGAAAACTTACTACTCCCAAGTAATGAAAACAGTATAATGAACTCCCAGATCTCTAACAGGGATCAAGCCAGAGGAAAGGAATACAAATATCATCGGGGACTGTCCAGTGAAAAGATGCCCACAGAAGAATGCCCTGCCTGTGGGTGCACAGCTTCTGGAAGCAGAATCTGGTTAGAAACTGCATGCATACTCCTGACTCTGGTCTTCTTATATTTTTATTAAAATTTTTTTTTTTTTTTTTTTTTTTTTTTTTTTTTTTTTTTTTTTTTTTTTTTTTTTGCTTCTCCTCTGTCTTCTTGATGATGAGCCCCAGGATCACCAAAGTTAAATTATGTCCTGGTGAGGGGTGCTTGGGTGGCTTGGTCGGTTAAGTGTCCGACTCTTGATTTCAGCTCGGGTCGTGATCTTAAGGCTTCTGAGCTAGACCCTGGTGTTAGTCTCTGCACTGACAGTCCGGAGCCTGCTTGAGATTCTTTCTCTCTCTCCCTCTCTGCCCCTCCCCTGCTCATGCTCTCTCTCTCTCTCTCTCAAAAATAAATTTAAAAATTTTTAAAAATATATGTTAAATCTTAAAAAAAAAATGAAGCTATCAGGAGTGCTGGCTTCCTCAGCCTCAGCCCTGGGCAGGACCCTGAGCCAGGCTGCGGAGAGACAGCCTGCTTTGCTGTGATAAAGGCAGTTTTGTTCTGAAGAAACTGCAAGTCAAAAGGGAAGATAAAAACTCTTGTTTCAAGGGGTGAAACATGGGAGGGACTGAGCACCACAATTTCACTTTCAATAACAAGCTATTCTTCCAGCAGGAATTTCAAAAACAAGGCGATTTTCACAGCTGAGACTAGAGCTGTAAATCATCAGTATCAGCAAACACAGCACATACTTACATTTAGATTTTGCTCCATTTACTGTATTTTCTGTCACAGCCCCAATCTGCTGTTTTCCAACCCTGGGATCAGCCTTCTCGCCCACTTTATGACAGGCGAAGCACCAGACCCCTCGGTACCTGCAAGCTCACAGCTCAGCCAGTCTCCATGCGTGTAATGCCTACTGCACATGTGCGTGTTCCTCAATTAACTGACCCAAGGGTGGCCAGTGTGGGCAGCTAACACTTGAACAGGTGGCAATGCCCGCCATGTGCCTGACTCCTCATCAGGGCCTCCTACACTCACCTAAACACGCCTGTTGACTGTGAAAAGTGGATACGTACATGGGGGCCTGGGACTAAACCCAAAGCCATAGGCAACAACTAGCTACCTTGAAGCCACGTGGCTTATTTTGTAAAAATCACGTCACTTGGACATGCTACTCCAGAATGTGGCTATGTTTGTTTTAATATAAAAATGATATTTTCCCAAAAAATGTTTCAGAAAAGTTGTCACGCTAAATGATGTGTCAAAGCAATCCCTGGACTTCTGGTATCCCTGGCACATTTGCTTCACCGTACCCAAGCCCTGGTTTGAGAAGCTGAGGCCCAATCCCAGTAAGCGGGGGTAAGAGGGAAGGCCATTTCCAGCAAGTGCAACTTGCGTCTTGGCTGTAGCCCACAGAACGGACGCTGAGCTGATCCGATGCTCTCTCCTGAGAATTCAGAACCGATACTGAGACCTGTCGGTCAGTCTGGACTATTGGCTGGACGTGATCATGTACACTTAGGAGCTGGCAGCTGGTCAGTGTGTGTAAAAGCAGACCGATCAGAACTATCGGAAGCATGGAGCAAATGTGCAGTGGGAGGTAGAGAGGGGGTCAGGGTGGGGGTGGGGGGACTATGTGGCTCCAGACAGAATGAGGGAGGCCTTGGTTTCTGACTGCTTTCTGAGCCGGGGCCTAGTGAGGTCAGATGCCATTTCCTGACTGGGGTTCTGAGATTCCTTGCCCCCCCCCCCCCACCATCTTAATAAATATTCTTTTTGTTTAAAGAAGAAGAATAGGGCTAGGAAGCAAGGTAAGAGTGCAAAAAGGCAGAGGAATAAAAATTCAAAGGGTGGGGCAAGACAATGAGAGCAAGGGCATTGTGTGATGCACCCCTGAGCCTCCCTCACCTGGCACAGGCTCAGGCCCACGGCACCCTGGGATATCGGGTCCTGAACTGAGTGCTGGTGGGCGTTCTGTGCCCTCTGGGCGCGTCATTCCTTCCCTCCCCTGTCCCCATGCACTGGGAAGGCCCAGCCACTCACCTGCCACACAGACGTCAAAGTAGTCTCCAAACTCGCTTCGGATGTGCCTCACCAAGTCTGCAGCATAGCTGAAGCCTCCTTCCTCCTCTTCCCACTGGTCACCCACGGGGTCTGCAGGGGTGGCAGAGGTCACAGTCACTGGGTGTCACCCACCCTCCAGACAGCCTTTCTGTTCCTTCTCCCCACCCCCCACCCGGGTTGTCAGCTCCTCAGAGGTAGAGCCTTGATTTCCTCCAGGGTGCGCGTCCCTTCCTCCCAGCGTGGCACTTGGCAAATGGTGGCCAGGAAGACCGTGGCCATCCTGCCAAACGCTTACCGAGCACCGACTCTGCAGGCAGTGCGCCGGCAGGGCTAACCAGGGGGCAGCTGCGCCTCCTCAGTTAGCCTGGGGCGTCGGAGACCCCTTCCCTACCCCAATCTGGCTGTGTTCAGGCACCCTCACCCAACCCTACTGCTTACTCTCCCGCCCTCTTGGACCTCTTGCCTCCCGGGAGAATGTCTACTCAAGTGAGTTCTTGTGGAGGGCACGAGGCCACAGAATCCCACCCGTCCGGGTCCTCCTCCTCACACTTGGGTGGGACAGCAGGTACTAGAGGCACCGGCGACTGTCTCACCCCTGGGATCGATGCCAGAACCACGCTCTTTGATTGGGCCCAGGGCTGGGTACAGCCAGCGATCGATGACGCTGTGTGCGGCCAGGGCAGAGGGTTATCAGGCGCTGGCTGCATTCCCGCCTGAACTACGCCGGGGTCAGGAGGTCAAGAAGCGGCTCCGTGTGTGGTACCCACAGTGCTCACTACCCACAGTGCCCGTGGACACTACTGGCAGGGAGGGGACTGAGCGCGCTCAGTGTGGGACCCAGAGAAAAGTAAAGGACCGCTCCAGGGACAGAAGAGGCCTTCGAGGAAGTGAGATCCCAGATAGCAGGGTGCGGGCTCCACACCTCCCCTCAACGCCAAGATGTTCTTCAGGCCCAGCCGCTTGGCCTTGTGCAGATAGCCTGTGATCTGTTCCCGGCTCTGACAGCAGCAGGTCATGTGCAGGATGGTCTCCAGGCCACAGTAGTTCACGGCGGTGCTGGCGATCACCATGGAGGAGGTCTCCTTGTCTGAGCCGGGATCCCCTGCCGGGTGCCAGGTCACATCTATGAAGAGGGGGCCACCTGCCCCCATCCGATCAAACCTGTATGGAATTTCTTTCTGAAGAGGGGCTCCTGAGAGCACACTACCCTTCACCACCTTCCCTTGGGGCCCAGGGGTTAGGGAACCATCACACGCAGGTGGTAATCGGGCCAACTCCATTCATCTCCTGCTGGCTTCGCTGCTTATTAGCTGTGTGATCTCGGGAAAATTACTTGATCTGTCTGAGCCCCAGTCTCTTCACTGCAAAAACGTGCGAAGAACGGTACCTACTTCGTGATAACACTACGGAAGTACTACCATAGACAGCTCCACAGCTCTTAGAAAAGTGCCTGGTACACACCGAGCACTCAGGCAGTGTGAGCTTCGATGATGATGACGACGACTGTAGAGGTAACTGATGAGCAACAGTGAAACCCTTTCGTGTGAGAGCAGTACATCAGCCTTTTCAAAGCATTTGCACGCTCATTATCTCGGGTGAGCTAAGACACTTCGATGGTCAGAGGTTTGGGGAACTCTCAGAGTGGCAAACAGAGGCTCACTCTAGGAACGGGGAGAAAAGAGGGTCGGCAGACACAGGTTTCTTTCATGCTGCCTCCCGGCTGCGGTGCAGCGGCCAGCGACCTTATGGAACAAGGCCACGGTTCCCGAAGAGCCACAGGTGTGCACACGTGCACGAGCTGTAACAGGGTATTTAAACACCCTTGTGCCTTTAAACCTCAAAACCGTGAGAGCGAGCGACACATGGAAGATACAAATGGTAAAAAGCAGACACTTTCTTTCTTAAAAAAGGAACTGCAATTCATAACGTGCTAACGTAACTCATTTCGCGTTTCTAGATTTCAAGAGGCCTAAGTCAAATTCCTTACTTGTGGAAAATGTTCTCCAAGCCGCTGCTTTATGACTTCCCAAACTGTATTTGTGCACCAGCCCCAAGTTCCGCCAAAGAATGCGGTCTGAGAGAATGAACATTTTTAACCCGTTACGTGCAGTGTGTGACTCTAAAAATTCCAAGTTGCTTGCAGGGTCTGAAGCTGGCGCTCAGATGATCTCCCCCCCCCCCCCCCCCCCCCCCGCTCTTTTCCACCCCCTCTGGCGGCCTTCTTCTGCCGGGTCAAAGTGTGGCCCTGCCCCCGGGCTGCCGGTTTGCCTCCCCCACCCCCCTCATTCGGCCCCTATTTCCTAAGGACATCAGCGCACCTCGAGATGAGATTGACGGCCCCCTGAGCGGTCCGAGGAGGGAAGAATTCTAGGGAGAACCACTTGTCACCAGATTCCATCCTCCGCCTCATCTTCTCCCTGAGTCTGTCGTGGCGCTCGGGGTCCAGCCCCGGCGTGGAACATCTCGAACTATCCTTGGAGCTCTCGCTGCCACTGCTGCTGCCCTCCGAGCGGGACGTGGGGCCACCATCCCCTCTGGGTTCGTTCACCATGGCCGGGTTCCTGCTGCACGGGGTGGAGGGCAGGAGCGTCAGAGGGCAGGCAGCCAGGACCCGGAGTGGCAGGGTCAAGTGAGAGATGCTGCATTTCCACGCGGGAAGAAGGCTGGTGAGGGTAAGGGTGACGGTGCCCCCACCCAAGGGCTGCACACACCACAGCTATGACTGTCTACACTGCTTCACTCAAAGCTTTGCCCTCCACAGCTGCCTGGCTCTAAATAAACCAGCCCCCACCCGGCACAGAAACACGCTCTTTCAGCCCGTGGATCCTCGGTGACAGCTACCTGATGGAGGGTGGCACTGAGAACCTCCCGCTGCTGGCCTCCAAAGCCCACATTCGTAGGGAGGGGCAGCGGGGCCTGGCTAGGAGGACCTTGGGTGTTGGATGGTCCATCTCCGCCAGCTCAGACCCAGAGTGGGTGGGGACAAAACAGGAGGAACCTTCCCCCAGCCAGTGTGTTTGTCTGGGCGGAGGGAGGTGTGACAAGGGAAGAGCCCAGAGCTAGAGCTGGGGCCCTGCGCAAGGGGGCGGGGGCAAGGCTTCTAGGCGAGAGAGAGAGAGAGAGAGAGAGAGAGAGAGAGAGAGAGAGAGAGCGAGCGCTGGGGCTCTAGCAGCAGAAGCTGGAAGGAGGGGGATGTTGACTAGAGGCTGCAGGGGTTGGTGGATATGAGACCAACAGACGTTCAGGGTCACTGGATCACTCTCCCAAGAAGGCAGAGCTCAGCCTGGCCCTGCCTGGAATATCTCCTGTTACTTGGAACGGTTTGTGTGCTTGCAGGATGGAAGGGTGCGGGCATGACAAGGCAGCCAGATTTCTCCTGAGTTCACGCTTCTCCAAAAAAAGACGCGTCATGGCTTAGAACTTGACATTGAGTAGGTTCCACAAGGAAACAGACCCAAATTCAGTAAGGGCGTGAATTTATGTTCAACTCAGAACAAAAGCTGTCCGGTCTGTGCCTGCCTTCCAGACTGTCCTCCTTACACACACCACTGAAGTCAGTTAAAGTAATTATAGTGACTGCACAGCAACCACATAGGAAGCCCTGAGCCTTGGCAACCACAGGCAGGCCAACGGAGAGCACGGCGTCATTGGCCGGTTTGGTGGGGAAAATAAGACAAATTCTTAAAAACAAAACAGAACGCTACTCTTGCACAGCAATGTGCAAACACACACTTTTGGTAGCGAAAATCCAATGTGTGGTGACTTGGGGTCATCAGAGGAACAACCAGGCCAAGTTCATTCCTTTCAGGGATCATCCACTGCCAAGCCAGTGTTCTTAACTATTTGGGGGCTCTAGACTCCTGAGAAATTGATGAAATCCACTGCTCCTCTCCCCCGAAACACACACAAGTGCACATAACACAAGTTTGCACGTCCAAAGTCAAGGAGTCAGGACCAGAGTAAAAACACTCATACCGACGGTTTTTCTCCCTAGGGATGCCCATTTTGATCCTAAAACTCGAGGTTCTCAGCAGGAATGGCCAACGTGAGTGAAGAAGGGAAGAATGTCAAGATGGGCCTAGCTGGCCTTCCTCCTGAACTCAAGAGAGTGGCTCATTAACTGTCTGCTGGAACCAAACCAGGAGAGGGGGCAGGAAGCAGAACCACCCACGAACTACCTGCTCTTTCGTTTCTTTAATAAAGACTTACAGCATTCCTAGAACGTGCCAGGCATGTGCCTTCTTTCAACCTTCTACCTCCCAGCACTTACCCATTTTAAGCTGGACTCCCATAGCACCCAACACAGGGCTGTAATTGTGGCTTCACGGTTTTGTCTCCTCTCCTACCCCCCCACCCCCACCCCAGTGCCCTGAGAGGAGAGCCCAATATCCTGCCTATGGCATCCCCACGATGATAAAAGCCAGCACTCAGCGCCAACAGGTCAGGCACCGTCACTCTCTTCTCAAAATAACCTTCTGACATTTACTGACCACTCGCTTAATCTGTGCCAAGCACCGCGCAGTGCGCGAATGCAAAACCCATCGCTCCCAGAAGGGCCAGGGGTGGACACCTGTGCGCAGCCCGACGCAGTGGGCACCGCAGACGGCAGTGCCAGCGGCCCACAGGTGCTCAGCTGGGAGGCAGGTTTAAAAGGCTGGAGCCGGAAAAACGCCACCGGCACCCGGGTGGCTTCCAAAACCGCGAATCTAGTCACCGGGTCACTGGGTCATGGTGGGGGCGGGGACGCGGACCCAGACCCGGTCCCGAGGGTCTGGGTCACCACCCCCGTCTCAGGGCCGCCTCTTCCCCGGGGTCCCTCCGTCCAGGTCGGAGACTGCAAGGGAGTCTTCGTTTCAGGGTTGGAAGTCACTGAGGTTCGCAGCCATTGGAGGTTACAGAGGTCCCCCGGGGGGCGTGCGCCGAAGAGCTGGAGCCCACCACCTCGAGGGCCGGGCCGGGCCGGGCCTCCCTCGCTCCCCGCCCCTCGGTGGGTGGTCCCCACTTCCCGGATATCCCTCCCTGGCGACCCCACGCCTCGCTTCCACTCACCCTCCCTTGGCGGGTGACTCAGAGCCCTCGCACCCGCCGCAGCTGCGTGACCGCTGTGTGAGCGCCGGAGGACGGGCGGGGCGCGCGGGGGGCGGGGCGCGGCGCAGGTGTCAGGTTGCAGTGCAGACGGAGGCGGGACGAGAGGGCGGAAAACATCCGTGCGGGAGACCGGAAGCTCCATCCCCAATATGGCCGCGCCCAGAGGTCTCTTTGGAAGTGGTCCCTCCACCGTCATGTGACGCGGGCCCTCGCCCCACCCGTCTGCAGCCACTCCCTGTCTCGGTCCCAAGCTCGAGAGGGCCACGTGACACTGTCGGGGCCAGTCACGTGAGGCGCGGATTCTGGGTGGGAGGGGGTCGGTGGAGGGTTCCGGAGTGGCAGTGAAGGAGGGAGATGGCGGGGTGCAGGGGGTCCCTGTGCTGCTGCTGCAGGTGGTGCTGCTGCTGCGGTGAGCGTGAGACCCGCACCCCCGAGGAGCTGGTAAGGAGCAAGCGGAGCCCGCCTGGGGAGGGGGCGGTTGCCAAGGGATGGCGAGAGGCGTTGCCGGGGGGTGGGGCCGAGCCGCGCTGGGGCCTCAGGTGGCAGCGGGTGGGGTCTGGGGACTGCATCCTAAGCTCTCGAAGCATCGGCCGGGCTTCACGTGCCCAAGTCTGGGGTCTTTTCTCATAACCCCTCCCTGGAATCTGAGGGAATATCCAGGCCCGCTCCAGTTAATCCCCTCCGTGTTTTCTTTTATTTCCATGTGAAAAGAGTTTTGAATGAAACCAGCGTTTTCAGAATGAGCCCCTTCACTGGACTTTGTGCTTATCATGCAGCTGGCTTAGTTTCCCCAGCCCTTTCTCACCGCATCCCTCACCTTTTCTGGGTCATTGATAATCCAGCTTCCCTCTGCAAAGCACCCTGGGAAGACTTGAGTTGCTGTGTCCCAGAGTTGACAGGTCCCTTCTGTTTTCAGATTCGCCACATTGTCAGATGGAACCTGATTTTTTCCCCCCTTTAGCTGGCAAGGGACATCTTTGAGGTGTCCTGAAATCGTTATTTGAAGAACACATCAATAGAAACAAAGAGCTCAGCTGGATGACCGTAGATTGCCACCCACAACACCCCCTATCCGAAAAGTGGTGTTTTTTTTTTGTTTTTTTTTTTTTGAGGTCTTGTTCCCATTTGATAATAGTTCGAGACGATTTGGAAATTAGCAACAAATTTCCATAAATACTTCTGTTTATTTTTACTTTTAACCGTTAAAAGAGTCTTGCTTTTGTGGATCTGTTTTTCTAGACCATCCTTGGAGAAACACAGGAGGAGGAGGATGAGATCCTTCCAAGGAAAGACTATGAGGTGAGATTCTTAGATGCTGTCTTGGGTAACAAAAGCAGTGAGTGACCTGGTCACTTCCGACGGAAACATTAGGATTTCAGTGAGAATGCTCTTTGTCTCTCCCAGGGAGTGAATGGGTAAGAAGAGGTCATGTGTCTCTCTCTCTCGAGAAACGAGCTGTTTAACAAGCCCTTTTCTCACCATGACCCCAAAACAGGGTCTGGGTATGTCTCCATGCATTCACGGGTCTATGGTACCTTAACCTGGATAGAATATGTTTGCTGTTAAACTATTTGCTCTTACAGCTAGAGACCCAGAGTCAAAGCCACTGATAGTGTGTGTTCATAACAGGTGTGGGACAGGAGTGTGTGCTTCTCTTCTGAGAGAACTTCGTTTTCAGATAGATGATTGTTTCCTGCCCAAGGAACTTTTTTCTGAAGTGCTCTTAATTATAGTCCTTGTTTCAAGTATGGGATTTTTAGTGTGTGTGTGTGTGTGTGTGTGTGTGTGTGTGTGTTTAGTAAGGCCAGTGCTGCTGGAGTAAAACCAAACAAATACACCTCTTTATCATTTAATCCGTTTACGATAATGTGTCTGTGATTTTTGAAATAACAAAAACAAGCCTTGGTTATGATGGAGAATTCTTAAACTGTTTACAAAAAGAAGCTAGAGAAAAACCCATAACCCTGTTCATTAAAAGATGACCATTAACCTGACTGAATGTCCTTTTCCATGTTCCCATTCCTGCTTTTTTTAAGTAACAAGTGTGATTTTTACTACATGTACTATTTTAACATGTTTTCCCCCAACTTGAAAACAACTTTCGTATTGCTAAGTACTTTCCTACAGTATCTTTTTAAATAGACAAATATTTTTTATTAAGCCACAATTTATTTAATTTGATTTTTTTATAGGATGAACTGTATAGTCTTGACTATCCTTTCTTGTTCATTTTTAATCGCTTCCTTAAGCAGTTCTAAGAAGTGTAATTAATCATGCATGTATAACGCTTTTTTAAAAATGTCACATAGGGGCGCCTGGGTGGCTCAGTCGGTTAAGTGTCCGACTTCGGCTCAGGTCATGATCTCATGATTTGTGAGTTCGAGCCCTGAGTCGGGCTCTGTGCTGACAGCTCAGAGCCTGGAGTGTGCTTCAGATTCTGTGTCTCCCTCGCTCTCTGCCCCTCCCCCACTCATGCTCTGTCTCTCTCTCTCTCAAAAATAAATAAACATTAAAAAAATTTTTTTTAAATGTCACATAGACTAAAAGTTCAATATTTTAGGGCACTAACAGACTAGTTTTCTTTTTAACATTTTATCTTTTGCTGTAGAATTTAGTACAGCTAATAGGATTTATTAGTATAACATGGAATTTCAAAAAAACCTTTCATTATAGAGAATTTCACACATAGAGAAAAATGGACAGGATAGTATATTGAAATCCCTTGTACTCATCATACAGTTTCAGCATTCAACTCCTGCCCAACCTTGTTTCATCTGGCTCCCATCCTCTTCCCCTTCCCTTATTATTTTGGAGAAAATTCTACCCATCACGTAATTTCACCCATAAATAATTCAACATGCATCTGTAGAGGATAATGTTTTTGTTTTTTTTTTAATGTTTATTTATTTTTGAGAGAGAGGGAGAGAGGTGCAGAGTATGAGCGGGGAGGAGCAGAGAGAAAGGGAGACACAGAACCTGAAGCAGGCTCCAGGCTCCAAGCTGTCAGCACAGAGCCCAACACGGGGTTCAAACTAACAAACTGTGAGAACATGACCTGAGCCAAAGTAGGACATTTAACCTACTGAGCCACTCAGGCGCCCCAGGGATTTTTTTTTAGCAAAACAGGATACCATGTTCATACCTAAGAATTTAACAATAATGCCTTGATATTAAATGTCCAGTGTTCAAATTTTTCAGTTGTCTGATAAATGTCATATAATTTTTTAACAGTTTGTTTCAACCCAGTTCCAAATAAGGTCCTCACATTGCATTTGTTTGATTATCTTTTAAGGTATATTTAAACTTTTTTTTTTTTTTTTAAGTAATCTCTACTCCCAGTGTGGGGCTCAAACTTGCAACCCCAAGGTCAAGAGTCACAAGCCCACCAGGTGCCCTCCTTCTAAATTTTTTTTAATCTGTAGGTCTCTCCTTCATCTTTTTCTTCCCTTGCAGTTGACAGAATAATTTTAGGACTCTGGCATTTGCCAGTTGCACCACCGTGGTATATGCTACACTGACGGGAATGCTTTTCATGAATCAAAATAAAAAAGCACAGTATCTACTGTGCACACATCTACTGATGTGTTTTCCCATATTTCTAAAATATTTGTGTCCGTGCACACTGTTGAGAGGTTTGCAACAATTAGTATAAGAAGCCCCATATTGCGCTGTCACCTCACATTCCCTCACTGAGCCCAGTGATGTCACCCTGAATGTGTGACCATGACTGGAACTTTCTGGCAGCCTTCATCTACCCCCTGGAACTCACCATGGTTTCTCTGCTCCATTGATCCTGCTATTCCCAGGCCTCCTTCTCTCCTTTTACTAAATTGCACTTACGTTTGTAATGCGTTTACTTTCACCTGATATGCATATTTATGTAAATGTTGTGGGTTAATGTTCTTTCATGTGAGTCATTAATATTTCTCAATTAACTATCTTCAAGGATGAGCTTCTTGAGAACATTTGCCTTGCATAAGAGCAAATTTAGCTGGACGCTTAATCAGAAAAGTCTGCTCAGATTTTATTAGGGATCACCTAGAAAACCCTTCTTTTGAAAATCTTTCTAAAATGTGCTCCTTCTCATTCCTGCCTCACTAAGAGTTCATTACACCTACTTGACTAATTTCTTTGATAAGTTGGGGGTCTTACAAGATGTTAGGATTGCTGTTTTGACATCCTGTCTCGTTCTGGATGGTTCATCTGTGGGATGAGTCTGTTAACAGACAGTGATGTTTCATGCTGGTCACAGACCCTCTATTGCTGTTTTGAATTAGGGAAAGGCACCCCTCAGAGCAGAGGATTTAGAATAAAAGGCCTCTCCCTCTGGGCCACAGCAGCTCCTGTAGCTCAAGACCCATTGAAAGTGCTTCTTGTTGGTGGAACGTGGGCTGCCTTTCAGCCCCACTTGCCCTCTTCCCCCGCTCCCCCCACCGTGGCTGTGTACCATTTTGCTCATAACTTTGGGCAGCAGGACACCTATACACATTTTATTAAAAAAAAAAAAAAAAAGTTGAGGCGCCTGGGTGGCTTAGTCAGTTAAGCATCCGACTTCAGCTCAGGCCATGATCTCATGGTTCGTGAGTTCGAGCCCCACATCGGGCTCTCTGCTGTCAGCACAGAGCCCACTTCAGATCCTCTGTCCCCCTCTCTCTATGCCCTCCCCTGTTCACGTGCACACGTGTACTATCTCTCTCTCTCTCTCTCAAAAATGTAAACATTAAAATTTATTTTAAGTTGTTAGCCCCCCACCCCCGACCCAAGAGCAGAATACAGCAGAAATAAAAGGAAGTCCATTGTCACAAAAGAGAAGTAAACGATATCTCGTTTTAATGAATAAATTATCTAGTCCATTGGTACGTACTTAACAAAGTGTCAAACTCAATTTAAAAAAAAGAAAAGATCGATGTCCTGGTGTTAGAATTGTTTTCAAAATGTGCCTTTTAACAGTTTTATTGAACTTATAACTCATAGTCTATACAGTTTATCCATCTGAAGTATATGATGGAGTGGTTTTTGTAGTATATTCACCGAATTGTGCCACCATCCCCAGATCACTTTTAGAACATTTTCATCACCCCAACAGGGAACCCTGTACCCATTATTGGTCACTGCTCACTCCCCTTGACCTTGACCCTCACCCTAAAGAACCACTAGTCTACTTTCTGTCTCTAGAGATTTACCTGTTCTGGACATCTGAAAAACCTCTTAAATGTTTATGAAGCCGTAGCATTATTAAACAAACCATGAAGCACATAATTGGCTGGCAGTTTCTCTATATGTTTGGTATGAAGGACATTCGTATTTTTCAACATTTTTTCCCTGTTTGTTCCTGGAATGTGATATAACCTTAACGTTTTTTTTTTTTAAATGTACATATATATTTATATGTATGTATATAAAACACATATAAATATGTATGTATTACACGCACATACTCTATATCCCACCCCTTGCGCAGTAAAAAAATCTACATATAACTTTTTGACTCTCCAAAACTTTCTACTAATAGCCTACTGTTGGCCTTACTGATAACATAAAGTCAGTTAACCCATAATTTGTATGTAACGTGTATCATATGCTGTATTCTTACAATAGAGTAAGTTAGAGAAAAGAAAACGTTAAGAAAAAAGAGAAAATACATTTACAGTACTGTACTGTATTTTTTGAAAAAAATCCGTGTACAAGTGTATTTGCTCAGTGCAAATCAGTGTTACAGGGTCAACTGTATTACACGTATAGTATGTTATGTATATGTAATCACTAAATACATACACATCCTCATCATTCACAGATGAGTCCGTTTCCTGGCAGAAGTATTTTTTACCTACTGCGGTATTTTGTTTCGTAATCAGAAAAAAGAACGTCTTTTTTAAATATAAAAAGTACATGTGAGAATTTCAAACAACACCCAGATGTGAACAGCCACCTCAGAGATATGCATTGTTAACAGTTTTCCCAGGGGTGCTTGGGTGGCTCAGTCGGTTAAGCAGCCAGCTTGATTTCAGCTTAGGTCATGATCTCACAGTTCATGCGTTCAAGCCCCACATCAGGCTCTGTGCTGACAGTGTGGAGTTTGCTTGGGAGTCTGTCTCTCTCCCTCTCTCTCTACCCCTTTCTGCCTCTCTCTCTCTCTCTCTCTCTCTCTCTCTCTCAAAAAATAAATAAGCTTTAAAAAAAATTTTTTTAAAGTTTTCCCAGATGTCTGGCATTATCTGCTGACATTCAAATAATCTTAATTTTGTGTCATCAAAACAGGATCATATTATATATTTCATTCTGCATCTGGCTCTGTTTGTGTACTTTGCATTTTCTTTTACTTAATAACTTCTATACATTTTCCACATCCGTCTGTGGAGACCTATCATAATTATGGTTATGTAGTCTTCCGTATTTGGATGTTGGATCATCGATTTACTACGTTGCCTGTCGATGCCCCAGGACCCTTTGAAAAAAGGGATTTGGACTTTGGGGATACGTATGGATGGAATAAATTGTCACGTGTCACACCTGTGTTTGGCTGACTGCTGACTCTTGTCGTGGGAGTGTGGCTACCGGGCCAGCGTCCAGCTTGTTCACCAGCCTATGCGTAGGTAGCAACAGGTTTAGGAAGGAGAGAACACACAACACATCATTTCCTTTGTTGCCAGACTGCTGCTTCTCTTACAAAACATAGAAGAAATAAAATTAGTTCCTTTGAGTTGTTTCTCAAGATGCCTCTGGCACACACACAGATTTGTTGCAGAATAGCCGTGTTGCAGAATAGCTCAGTTTAAGGAACACTGCTGTCGATGCAGTTTTAGGAGCTGTGCTGAATCTGTGCCTCTTCCCAACATAAGCTGAAAGTTGCTTTTTAAAATACCTTGCACGTTGGTTCGTCTCGTGACTAACCTCTTTCTCATGGAAGCTGACTACTGAAGAGACTTGTAATTAACTGATTCTCTAAATGAATTTGGTTCTGGTTAGTTGATGTAGTGGGATAAGTTGGGGAACACTGATAGCCAGAGGTCTCTTCATGTTTCGCAGAAGCAGGATGTTTAAAGGTAGGTAATCGAACGCTTTTCCTACAGCGGGAGTCTGTAGCCGTGCTGCTGGAACGTTCGTGCACGTCCAGCACCAATTCTGATGTGACAGATCAAAGGTCTGAGATGCTGCACTTCTAACCAGCTCCCCCCCCCCCCCCCCCCCCCGGTGCTACAGGCCCACTGCCCTACCCGTCCACACTTGGAGTAGCAGGAACCTAGAGCTTTATTTTCCAGGTTTCGGTAATTGTTCCTGTCTTGTGACTTTTCTTACTCCTGTTTGTCTTTCAGAGTTTGGATTATGATCGCTGTATCAATGACCCTTACCTGGAAGTTTTGGAGACCATGGACAATAAGGTGAATCCCTTATTGATTTCTTGGGACTGGAGAGATCTCACAGTAGCTTCTTTTTCCCATCTAAATGCCCCTGTGAATAGCCTTACTCCCGTGGCTTTTAGCCCCTGTCGTGAGATATCTGCATTTACTCCTGAAACCTTCACCCTGTCAACCACAGTACCCACAGCCAGTGTACCTGGCCCAGCCTCTTACAGTATATCCTTCTAGCCTTGTAAAGCACCTGCTATAGCAGACGCCATTACCGTGCTTGCTGTCCCTGTGGAATCTAGCCTGACCCTGATTGGCCAAGATGTGTTCCTTCCTTGCTGCCAACAAAACCATATAATGAACTGAGCTTGTCTTTCTCTGTGTGAACAGAAAGGTCGCAGGTATGAGGCGGTGAAGTGGATGATGGTGTTTGCCATTGGAGTCTGCACTGGGCTGGTGAGCAGGCGGGGGCGTGGGGATGTGGCGGGCCAGAGGGGTGGCAGAGGTCAGAGGGCAAGTCATTTGTCATGATAACAGAGACCACCTTTTCTGTTTTTCTCCCCCGCCCCCAAATAATAATCCTGACACCGTTTTCATGTCTTGTTTTTCTCTTTATGAAAGTGAACCAGACATCACTGGTACTCTTTAAAGCACTCAAAGGCTTGGTTAGGACCAAGCTGTCGTAACACGGCATTGTCCCGTCAGGCAGACATAGTGGGGAGAGTACTGAGTGGAATTTGAGGTCACTCTGTAGGGAAAAAGCAAAGGAGTGAAACAAAACCGACCGTCGTACCCTTTCCTTTAGTATGGCGTGCCCATAAGCAGGACACCGTAGACCTCAGTGAATTTATTGTCCTGGGCTGCTTCCCTGCACGTGGCTTGTTTTATCTAGAAGATAGAGCTGGTGGCTGTGGGTGGAGGAACATGCCTGAATGCATGTTCAGCCGGCTGGGGTCGGCTTGCTCGTATGTGAATCACAGACCAGAAAAGATTATGAAACACTGCCAAACTTGAGTAGTAGCACAAGGCCTGGAATCCCAACTGCTGACCTAACCACACTTAAAGCTGGGGAAGAGAAACTGGAAAAGTCAGCAGACAGTCAAAATGAGATGTCAGATATGATTTGCCATCAGTACAGTGTTAGAATAGGCAGTCTTCCTCCATCAGGGCTGCCTTTTATCCTATAATAAAAACACCGACTTGCAGGGATTTAAACGACAGGTGTTTATATCTCACGGTCCTGGAAGCCAGGAAGTTCAAGATCAATGGTACCAACAGATCTGTGTCCTGGGCTTCCTGGCTCCTGGCTGTGTCCTCACAGGGCAGAAGGGGGCAAGAGCTCTGTGGGGTCTTTTATAAGACTACTAACCTTATTCACGAGGGCTCCATGCTAAGGACTTACTTAAACCACCCAAAAGGCCCCATCTCCTAAGGTCGTCACAATGGGGGTTAGAATTTCACCAGATGAATTGGCGGGGGGGGCATGCAAACGTTCAGTCCAGGACTGGGGTTATAAGTATTCCTAAGCAGCAGCCTGTTTATCTCTCTGGAATGACTACAAGTCTCACCTTGACTCTGTATGATATACCCATAAAATGCAAACATGTGTTTAATGTAACGTACCCACAAAGGCTATGACCAATTTTTATTTTTCTGGCGCTTGTCAAATTTTTACTGTAGTAGATTCAGAGGCCAAGGACCATCTTACTAGTTAAGACAGACGGCACTCAGAAGGCCTCTTTAGTGACATTCTGATGGATGCCGATGTGGGGGGAACTTGGGTTGACCGGATTGTTTTACTGAAATTTTAGAGTGTCTACTTTGTTGTGTATGTTTCTGGTTGCAAATTTCCCGGCAGTAAGCATCTACATGTTTAGTCTTTCTGCTACTTTCATATCAAACTCCTTTGAGCTGCCATTTACCGGTACCAGCAACTATACCATGTACCTTCGTGTTATTGGAAGGCAGACTTGCCTTTATAGCCTAGCAACCAGCCCTTGTTACTGCTTGGCTCTCTTATCCTTAGATCTGTCACAGTATCTGCTGCAGTACTTGAAAGCCTCCAGGCGTTGGCTTGAGGGAAGGCCAGAGTCAAAGGCATGAAGCCTTTGATCCTGAATCCACCGAATCATAAACCTTTCCTGAAGTTCTCCTTTAAGCCCCGAGCCGAGACTTGGGGCTTAACATGGACTGGTTGGTGGAGCTTTTCCATACACACCTGAGTAAATGTTGTTTTTCAAAGTTACATCCTAAGCTATATACTTAGCTAAGCATCACTGAAGATATGACTGGAATTCTTCATCTGAAACTGCCTTTGGAACATGCTGAGCAGTCCACGATTCTGGATATTACTGTAGTCACAGGATGGCCTTCCTCGGTTTCACGTCTTTTCTGGCATCCTTTTCCCTCTTTGTCTTACCCTCCTTCTCTCGGCAGAGCTATGCCCCCGTCCTTTGTTCTTTGGAGAGGCGGTGGGGCCAGGCTGGCAGGGAATCTCCTGGAGAGTCAGAGTCCCTAACAGGAAACCTGTTTCCGCATTGCCTGTTGGTAACACGGGTGCAAGTGCCAGCCAGGAAAGGCCAGGGGGTCACCCCAGCCTCTGAGCAAAGTACCTGCGCCCCGGTGGGGAAAAGCTGTGTGACGGTTTGCTTGCTCTTCACAGGTGGGTCTCTTTGTGGACTTTTTCGTGCGCCTCTTCAGCCAGCTCAAGTTTGGAGTGGTTCAGACCTGTATCCTTTTCCCGGTTCTTGGCATTCCCAGATGTCAGCAGTCTCTGACTTTGCTCTCTTACCTAAGAACAGTAGACGGGGCCTGTTGAAGAGTTTTTATTAGCCATTCAGCTTAAGTTTTTTAATGATCATTGAAGGACACAGGAGGAAGAATTTGCTAGAGACTCGTGTTCAGGTTGGTAAGACACAGATCCCACAAAGATGCCTGCTCTTCCCAATCATCTGTAAATTCAGTGTGTCCCAGTCACAATTCCGATAGAGTTTTCGAGGAACTGGAAAATTCTCTTCCTAAATTTGTTGGAAAGAGTAAAGGGCCAAAGGTGGTCGAGACAGTTTTGAACAAGCAGGGGGAACTTGTCCTACTCAACGTGAAGGCTTGCATAATTTAAGATATAGTAACTGAAACCATGTCATATTGGTGCAGGAATTCCCAGTTAGGCCAACAGAAGGTAACAGAAGCAGAAATTATCTTGCACATGTAGAGAAGTATGGTGAATGACAGAGTTAATGTTGTAAGTCTGTGAGGAAGAGATAGATAATTTAACAAAAGATGCTGGGACACTGGTTATCCATCTGGAAAAATATAGATTCCTACTTTGCACTGTAAATTAATTCCAGATGGATTGAAGATGTAAATAAGCAAAACAAAACTTGAAGAGACCACGTGATGTCAAGAGTAGGGAATAATTTCTTAAAACTCCAGGAGGCGCAGAGTGAAAGGGAAAAAGGTCAATAAACTTGACCACAGCAAAGTAAGTTTGTTTTTCGTTCTTTTTTTAAAAAAAATTTTTAACGTTTATTTAGTTTGGAGAGACAGAGTGCAAGCAGGGGAGGGGCAGAGGGAGAGGAAGACACAGAATCAGAAGCAGGCTCCAGGCTCTGAGCTGTCAGCACAGAGCCCGCCACGGGGCTCAAACTCACAAACCGTGAGATCATGACCTGAGCCGAAGTCAGATGCTTAACCGACTGAGCCACCCAAGCACCCGAGTTTGTTTTTCATGCAAACAAAAAACCTCAAACCACAACAATAAAACACCATAAACAAAATGGAAAACGAGTCCACAGCCTAGGAGAGGTGGTTCACCATACATTTAAGAGGCAAGCAATTCGTATCTGGAACACAGGAAGAGGTGCAACTCGGTAAGGAAAAAGCCTAGTAGAAAAATGAGCAAAGGAGCAAACAGGCAATTCTCAGAAAAGGAAAATTGAATGGTCAGTAAATAAACCTGGGGAAAGGGTTCCCCTCACCACTAACCAGGGAAATGCCAACCAAATAGACAGCAACTCCTGAATCCCTCTTTTTCCTGCGGACCTTGGACCTGGGACATGTACGTACCGTTCATTACAGCTTTGTGATTGCAGAAAGGTGAAACCACACCAGGTGGGAGAATGGAAACATTGTACCACTACAATGGTACCATGGTACAATGGTTCGTTTGGTGTGATTTTACGCAGAATTTACAATGAATGGACCAGCGCCGTATATATCAACATGACTAATTCTCAAAAACTTGATGTTGAAGAAGAGAAAAGAGGAAATTGTAGAATGTGTAAGAAGGCAATCCCATTATTTTAGTTTCAGAAACATATACTACGATACGGCTACGTATAAAAACACAGAAAGACACACAATAATTTCAGGTTAGTGGTTTCTCTGAGGGGAGAGAGGGAGGGAAACACAGGATTTTTTTTTTTAATGGTATCTAATATTTTAATTAAAAAAATAACCTGGAGCAAATTCAGGATTTGTTAAAGTAAGGATGGAGGCGGGGGGGGGGGGGGGGGGGGGGGGGGGGAGGGTGTTTGTTACTTTTTATAAAGTGAAGTGTTGATGTGAAATGTTGGGGTCCGGGAGTGAATGGTCAAGAAAGATTCCTGCGACGTTTTGGTGCAAAAAAAGGTGGTCTTATTAAAGCACAGGGACAGGAGCCATGGGCAGAAAGAGCTGCCCCAGGATTGTGAGGAGTGAGTGATTATATACTTTTAAGTTGGGAGGGGGTCAAGGATAGCGTTAAGTCTTTTTTTTTTTTTTTTTTTTTTTTTTTTTTTTTTTTGCGTTAAGTCTTTAAGGAATTTGGAAGCAAGGTTTCCAGGGCCTTGAGAGGCTAGCTGCTGTTAAGATAAGGTTATTTACCATTGTCCAGTAAAATCTTTGTCGTGGAACCCTTCAGATGTGTTATCAGTGGGCCGTATGTTTGAAGGATGATTGCTAACATAAACCTTGGGTTGGGAGTTCAGATAAAAGAAGTTTCCAAAGGGATTTTCGTATGTTAAAGAAGACTGAGGATCCCGGAGGTCGAGCAAATGTCACACTAAAGTTGCCCTTTGCCAGGAGCATTAAGGGTCAGACATTTGAGCTCCTGGAGGGCAATCACTGTACCACCTCAAGTATTTGTCGATGGGCTGCAAGTTGTAAGGTTATTTGAGTTTTTCTACATTCCTTTTGCCTTTGTTCTGCCCATCACTATTTCATAATTTAAAAATGGCCCCTCACGTAGAAGACATCTCAGGCAGTTTCCTTTTTTTTAAGTTTACGTATGGAGAACAGGAAGATGCACAGGAGACAGCCACTACGTCTTAGAGGAAGGGACACCGCACCATTTCAGGTGATGGTGGGAACGCCCTTGACTGGCGGAGCATGTTTTCCTTAACCCTGGTTCTGTAGCGGTGGAGGAGTGCAGCCAGAAAGGGTGCCTTGCCCTGTCCCTCCTCGAGCTCTTGGGTTTCAACTTGACCTTTGTCTTCCTGGCAAGCCTTCTCGTCCTGATTGAGGTGAGGTGGTGTGGGTGTTGCCTTTTTGCTAACGAAGTTTCGGATTCTTTCGTGTCCACTGCTGGAAATGCCGGGAAGCTGAATCAGACTTAGAAATGTAAGTTCCGGCAGAAAGTGGCCCCTCCTACACTTAAGAGTTGTTTCTGAAAGTAAAGGTTTCAGCCTCTGGTGAGATTACAGAGGAAAAGTCCAGATTAGGAGGGTGGTTCTCAACCGTGGCAGCACATTAGAGTCACCTGGGGGACTTTAAAAAATGACTTTAAACTAACTTTAAAAATGGCAGATACCCGGCTCAAATGAATGAGATCGGAGTCTCTGGAAGGCGAATGTCTGCATTGGCAGATGCAAGTTTCCCAGGTGATGCTGACTCACCAGAACCTGATAGGAATGCAGCTGTTTCGGTTTCCCCTCAGACCTGCTGAGTCAGAAACTCAGGGTGGGGCCCACCGGGTGATGCTGATGCGAATGAAGGGCAGCCCCACCCCCCCACCCCACCCCACCCCCCCACACCTTGGTAGTGAGGCTGTTGCCAGTAAGCCATAGGACCAATGGATTTTGAGTTTATGGGTGTCCTACTCTCCCCCCTCAGCCAGTGGCAGCAGGTTCTGGAATACCCGAAATCAAATGCTACCTGAACGGTGTGAAGGTGCCCGGAATTGTCCGTCTCCGAACCCTGCTCTGCAAAGTCTTTGGAGTGCTGTTCAGTGTGGCTGGAGGTAAGGAAGCTCTTTCTGACTTTTATCCTTCCAAGTATTCAGGGGGTGAAGATAACAAGAAGCATCATGTACGTAAATTAAGTCGATCTGGATTTGAAGGGCCTGCCCTCTGACCCCTGCACTGTTTCTTGGTAAGTCATTGTTTTAAATGTAGACACGTTAGGAAGTTACCAGAGATATGTGACAAACACATTTAGTTTTGGAGTAGTGTGACCATCTAGTTGGTCCATGGAGTTGGCTTTTAGCAAAGTCAGCAAGCTTTTTGTGTAAACAACCAGACAGTAAATATTTTAGGCTTTATGGGCCAAGAGACAAAAGGGGAGATGTTATGTATGTACTTAAACCTCTATAACCATTTGAAATAGATCCATGTAAGGATGTAAAAACCAGGGGCACCTGGCTGGCTCAGTCGGTGGAGTGCATAACTCTTGACCTCGGGGTTGTGAGTTCGAGCCCCATGTTGGTGTAGAGATTGCTTAAAAATAAAATCTTTAAGGAAAAAAAAAAGAATGTAAAAACCATTTTTAGCTCCCAGGCTGTAGAAACAGACATTGAATCTATCTTGGCCCACAGACTATAGTTTTCTGACACCTCAATTTAAAGAGTATTTTCTCTTATTTGATGGGAATTTGACTCTCTTACAAAGTCATGTAATCATCTCTGTTGCACGGCTGTCGAGAGAAAAGTCTACATAACAAAGGTCTCCTAACCAAGTGGGGTGTCTGTGCTGACTGATGGTCTCCCCTTTTCCACCTGTTCCCAGGGCTCTTTGTGGGGAAGGAAGGCCCCATGATCCACAGTGGAGCAGTGGTGGGAGCTGGCCTGCCTCAGGTAAGAGTTGATGGGCTGGGACGATACGTCCCTCCCAGCGGGCCCCTGGGCAGGGGCACATCCATGGTTGAGTTGATAACCAATTCGTCGGGAGCACCTAACGTGGCTTTGGAATCAGATGTCAGTTTGGGTTGAGGTGGAAACTGTCCTGTCATCCAGGAGAGTGAGTAACTGGTACCTCGAGGTTTTAACAAGGCCCTGCTGAGTGCCCGGAGCAGCCATGGGACATTCTGTTCGCATGAAAGTCACCTGGTGCGCCCATAGCCATCGCCGAGCACCTGCACGTCCGGGGGCTTGATGGGTCATCTACATGCTGCCAAACCTGAAGAGGCTGGAGGCATTGACCGAGGCGGTCTCAGGCCCAGGTCTGTGCCGACCCCCTTTGGGGTCGCACAGGAAAGGTAGCAGCCGCTGTCTGCTGAGTGCCCTCTGGGCCAGACTCTCCATATACCGACTTCTTTCTTCTTTCAAGCTGCCTCAAGGGTTTGGTTGGCCTCAGTCATCCCCATTCGCATTTGAGGAAACTGAGCAGCCGGCTCGGGACGCCAGAGCTCCCGCTTCTCACGGTTTTTCTGGATTCCCCAGCTGCCAATTGGAGAAGTCTGTGTTTCCTTGTAGACAGCCCTCGTGCTCTGAGGGAAGAGTCGCTGTGGCTGTGGGTTGTCCAAGCCCATCTTCTGGTCTCTCTCTTGCTACTGCATCATCTCCTTCACGTCAAGTGCTCATCCTGGCCTCCCAGGAGTGAGCGGAGACGGGCGGGGGGAGGAGGCCAGGCGAGGGCTGGGCGGCAGCAGCCTGAGAATTTGCTGGACACATTGGAGGATGGCTCTCCCTGCCCCTTTCTTACTGACCTCCCCTGAGCAGAGTCTATTTCGTCTTCTGCTGCAGCTTTCAGATCCTCCTTTTGCTCAGCAGTTTCCCCTTTTGCTTTGCTTTCTTTTTTTTTTTTAAGATTTATTTATCTTGAGAGAGAGAACATGAGAACACGTGCACGCATATGTGTGTGCGCACGTGAGTGGGAGAGGGGCAGAGAGAGAATCCCGTGCTGTCAGCGCGGAGCACATCGTAGAGCTCAATCCCATAACCCTGAGCCGAAATTGAAATCAATAGTCGGACGCTTAACTGAGCCACCCAGGCACCCCTCTTCTCTTCCTTCCTGACTTGTTGACTGTGCACTAAATGCGATTTCCAAAGATCCTAGAAATATGGGGGCAGGAAAAGAAGTTCTTTCCAAAAATGATGCCTTCCCTCCCCACCCCCCATGTTGTTCTTCTGGACTTCTCCTTCTTGTAACACATCTGGCTGGGTGTGCTCAAGCAAAGGGACTTTCCAGGGCCTCGGTCCCCATGGGCCCCCCTCTGACTTTGTTTTCCCTTCCTCTAGTTTCAGAGCATCTCCTTACGGAAGATCCAGTTTAACTTTCCCTATTTCCGAAGTGACAGGTATGAAAACCCAACCATCAGAGAAGGGGGGGCTTTGAATGTTTCTGAGAATACGCAACTAGGGCCATGCTGGCATCGTGGCTTCTATTTTATCATGACCTAAGGCCTAGAACCATCTCAGGCAATGAAGAAGACAGCCCAGTATCGAATACATGACCAAGAAAGTCCATAGGCGTATTGTCGAGAACGTGTTTTATGTTCCAAAATGTCGTACTTGGTCAGCTGCCTCTGTGGGTCGCAAGGTGCTCTTCCTGGTACTTTTTCGCCCCGTGGGACTTGTGCGTGTTACTGACCTGCACGCCTTGCTGAGCCCTTGCAATCAGGGGCCCAGGTTCAGAGCTGTCCATCTTCTCGTATCAGGAGTCCCGCGGTCACTGTTAACGCTCCTCTGCATGTAAACAGCGCTTTGACATTTTTCACTGATGCTGAGGCTTGCTGGAAGAAAGATCTGGTGAGAACCTGGCTCAGCAGTGACCGACAAAAGTCTGCACTCAGTCCGTGTTCAGAGCAGACTGACGTCAGGGAGCCCCTCCGACTCAGGAGTGTGTTTGGCTCTTAGGTAAACCGTATTTGCTGCTGAGTCGGCCTCACCAGACACCTGCCCTTCATGAGCCCTGACTGCACGTCACAAGACGTTGGTGGACCAGAAGTAAAAACTGCCTTCTGCGGCCTGAGGACTCTTTTTTTTTGGGTAAACCACCTGTCTGTCTTCTCTCCCCCAGAGACAAGCGGGACTTTGTATCAGCGGGGGCCGCTGCTGGAGTTGCTGCAGCTTTCGGGGCTCCCATCGGGGGGACTCTGTTCAGTCTGGAGGAGGGCTCATCCTTCTGGAACCAGGGGCTCACGTGGAAAGTGGTAAGGAGGACTTTGAGTGAAAACCTTTTCCTAAACCTAAAACCGCTCCCGCCCCGAATTAAACTAGACATCTCTTTCTTGGTGTGTTTACCTGTCATTTGGTTGAGACCAGGACGGGTGACTGTATCAGAAAGTCCTTTGCTCTAGCTCCGTAACCTCCAAACTTTGGACTTTTCTGTACTTTTCCCGTTAATGCCCCCATCCTCAAATCAAACTGCCCTTGTCCTCTGTTGATGAGCCGTCTGGCATGACAATGGGAGACCGGCTGAGGTCAGAGGCAGGCAGTGGCAGAGCTTGGACTTGAACCCTACTAGCGTCCTACCTCAGACTACTGTGTTCCTTCTCTTGTATTTGCTGTTCCTTTTAGGGCACAATATCCAGTCCATAATAGGCGCTAAATAAACAGACTCTCCCAATAGGCTGTTGAATGCATACTTCTTACGGCCTGATTTCACACTTTCTCACGCTTGAGGTGTGCCCACGGCGGGTTTCTATGCAGGGCAGTAGGTTTCCTGAGGCCGCGTCCAGCAGAAAGTAGGACTTGTCACTACTGAATGTTCTCGTGCGTCCCCTTTTCTCCTAGCTCTTTTGTTCCATGTCCGCCACCTTCACCCTCAACTTCTTTCGTTCTGGGATTCAGTTTGGGAGTTGGGGTTCCTTCCAGCTCCTGGATTGCTGAACTTTGGCGAGTTTAAGGTAGGTTTTATCCTTTCTTCCATAGTTGTTGGTTTTTGTTTTTGTGTTTGTTTTTACTTGACCTATGAAAATCGCTCTTAAGTACCAGAGAGAAGTGGTCAGAAGGGCAGGTATGGCTTCCGGTGGGGCATCTCTGCCCCGTTAGTCTCGTGTGTGTGCTCAGTGCTTGGCGTGGGTGGGCTTCCAGCACCGCATTGGCTCTTGTAGAAAGAAAGCAGCCTCGCCTCTTACTTCTTTCTTCTCTGCTTCTATCCCTCCCTGTTCTCACGGGCACTATGGTTTTTCTCTCTCCCTCCCTTGCCCCTTCTCTCAGTGCTCTGACTCTGATAAAAAATGTCATCTCTGGACAGCTATGGATTTGGGTTTCTTCGTCGTGATGGGGGTCATTGGGGGCCTCCTGGGAGCCACATTCAACTGTCTGAACAAGAGGCTTGCAAAGTACCGTATGCGAAACGTGCACCCGAAACCTAAGCTCGTCAGGTACCTGTGCAGTCGCCTCCCCAGCCTGCCGTGGCTCCCTGAGCTTCCTGTGGACCGGGCCACCTCTCCCTAGGAGGGCGAGCGTGTGAACTGACCCTCCTTCCCGTGCCACCTTTGATTTCGTGTCTCAGACAGAAAACACAGACGGGGTCGTAGATCTCCTCTATTTGTCAGACAGGCCAAAAGGCTGAGTCTGAGCCTAACTTACATCAGAGTTGCTGGTTGAGTCCCCGCCGCTAAGACACGTGACAGAGTCAGAAGGCTCTCACCCCGGGACCTAAAATGGAGGGCCATTTTGTTCCTCTGAGAGAGATGATGTGGATGTAGCAGCCCGTGTTACTGGCTACCCACTGTTTACATACGCCTTGCTGGGATGCAGTGAGTCGCTGACAAATTCTGCACAGATGCTGACTGACTAGAGGCTGCCGGGCATGCTCTTTGGGGAAGTGAAGGTTGGGGGTAGACAGGGTTGTGGCTTTTTAGTTCCCAGGACTGGGGTGTCTTTTTATCTTGTAATAACAGCTGTGCTTTGCTTCCTAGAGTCTTAGAGAGCCTCTTGGTGTCCTTGGTAACCACTGTGGTGGTGTTCATGGCCTCGATGGTGTTAGGAGAATGCCGACAGATGTCTTCTTCGAGTCAAATCGGTAATGACTCATTCCAGCTCCAGGTAACCCGTGTGCACCTGCTACCTTTGTCCTCTACCCACAAAAAAAAAAAAAAAAAGAAGAATCCAGAAATGTATGACCTGCCTCTGCTTAGGGCTAGTAGCTACGTTGGGTTCATTGCTCTGCGCCTGTGTCAGATTGCTAAGAGATAGAGGAATCTGTAGTGGCCTTTCTACTGAAGCAAGAATGTGCACGCTTTGTCCTTTTCACTTTGGTGAAGAGTCATGGACATCCTAGAGGGGAAGTCTTCTCTCTCTCCAGCCCCCGGCCCCCCTTTCTGTTGATCCATATTAACTGGAGACCAGCTCAGGAAGCTGATCATCCCTTCTTCATCAAGCCCCAGTTTCCTCTTCTAACTCTTCACCCCTGAAAGGTGCCCACCAGCCTCACCGTGAATGTGAGAATCACCCCTAAGATGGGGAGAAAGGAATGTCTGTTTTGGGGTGATCAGTGATCTGGCTCTCCTGGCATCTTCTGGTTCTTACTGGGTTTAGGTCATTTACTGGCATATGTTCTTTTTCCGTCTCCCTTTCTCTCTCTTTTTAGGAGTATTTAGTATCTTCTAGAACCTTTCCCTGAAAGAGCAGGGTCATTGAGGGAAGCATTAGAGCTTTGTCCCGCAAGTTTTTGGTCCAACCTGTTGGGTTTAGAGAGCCGCATCTGGTCAGCCAGATGCAAGGTTCTGGCCTCTAGGTTAGGGGCTCAGGAGTGTTCACTAAGTCCCCTGTCCTCTTGTTGCCCCTCAAGGCCTCGGTAGGGACGTTGTCTTGGATGACTGTCCTTTTGGTGTCCCCAGGAGCATCCATGAATAGCACGTGTTAGATCAGGTGTCAGCAAACTATGGCCCACGGGCCAGAGCTGGCCTTTGGCAACTGCTTGTTTTTGTGTAGCCCCCGAGCCAAGAACAGTGTTTACATTTTTAAAGGCCGTTAAGGAAAAGAAGAATGTGCAACAGAGGCTGTCTATGGCCCGCAAAGCCTAAAAGATTTATTATGTGGCTCATTATAGAAAAAGTTTGCCAGCCACTATCACTAGTCTAGTCCTGAGGCGATCTCATCACCAGCCCAGCATTTTCCAAATGTGTTTTGTGGAATGTTGACATATGTGATTCGGGAACAAACAGAAAAGAATTCTGCAGTCTGACAGGTTAACCAGAATTAAACAGGTTGCTCTAATACGGGACTTCCTGGGGCCTTTAAGATTCCAGGAAGTGTGACAGACGTTTGGAATGTTTATTGGGTGCCAGGGATTCCACTAAGCACTTCACGTGCATGACTCCATTGAATCCTTACCACTGCCGTGTTGGCACCCCATTTTACAGGTGGGAAGACAGACAAAGTGAGGTCTTGACCGTGATCTCTCAGTAGCATATAACATGAGGCCGGCATTATTCCCATTGCATAGGTGAGGCAGCTGAAGCTTTCACAGAATGAAATGCCTCTCCCACGGGGCTGGCGAGGGGCTGGGTTAGAGGCCAGTCCTTCTGCATATGGAGCCTGTGCTCTGCCTTCAGCAGGTTCCCTGATCTCCAACAAGTGCTGTGCTGCATCTCGGTGCACTCGACCGCAGGACTCTTTCCTGGGAGCCCTCGGGACTGGGGTTCCTCTAGACATAGTCTGGGAAACACTACGCCTGTTGGTCATTCCGCGGTCACACACACATTTCTCCCTTGGCAGCTCCTCCCTGCCAGGTTCCTCCAGTAGGGGGCACCGACCTGCTTCCTGCGGCCCTCATCCAGCTGTATCGCCCAGGCAGGCTCACCTGGCAGGACTTTGCAAACCCATCACCTCACAGGAGGGCATCTCTAGAATGTCCTCAATAGAACTGAATCCAGGCAAGATCCATTCCTCGTGATGAACTTTGTAGTAACAGTGTACCCGTACACACAGTGTTAAGTACCCCACCTGTACCGTTGTGCACCAGAAGCTAAAACACAGGGACTGTCCTACCCCAAATGCCCTTGTCCTCCGATGAGTCAGGCCGCTACCAGGATGTCCTCTTCCCACACAAAATGGCGGAGAGAACGAGAGGTCTGAATCGTGGAGAAATCACCTCTTTTCCCTGTTGGGGTTTTGTTCAGCCAGACGGGCCTGGGAGGGAGAGACAGCCAGGAGCAGAGCATCTCCTCCAGGCCTCGTGTGGAACTGGCTTTTCTCCTGCAGAAAATGCAGTGGGGAGGCTTTTTCCATTTGGACCCGAAGTCGGGGCATTGGGTCAGGCAGGAACCTGGCCTGTCCTCCACCATCACCTGCCACCTCCCAGCAACTCATCTGTCACCCACCTCCTCTTCCCACAGCCCACGGGGCTCTGGGGTCAGGCTGCTGGCAGTGTCACCTACTAAATTAGCACCAGGAGAGGAAGCAGAGGCAGATCCATGGCGAATGTCATTGTAGTAACTCAGGAGCCCTCCTCCCGATTCTTTCGTCCTCAAAACATAAGGAATACAGCGTTACGGTTGGCTGCTCGTGGCTAGAGATCTGTTTTTGCCACAGGTTTAATTTCTGGGTAAAACTTGCGAGCCAGACTTTCTCAACCTGAACAGAGACATCCCACTTGAAGACGCTGAGCACCCTGGTCCGGTGTATTGACCCTTTAGTGACCTTGTGCCTACTTTTTGATTCCTGTGTCCCAGGTCACATCAGAAGATGTCAATTCAAGTATCAAGACCTTTTTTTGTCCCAACGAGACCTACAATGACATGGCCACACTCTTCTTCAACCCCCAGGAGTTTGCCATCCTTCAGCTTTTCCACCAGGACGGTGAGAATCCGTGAGCCTGCCGTTCTCGGGCGATCGCTCTTTTCTGCAGGGAACAAATTACCATTTCTCTGCCCCTTCCGTTGGCCCACGGACACAGCCACGCTGGCCCTCAGATCTGAGCAATGGGACTTTTCCTTTGTAATACCACCCCAGACCAGGCCAGAGTTTCTGCCTCCAGTGTCGGAGGTGGACCAGCGGGGTATGGAAGGATATGGAAGGAGCCAGGGCAGCCCGGTGGGCCTTGGTGGCATCCGGTGGTGGGACTCAGGGTGGCCCTTGCCTTGCAGGCACTTTCAGCCCTGTCACCCTGGCCTTGTTCTTCGCCCTCTATTTCCTGCTCGCGTGTTGGACCTATGGCACTTCTGTTCCCAGCGGCCTGTTTGTGCCTTCCCTGCTGTGTGGAGCCGCTTTTGGGCGTTTAGTTGCCAATGTCCTCAAAAGGTACCGTGTGTGCGCGTGAGCACGCCCGTGCGTACATGCTCGCGGGTGTGGAAACCTTGAGATCCTCAGCCAGGGTCTCGGTTTCCTTCGTCCCCAGCTACATCGGCTTGGGCCATATCTATTCGGGGACCTTCGCCCTGATTGGTGCCGCAGCCTTCCTGGGTGGGGTCGTGCGCATGACCATCAGCCTCACGGTCATCCTGATCGAGTCTACCAACGAGATCACTTATGGGCTCCCCATTATGATCACTCTGATGGTGAGTGCTCCCCTTCCCGGCCTCTCTCAGGTGCGCGGCCAAGATTCCCCACACCACCCCCCCCCCGCCCCCCACAGCAGCTTCTTTTCAAGTCTTTGTTTCCTGTTTCAGGTGGCCAAATGGACGGGAGACTTTTTCAACAAGGGCATTTATGACATCCACGTGGGCTTGCGAGGCGTACCACTTTTGGAGTGGGAGACAGAGGTGGAAATGGACAAGTGAGGCCACGCCTTGTCTTCGTGTGCTAGTTTCAGAATTTATAAACTCTGGGGCCCAAGGGATGTTTGTATCAGGGTGGGAGGTGGTAATTAAGGTTCTGCGGTTGGACTGCAGGAAGCATGTGGGTGTGGCGGGGACCCGGGGGTGGAGGACAGAGGGGCCTGGTGGGGGCAGAGGTGGGCAGGCTGCTTCCTGGTGGTCTTTGGCTCCTGTGGCATTCCGGTTAAACGCGAAGGGGGGTCTCTCGATGAGGCCTGTGTCGTGACGACGTTTAAGGGTCTGCCGAGCCCTGTTGAGTGGGAACCAGCCTGCGTCCCACGTGCCTAATGAGTGTCATGCTATCAGCAGTGCTTATTCTGGGCATAATCACCAAATTCTCCATCAGCCCACAAATGGTTTGGGCCGCCTGTGTCTGGGTATCCCACCCGGCCCTGAGAGTCCCACAGAGGGATCAGCAGACTTTCTGCAAAGGGGCACATAGCATTTTCAGCCTTGCAGGCCACGTGGTCTCTGTTAACGTATTCAGCTCGGCCACTGCAGTGCAGACACGGGCACAGATGGCACGTACGTGAGCGGGAGAGGCCAGATTTGATCTGTAACCTACAGTTGCCACCCCGGTGTGAAAGGACACCCCACGCTTTTTTTTCTTTTAATTCCAATAGTACGATTAGCAGTTCAGTGGTAACACAAGCAGCGTGCCATGGAGGGCTGAGGAGGGAATGGCCGATCACCCGGCCAAGTGGTTGGGGTCTGTGGGGAGGGGACATTTTGTGTGGAGCTGAGGGGTGAGGAAAGGCCCACCGGTTTGGCAGAGCAGGGAAGGGCGTTCCAGGCACGGGGAAGGGCATTTGCAAAGGATAGAAATCCAGAGGAGCTGCCAGAGAGAGAGGGAGACACAGAATCCGAAACAGGCTCCAGGCTCTGAGCTGTCAGCACAGAGCCCGACGCGGGGCTCGAACTCACGGCCTGTGAGATCGTGACCTGAGCCGAAGTCGGACGCTTAACCGACCGAGCCACCCAGGCGCCCCAAGAGGAGCTGCCAGAGATGGTTCGGAAGAGGGACCCCCACGGTCCAGGAGTGCAGGAGCGCCGGGACTCGCTCCCGAGTGCTGTGGGCTCTCTGCTGAGGCCGGACGGCTTTCCTCCCTCCTCTAGACTGAGAGCCAGTGACATCATGGAGCCCAACCTGACCTACGTCTACCCGCACACCCGCATCCAGTCTCTGGTTAGCATCCTGCGCACCACGGTCCACCACGCCTTCCCGGTGGTCACGGAGAACCGGGGCAACGAGAAGGAGTTCATGAAGGGCAACCAGCTCATCAGTAACAACATCAAATTCAAGGTACAGCAGCCCGAGGGGAGCGGTGGGCGACAACCAGGCAGTTTCTTGACACACACCCTCATCTCGTGCCTGCCAGCCCGTAGATGGGGTGCCCTGGTTGGCTCTCGGCAGGGAGAATCAGCCAATCAGCCTCTTCATTACGTGCGGCGAGTGAGTGAGTATAGACACGATAGCAAGTGTGGACTTCGTTAGGCCATTGGGACATGTGTCTGTTCTCATTCCGGCAATCCGTGTAGGCGGATCTTTTGTTTTAATTGACGTGATTTATGGCGTATAAGTGGTAGCAGGGGGCTCTCTAGAGTTGTCAATGACAGAGATGGACTTGGGCCTACTTAAAGACAGAAAAAGAAACAAGCCGGAGGCTGCAGGGCTGACAGGAGAGCTGGAGAGTGGGGAGCAGCACGCCGGGTGTGCGGGCGGCTGGCAGACGCCCTGGAGGGGACGCCAGCCGCTGCTCCTGATTTGAAATCCAGGCAGTGGGAGAGTCCCACTGCCTCACGGAGGCCTTGTGCCCACCCCTTGGCTCTGGGGGCCAGGCCCACATACGTCGACGGTCCCCCCACGACGTGACGTAGGAGAGGGGCTCTCCCTTGGAGAGTTGAGGAGGGGCTGCTCCCAAACCGAAGGGGTGGGGAAGTTGGGCCGGCAGAAAACCGCAAGATTCCAACCCCGAGGCTCAGAGAGGTTCCTTTCAATCCCAAGCCCCCTGAGCCACCGTGAAGATTTCTTGCAGTTCCTCTGTCGGCTTATGCTTTTGACCCCACCGTCCCCCAAGTCCCCAAGCTACGAAGATGCCACGTTTGTGTGCCCGTGCCCAGCCGTCGCTGGCCGCCCCGCTAGAAACCTGTCCCCTCCCCTCCCGCCCACGCACAGAAGTCCAGCATCGTCACCCGGGCCGGCGAACAGCGCAGGCGGAGCCAGTCCATGAAGTCGTACCCGTCGAGCGAGCTGCGGAACGTGTGTGACGAGCACGTCCCCGAGGAGCCGGCCGAGAAGGAGGACCTTTTGCAGCAGATGCTGGAGCGGAGGTGAGCGCGCGGGCTCCGGAAGAGCCGGCGCTCTGCTGTTAGCTCCCCAGCTTCCTGGGGATTTGGGGAGCTGGCTGGGGACGCGGGGGAGAAGCAAGAAGCAGTCCCGCTGAGGGTGTGCTAGGCAGCGTCTGGTTTTTATGTAACAGATACACTCCCTACCCCAACCTATACCCTGACCAGTCCCCGAGCGAAGACTGGACCATGGAGGAGCGCTTCCGCCCTCTGACCTTCCACGGCCTGATCCTGCGGTCACAACTGGTCACCCTGCTCGTCCGAGGAGTTTGTTACTCTGAAAGTCAATCAGTGAGTGTCTCTGGTCTGCACTGGGATTCTCCAAGGCGCGGGCTGGCGGGAGGACAGTCCCTGTGCCTCCGCTGGGGAGGCCAGGTGCCAGCGGGCTGCTGTGAGGGGTGCGTGCGGCCCGCGGCTCCCTCTGCCGCGGTCCGTGCCTCTCAGGTGACCCTGAGCCGCAGGGGACTCTCCCAGTCACCTTCCCCTTAGTCTGTGCGCTGGCTGTCGAGTGTCCTTCTAGCCTGCAGACTTTTAACATAGTTTCTACGCTTTGATTTCTGATTTGGGCGAACTTTTATACGTACGTTACCAAAAAATACTGCTTTTCCCATTAATTTCCTTTTTCCTTTCCTTTGGTGTTTACGGAGAAAAGCAGGGGTAGGAGGGGGTGTCTTGTTCAAAGTGGTCCCTGTGGCGACCTGAAGACCCTGAAGGTTGCCCAGAGGCCCGGTTTCCAAACCGACACTCCCGGTTCGGCTCTTGACCACAGAGGCCAGCCTGAGGTCACTCGTGGTCCTGGTGGCCTGTGGAAGAGAGCCAGCGTGGGGCAGGACAAAAGGGGCCACGGGGGAGAGCGGTCTGTGGTGAGGACAGCCTGGCTGGATGAGGGTGGAGGTGGCGTGTGGGGCACAGGAGGGGTGAGGTGGGCTGGGTGACTGAGCAGAAACCAGCCGGAGCAGGCGCCGCCCGGCAGGTGGCGGGTGGAGGACGCTGTGTGCAGAGAGAGCGGGGTCCCCGGGGAGAGAGATCAGGACAGAGCAGTGACTGGTGCTTGCAGCCACTATGCCCAGCCTGAGTGCCAATGGTGGTGGCCCAGGAGCCCAGGGAGGGCGGAGGGAAAATCTAAAATGCTCAGAATGCAGGGATGGTAACAGAGCTGCTGTGTCCGTTCCCCATGGCTGTCGTGTCCGTTCCCCGTGGCTGCCGTGTCCGTTCCCCGTGGCTGCCGTATCCAGTTGCCACAAACTGGGTGGCTGCAAACCACAGAAATCTATTCTTTTCATGATTCTCAAGGCCGGAGTACCAAGTCCACACATCAGCGGGCCTTGCTCTCTGGAGAGGCTCCGGGGGAGGGGCGTTCCTTGCCTTCTAGTCCGTGCTGGCTGCCGGCCATCCTTGGCACGGCGTGGCTGTGGATGTGTCACTCGAGTCTCTGCCTCCGTTGTCACGTGGGCTTTTCCCTCCGCATCCTCTCCTCTGTTTCGAGGGACAGCCGTCATTGGATCTAGGGCCCACCCTAATCCAGTATGACCTCACCTTAACTGGCTCACATCCGCCAAGACCCTGTTTCCGATATGGCCTCGTTCCCAGGCAGCAGGAGTTAAGACTCAGATCTTTTGAAGGATACAAGTCAACCCACGACAGCTATTGGCTAGCTCTTCTCTCATTTAGACTCCAGAATAAGCCACATCCATCTTACGGGTGAAGAGAAGCAGGTTCCGAGAGATCAGGAGACTGCAAGGGTGGCGGGCTGGCGGGGAGCCGGCTGGAGATGGCGGCGGCTCTCTGCCGAGCGCTCTGTTCTGCACTCCTTGCGCCGGGTGGGGCCGTGGCTGGGGGGGGGACATGGACTTAAAGGGGGAGGGGCCCTAGACGTGACCCTGACGGTCGCTGTGCCCGAGCAAGGACAGTGTCTCGGTCGGGATTGCAGAGCGCCAGCCAGCCTCGCCTTTCGTACGCCGAGATGGCTGAGGATTACCCGCGGTACCCGGACATCCACGACCTGGACCTGACACTGCTGAACCCACGCATGATTGTGGTGAGCGGGGCTGTCCCTTTGGGGCGGGGACCCCAGAGAGGAGGCCAGCAGCCCGTCCCACGCAGAGCTGGTCGGCGCCGTTCGCGCCTCATCCTGGTTAGGGCGGCGGTGGCCGCCGGTGACTTGTGTTGTCCCCTCTGCAGGACGTCACCCCGTACATGAACCCTTCGCCCTTCACCGTTTCACCTAACACCCACGTCTCTCAAGTTTTCAACCTGTTCAGAACGATGGGCCTGAGGCACTTGCCCGTGGTGAATGCCGTGGGGGAGGTGAGTCTGACTTCCGGTCTGCCCACAGCCGGGCCTCTTCTGGAGAGGACCCCGTGACCGCAGCGCCCCTCCCAACCAGCAAGGTTCCTGGGGCCAGAACCTCCTCCGCAGCCCTCGGAGGACCTTTGCCTCCTGCGTGTTGCTGACGCGCACACTCCGCTCGGCCAGCAGGTGTCGCCAGTGTCACGGCAGCCTTAGCACAGTGCAGTTTCAGGTTTCCAGGTTTTCGTCACCCTCCGTGGGGGCCTCTACTTCCTGGAGGAGGGGCTCTGCTCTCCACCTAGGATGAGCATTTATAACATTAAATGAGAGAACGTCAAGCAAAACACTTGAACGGTTTTAAAAGATACAGCCAGGTACAACTAGTAATCATTGCTGCAGACTTTTCCTTTTTTTCTTCTTAGAACTCCCATTTTTTTTCTCTCATTACACAGGTATTGTTTGGTTGCTAAAAAGACGTATATGAGAAAATGTAGAGAAGCAGAATATAAACAAAAAGAAATACCAAAGCGTTATTTCTAAGAGGTAGCCACGCTGTCTAGCCAAGGTAGATCCTTTGTCGTTCTTCTCCGCATCTAGGAGTAGAGATTTTATGTATCAAGTTTTAATGAGAATGTTATCAGTTTATACTGTTTAATACCCTAATGCTTTGTTTAATCTAGAGGAAATGACTTTCCGTGGCAGAAAACTTCGTTGGCCTACAGCATAGATATATTTTTAAGTTTGTTTATGTTTATTTTGAGAGAGAGAGAGGGAGGAAACACGTGGGGGAGGGGCGGAGGGGGAATCCTAAGCAGGCCCCCAGCTGTCAGCACAGAGCCCGATGCAGGTCTCAAACTCACGAACCACGAGATCATGACTTGAGCAGAAATCAGGAGTCAGGCGCTGAATCAACTGAGCCACCCAGGGCCCCCCCCCCCCGGCATATGGTATTTTAGTTGGCTGGATAGCATTCCACTGGCTGGCTGTCGGCCACTTACCCAGCGGTCCTCTGTTGGGGGATATTTTGTTACATGTCACTCTAGTGTTCACCCCCCTGAGACTTTGGATCTGTGCCGCCAAGTGGCCCCCCACCCCCAGGGAATGAAACCTCTCTAAATAGAAGCATCCCGTGGCAGACGCTGGCACCCCACAGCCTGCTCTTCGTGGGTGTAGTTGTGGGGGACCAGATCGTGTTCCTTGAAACACAAGTGCAGTGAGGGTTCTGACACGTTTCACGGTGCAGGGTACCCACGTGAGTGACAGATGTGTGTGGCCGCCTCGGTCACAAAAACCTGTTTCTCTGGATGCATCCTCTGCTGTACTTCTGTCCCTGTTCCGCACACGGGCGGTGCCGAGTCTCCGAACGCCGGCTCGGCGTCCCACGGCGTAGCTCGTTTCTGACACCATGCACCTGGAGGTAGCGTGTGACCGCACATGTTAAGGGCTCAGCCCTACCGGCCCCTCCCCCCACTTCGGATGTCAGTCAAAAGTCCAGTTGTCATCTGTGTTTCTGGCTCGGTGGCTATAGATGGGAGGTTCCCGTGATCCTCTGCTCCTAGAACTCAAGAAAGCAGTTTACTTACCCGATTACTAGTTTACTCTAGAAGACTGTGATTCGGGAACAGCCAGATGGGAAGAGACGACGCATAGGACAGGTACGTGGCGAGGGGCGCCACACGTCCACGCTCTGCAGCACGCTGCCCTCCCAGCACAGAAGCTCTCCACACGCTGTAGTTCAGGAATCTTCTTGGAGGCTCTATTACGTAGGCATGATTGATCACATCATGGGTCATTGGTGATTGATTCAACCTCCAGCCCCCACCCCCCGAGATAGGGGGTGGGGCTAGAAGATCCAATCCTGTAGGCACATGGTTGGCCCCCTTGGCAACTAGCCTGTGTCCTCAGGAGCTTCCTAAAAGTCATGTTATTCACGTAAACTCAGGTATGGTTGAAAGGAGCTTGCTATGAATGACTAAAGACACCTCACTCTCATCACTTCATTCCACGAATTTCAAGAGCTTGTGGCAGGGACTAGGACGAAGACCTGTTATAAATTTCCTATTATAAGTCCCATTATAAATCACAGGATCATAATGACTCAGGTGATGCCGAGAGACCATATTTATGAGCTGTAGCGGGGTCTGGGCCTCTCGGAAGCCTGCATTGAGCTATGCCTTTTGGACATGTGTGTGAGGCAGGCTCTAGGGGTGGTGGGAACTGAGAAGGTTGGGGAGCATGTGCCTTGCTCCAAAAGACATTCAAATTCAGGGGCGCCTGGGTGGCTCAGTCAGTTAAGTGTTTGACTCTTGATTTCAGCTCAGGTCATGATCTCAGAGATCTTGAGTTCGAGCCCCACATCGGGCTCTGTGCTAACAGCTTGGAGCCTGCTTGGGATTCTCTCCCTTTTTCTCCCTCTGGCCCTCTCCTGCTCGTGCGCACACTCGCTCTTGTGCTCGCTTGCTCTCTCTCTCTCAATCTCTCTCTGTCTCAATTTTTTTTTAAGACATTCAAATTCAGATTTTAGCTGGCCCGACTAAAACTCCTCTTGGGGGTGAATTTGTCCCATTGGCCTCCAGTTTACAAGCCCTGGTTATGTTGATCTCCTTCTCAGCTGGAAACTGGGTAACCTTGAAGTGCACAGCGTGACCGGGTTGTCCCTGCGCTCTACAGGCCCGGACTCTGTCTCCTCCGCCTACTGTGAAGGACCGGGCAAGCTCCCTTTGCTCCTGTTCTTGCCCCAGTGAATTTATTCTGCAGGTGACGTGGGTCTTCTCTTTGTTCTAGATCGTTGGGATCATCACTCGACACAACCTGACGTTCGAGTTTCTGCACGCCCGACTAAGGCAGCACTACCAGACCATCTGATGGGCCAGGGTGGCCAGCCCACCCTCTCCCAGAGCTGCCTGAGGGCGCAGCTCACTCATGCTCCGCCGCCACGGCTGGCTGGGGCCGTGCCAGGGCACGGAAGATTCCCACACACCCACTCGCTCGGAAAGCCTACAATCATCGAACACTTCGCTGGTCAGACATCCCGGGGGTGGTATTGCACCAGGAGAGCGTGAACTTGCCTGACTCTCTCAGCAAGTATCTTCCTGTCTCCTGCTCACTGCTTTCCTGCCGTCCAGCATCGGCTCAGGCCCCAGGCCCCTCCACCCCACTAGTGCCAGGACCAGAGGGGACGTCAGGCCTCACCCCCCAGAGAGTAACCCCCAGAGCAGTTTTCCCACCCCTTCCTGCTGCTTTCCTAGGGAGCCCAGCTGTTGCCTTAAATTGTAACAGGAAGGACTTTGACCAAGGCAGACACTGGGGCAAGCGCCAGTGGCAAAATTAAGTGAATTCTCAAATTTAGGGATTGGGCAGTGAGAAAATGACCCCTTTCGGGGAGGTCTTCCTTCGTTGGGACCCTCAACTCGATGTGCTCAGCAGTTCGTTTGGAGGAAGCACCTGTTTTCTGGAGGCGGCTGCTCTGGGCGCACCCCTGCGGCCGCGGTCTCCTTGGGGGCGGCGCCTTCCAGAAGCACAAAGCATTAAGGTCCCACTGATCGTCCCTGAGATAAGTCTGACCATACGCCCGGATTTACAACCCCCCCCCTAGTTTTTAACATTTCAGCTTCTCTCTCCTCCACTCCGTCCCTCGTCCCTTTGATCTGCATTGACTAACTTTCCTTCAGTTCTTACGTGCGTCTTCCTGGTGAAGCAGCCTAGTGAAGCAGGAGGATCTTGGCGTTCCCCCCGCCACCCCAAGTTAGCTAAAAGGGCGCCCCACGATCAAACTGCTCTACCTAACTCCGGGGGGGTGGTACAGTTGTGTCTCAGACAGAAAGAAGCGAGCCCTGAGCCAGTGACCTCGGCAGGAACGTGATGTAGCTGGAGAAGCCAGTGTCAGGATGAAGCTTCTTCCCGGAGGAGGGTGTGTGCCCCTCACAAACCTCTCTCAGCCCCCTGCTGCCAACCGGTCCCCAGGGTGGGCAGGACCAGGCCCTGAGGCTATAGCGTTAACCTTAGGAAGGAGGCCTCTGGCTGTCAGTGACCTGCCTCCCTCCGGGCCGGGTGGTCCTCTGACTGGGCACCCAAAGTGAGCACTTGCCGTCGGGTATTTGCACTTCTCCCCTGTCGACCCCCGTGCTCTCCCCTTATTGTGTCCCCATCCGAGGCCCATCCTGCATCCCTGGGCCAGACGCGCTTTGGGACTCAAGACGGCCATTCCTTCGCATTTAAGTTATTTTTGTAAATTGTGGAAGATGCCTGAGGGCGTGGACACCAGGGCTTCGGCAACACCTCTTGCCCTCTGCCTGGGGGTGGGCGTCCGTCTGTCCTTCCGTCCTTCTGTCCATCCGTCCATCCGTCGGGGCCGGGCTGGCCCAGGCCTTGTGCTCAGCACACTCTGCTCACTCAGGAGGCTGCTTTCAGGGTCTTTCCCACCTGCCTGCGGCCCCCTCCGTTCTTCCCGTTTTCTTGCCTCTTTGACCAAAAGTATGTTAACTTGTACATTTCTCGGTTTCCTTGGATGCACTTGACTTGTGAGATGTGGATGGGACCCCTCCCCCCCAATAACTAGTTGGGGGAATCACAAGGACCAAAAAAGGCAAGCCCTTCTGACTGTGACTGTGTTTAACCGGCTGCCAGTGTGTTTTAAGGCAGCATTCAGAGCTTGGCCAACATTAATCTTTCCCTTTATTAAGAAAGAAAGCAGTTCCCCGAGTCAGGCAAACGTCAGGACCACCCATCACAGGAACAACCCCCTCTTCCCATCCCTCCCTGGAATCGGCAGAACTAAAGTGCTGCGGAGGGACCTCTGGCCTCTGGGGGTCTGGGACGCCAGCTGCCTGCCTCAAGGCCGCCCTGGGTGAATGCTGTTGGAATGTACCCCCCCCCCCTACCGCAGTGCACACTGCCTGGCATTTAAGTCACCAGATACTTTGGCCCCACTGGTGTAGCCCAGAGGCAGATGGCACCGTGCAAATGCCTGCCTCCATCCGCTGGCCGCCACCGACCCAGACTCCCTCTGGGAAGGCACGTTGCTTCCTGTCCTTTGTGGGCGTCTGCCCCTCCCAGATAAGCCCAAAGACAGCGACTGCCCCACTTATAACTAACTGGAAGCCTCACCCCTTTGATAGTGAGAAGCCCACGTTGTCACCATCTCCCCCATCACCAGCCCCGTCGCCTCCGGGTGGGATGGCATGTCCATAAACAGAACCCACAGGGGGACCACAGGGGTGGCCGGAGACAGTTTTCTGTGTTTCATCTCGTGCTTGGTGTTTCCGGTTCCCCAGCTGAGGTGATCGGGAGCTAGGGAGCGAGAGTCCCTCCCGACCATGGGACCTTTGCGCTCTGGGGGGTGATTTGCTCATGACCTTGATTAACTAACGGTTCCTGGCTGGGATGGACGCTTGCTTGCTTGACCCAACCAACTCTATGACATTTCTGATGCAAAATCGCGTACTGACGCGGCCCTCGGAGACCAGAAAGCCTCTGGAAAGGCCAGAAGCGCCCTCCTGGGCCCTGCGGGGTCAATGTACATACAGTGTTGCCTCACAGCTCCGTGGACCTTGGTCACCTCGACAGTAGCAGCTTCCTTTTCTCTGTTTGCACTGTTGGTTTGTATAGTAATACTAGCTAATCCTGTTGTGTACATAAATTGTATTTTTTTTTAATTTGTAAAATTCTATTTTTATTTGGACTTTTGGAACTTGGAAGTTCTCATTGTAACCGTAACACATCAGAATAAAATGTCTTCATCTGTCTCCTTCGAGCTTTTGTCCCCACGGTGCTGTTTCTTTGGAGTTGTACTTCGCTTTTACTTTGCTCTCTTTCTAATATGGAAAAATCACAGAGTAGATGTAGCATCTCAGCTGTCTCCTGCTAGAGCTCTGCCAGCAAGAAGGCTTCGTCCCCAGGGGTCCATCTACTCCCACCTTAGTCCTGTGGATCTTAGCAAAAATCAACCCAGTTCCCAGCCTTCCGTTTCTCCCCTCCAATGAACACCGTGCGATCTCAGTTGCTGATGCTTTGTACCCGCTCCCTCAGCTACCGCTGTCCCCTGTCCGCTGTCGCTGTCGCTGTCCGTAGCAGGAGGCAGAGGATCCATTTGTAGGCCTGAAGGGCTGCGTGTAGGACTTCGCCCCACCGACAGGTTCCCCGACACCCAGCAGAAGAAGTGAAATCCATACTGAGTCTGTAGATGTTTAGACCTTGGGGCTGGCTTCCCTGGTGCCATCTGTCATTCTCTTTGCTCTGCCAGAAACAGGATTCTCTTTGTCTCTGGTTGATCTGCTCTAAGTTACCCTTCGACCAGCAGTAGAGATGGTCTCTGTTCAACCCTGTCCCCTGGTTTCCTAAGTGCCAGGGGCACTTTCTGTGTATCCGGCACTGTCTGTCAGTTCCGTTCCGCGAGAGCCCACCGTGTCCCAGTGACCCCTCAGGAGCGTGTGCGCGGTTCACCACGCTCCCCTCCTAGCAGCCCCTCCTCCCCGGACCTCGGCAGCCACGTTTGGACAGACACTTCTCCCTGTCGCTGCTCTTGTCCTTGCTAGGCCTTCCCTGCTTCTTGGTTTTCCATCCTGTGCTCAAAGTCCACGTGAAGAATATTTTTATCAGAGGTGGTTAGATTAAAGGTCTTTCCCCACCTCTACTCCCAAACTGTCAATTCACTTCTGGCCTCCCCTCTTCTCTACGAAGAGCGAATTACTACTTTATTTCCCTCTTTTCCTAATTTCTGTACACGACCAAGACAATTTGACTTTTTTTTTTTAAGTTTATATATTTTGAGAGAGAGAGTACATGGGTAGAGACAGAAGGAGAGAAAATGAATCCCAAGCAGGCTCCACACCATCCGTGCAGAGCCCAACACGGGGCTCCAGCTTAAGAACTACAAGATCATGACCTGAGCTGAAACCAAGAGTCTGGCGCTTAAGCGACTGAGCCACCCAGGCGCCCCGACAATTTGACGTTTATAGGGCACCAAGAATGCCATGTGCTGCAGAGGTGCTGACCAGGCCTTCACCTTCAAGGAGCTTCCAGTCCAGGGACACAGACACAATCGCATACCAAGGCAAATTGTCTTGTGTTGTAATAGTCCTATACAAAATGCTGCCGGTGCAGAGCTTAATTAGTACCAGGCATGTGATCTCAGGGTTGAAGTGGCATTTTCAATGAGCCTTGAATGTGTAGAATGTTCCCAGGAACACTGGCTAAATCTCATTACAGGAGGGCATGAAGTGAACGTTTTGGCGGGGGGGGGGGGGGGGGGCGGGGGGGTGCTGGTCAGAGGAATGTCGTAGAATCTGACATGGAGAATGAGGCCTGTAGGGCGGGAAAACAGGTTCGAGCACAGTTCCCTGTTGTGGGTGAACCTAGTGCCTGGGACTCTCTGCTTTTCAGAAACGGACACAAGGAAACGGCATCCTCTCCAGTGCAGCCCTGCTCCGTCACCTTGGGCCTGAATTAGAGAAAGCTGGCGGCTACTTTTTAATTATGTGTTAGTACCCAAAAGGCACATAAATGTGCGGTTCGTCAGCAAACGTTTTTTCTTCACTTTGCTCAGCATTTTGGGGAGGGGGGGAGAGAAAAAGAGCGCATGAGTGAGGGAGGGGCAGAGAAAGAGGGGGACCAAGGATCTGAAGTGGGCTGCACGCTAACAACAGCGAGCCTTGATATGGGGCTCCAACGCAAGAACCACGAGATCATGACCTGCGCTGAAGTCGGATGCTCAACCGACTGAGCCCCACAGGTGCCCTGCTTTGCTCAGCTCTTAAACCCAAATGCTTTGCCCACTTTCTTAAAGTGCAGTCACTCAGCTGTGCCAAGTAACTCTCTCAAAATGTATCAGAGAAAGTTTTGTTAGCGCCCTCATTTACAAATGTGCCTTGATTTTTTTTTTTTTTTAGGCTCTGAGTATATATGTGCCTCCAAAAACAACAACAACAAAAAACAAAACAAAAAACTACTGGGTGTACAAAATTGTCTATGGGGTACAAGCTACATTAGATGCAACCAGAAAAAAAAAAAAAACCCAGATGTTTGTAAGTTTTCTTTTTAATAAATAAGTGCCCTGAATATGAGCAAATCTGAAAAATAAATGCCCTTTCAGTCTCCTGGGGCATTTCCAGGATCTGTGATAAGGCTGATGTGAGAGAGTAAACTGTGAACTGTGGTTTGTGCCCCACCTTCCACCAAAGAAAAATTTAAGGGTAAGAGGTGGGAGGGAATACAAGCAAGAATTTGTCCAAATCCACAGCATGCCACCAAGAGTGACCCTAATGTCAGCTGTGGACCCTGGGTCTCAACAATGTGTCAGTGTAAGTTCATCAGCTGTCACAAAGGCTCCATTCTGGTGGGACACATTGATGACGGGGCTGGCTCTGCATGTGTGAGGGCAGGGGGCCTATGGGAAGCCTCTATACTTTCTGCTTCATTTTGCTGTGAACCTTAAATGGCTCCCCAAGATAAATTCTATTATGTTTAAAAGGAAGAAGAGAGAAACCGGGCATTCTCTCTGACAAAAGGTAAATGGGTATCAGGCTGAATTCTCTTCCCAGGAAAAAGAAAGAAATCACCAACCCGAGCCTTCGGCTTCTGTCCGTGGTGCTGAAGTTTATTCATGATTCAAACAGCTTTCAGTAATGGGTGAGCGTCTATCCTAAAATTTAATGCATAGGATGGGAGCAGAGGGGAAGCCACAATTAAACCACTTGGTCTACATTCAGCATAAAATGTGAGAAACGTTGACAAGAGGCTGCAGCTTGAATAGGGTGCTCATCACGGCTCAACTTGATGGCAATGAGATGGGACAAAGTTGAGTGAGAGACCCCAAAGGATGAGGGTCTCTCGAAGTCTGCGCAGGGCCTGGCCTGCCTTTTCCTCCCTGGCCATTATCTTCGGTACTACAAAGAGAACAGAGACAAGGTTGGCTTGGTGACCTGGCCCTATTGGAAAAGTCAACCTCACAGGACTGTGCTCACTTCCCAGCAGCCCCCACTCCGGCCTGACAACCCTGAGTTTCATGAACTGGTACACAAATTGCTTGTTAGAAGCTATAAGTCAACCCTGGTCATTTTCATTTAATCCTTCGGGGTCTGACAATTCTGGGGAGGCACATGAACTGCCAATCAGCAGAACAAAGGTGACTTGGCTCCATGAACATTTTAAGTCCCCAGTGCTCATGGCAGTAACTTTTTTTTTCTTAGCATTTCCTTAGCAGCCTGTAGCTGAGAATGATGATGTCATTGCCCCAAGTTGGGACACAAAATTTCCAAAAAGAAAGCTCCTACTCTGGTCTCTTTACTGCAGGAGGCATCCCTGGTGGTGTTCTTTGACAAAGTTTGAGTCTCAGTGAAACCATAACCGCCTTCCTCCCCACTCCATTTCCACCCCCAGCTCCTCTTACCCGGAAGCTGTTGCAGCCCAGTCCACTCTGAGCTCCAATCCTGTCCATCCTGCCTCCAAAGCAGCTGGACCTCCGCAGACTCCGAGGGGCAGCAAGCAGTGCCCTCAACTTGCTTTTCAGGAGGGCAGATCTATCGGAGGAGTCCCAGGAGCCCCGCCCAAGGGCACCCCCATCTCTCTGGGCTGGGTTGACCTCCCCAGCCCAGGGAGGCACCTCAGGGAGGGGGCTAAGAGCTGCCCCAGCTTCCTCATTCTGCTCACTTAGTACTTGTGGGGGCACGACTTCATCTTCTAAAGGCATCTTGTCCTCCAAATGGTCCAGCAAATTCTTTACAAAAAGAACACACGGGGAAAGGGAGAGGTCTCAGTGACCAGCACAGTGTCACAAAGCCCCCTGGTCCCAGACTGTGGCCCCTGTCCCGGTCCTACCTTGAAATCCATCAGGTCTGCGTTGGACACAGAGCCATATACCGGGTTAGCTCCTGTTTGCCACAGGAGCTGACACGCCAGGAAGAGGAGGAAGCTCGCGGTGATGGTGGAGAAGGAGCCCATGATGGCGTCGGTCAAGGAGTGTTCTGGTGCTTGCTGCCTCTCTGTCCTCTCTTCTCCTTCTCTCAGCCTCCCTCCGCCTGTCTCCCAGCTGCCCTGCGCCTCCTCTTTTTATAGCCCCCCAGCTCTCCAAGAGCGCAAGAGGGACGGAACCCTCCCCATTCTGTCACTTGCAGCGATAAAGCAGCTGAATGAGGGAACAGCAGAAGATGACCTTTTAAAGCTATCAGCCCAGCAGAGCCTGTCACTGCCCCCTCCACCTTGAGCAGCCCCAACAACCCCAGACCCTCAGCTGCAAGAGCCACATTCTTGTTGATTTGCCTCAAGAGGTTCCCACTTCAAAGGTGTGAGAAGAGCAAAAAAGAGTCCTTGGTTATCTCACAGTGATGCCTGGGGCTTCTTTCTCCTGGGCAACAGGACCCATGCGGAGAGGCAGAGGGTGACGGTTGGCCAGCGCCCAGCTCCCCGGGTAGGTTTTTCGGCTCAGCTGTCAGGGGCTCCAAATAAGGGCGGGAGAGGAGGAAGTGGCAGGCGGCCGGCAGCTCGGGACAAATTAGTCCAGATGCTCAAGCCGGCCTCACACCTGACTCATCAGCCGTGAGGGCAGACCTCTCCCTCCAACTGAGCTGCCCTCACTCCTGGCAGTCATTCTCGGCAGTCAGGTGAAGAGGGAGTTATTATTTAGAATATTAAGTCAGCCGGGAACCAAATGTGATGAACATCCCAAGAACTCAGCTCCCACACGTAAACACCAAGAAAACTTTTGGGAACGCAACCATCCCTCTGCCAAGCTCCTCCTCCTTCCCCTCCACAGTGTTGAGGGAGGTGGGCACTTCGAGAGGCCAATGGTTTCATCCCTGTCACCTCGCTGATTAGAGCAGCTCAGACTCTGAGTTTGAAGTTTATGATGGCCCCAACACTCCCAGGAAAGCTCCTGTGGCGAGTTGGCTGGTGGAGTGACGGGGAGGTGAATGTGGCACCCAGTTTCCCTTAATGTCTTCCATGACCTTCCATGAGGCCAGGCGAGTGATGAGCCACTGAGGCCTCCATTTTCCTGACCCACCCCCCAAAGAAAATTAACAGGCAACAAGTCTTCCCCCCCCTTTTTTTTCAAGATTTTAACTTTTTTTTGAAGTTTATTTATTTTTGAGAGAGAGAGAGAGAGAGAGAGAGAGAGAGAGAGTGACAGAGCATGAGCAGGGGAAGGGCAGATAGAGAGGGAGATAGAGAACCAAAGCAGGCTCCAGGCTCTGAGCTGTCAGCCCAGAGCCCGACACGGGGCTCGAACCCACAGACCGCGAGATCATGACCTGAGCCGAAATCAAGCTTAATCGACTGAGCCACCCAGGCGCCCCTCAAGATTTTAAGTAATCTCCACACCCAACGTGGGGCTCGAACTCACAACCCCAAGAGCACGAGTTGCACACCCTCCCAACAGCCAGCCAGGCTCCCCAAGGCTGCCCACATTTAATGAGCGCCCTCTGTTCACTAAGCACTGAACTCCATGTTAACGTACTACTCAATGCAAGATGGACTTGGGGGGAAAACCCCAAATTTGAAGGGTTGAGAGGCCCGTGCTAGAGCCCCGAGCAAACCAGGTTACACACATCGTCACAGCCTTATTTTCCCCATGCTCTACCCACCCCTCAGTGTTGCCATGAGGCTTAGATGAACTACCAATGTGTGCATTCTGCACACGCGTTCTCAAGTGTGAAGTGCTATCTGTTTGAAAGATGGTGAGAACGGTTGCCCGTGTTGATCAGCGGTAACATGCCCGACACCATGTGGAGAACTTTAGATGGATTATCTAATTTTCATCACAGCCCCCATTGTGTAATATTGGGTAACAATATGTAACATTGGGTAATATTGTTCTCATTCACAGAGGGGCAGAACTAAGACAGAGGTTATGTCACTTGCCCAAGGTCACTGCCTAAGTGGCGAGGCCAGGGCTGGAACCCCAGGTCTGACACCAGCGCCCGTAATTCCTAATCCATTTCACAGATGCTGCTGCCCCTTAGCATGACAGTTCCTTGCCAGCCCTTTCGGTGCGGTCTCTGATTAAACACGCCCCGATCCCCACTCTCCAGGTGACCTCTGAGCAGCTCCTTTACCCTCCCCCTTCCTGGGCAGGGGGTGTGCTTGGCAAGTCCGTGAGCATGCGTGTGTGTGTGGACTACCTCACGGAAAGGGTCATCCAAGCCCCGCGACCGGCCGACACACCCGATGTGTTTCGAGGGGCTCCCCGGAAGCCAGGAAATGCATGTGCCAAGCCCCCTCCCTGGCTGGTCAGGTAGAGAGGCTGTTCTGCGGGCGGGCAGGAAATCGGGGCAGTACGAGGCCAGAGGTCACAAGAGGTATCCAGGGTGATTTTATTCTAAGACAGAAGGAGAAAGGAGCGCTCTCCAGGAACCTTATCAGGGTCAGCCGAACTCAGCTTGAAATCCAGAGTGGGTGCAACCCTGAACAGGAAGTCTGGGGGCAAAACCCTCGTATCCTGGAGTCCCTGGAATGTGCTCACAGCTTAATCGCTCGGTTGGCAGGGTTATTATTAGCAAAGAGGATTCAGTGAGCAGCCACACTGGGGGAACTGATGCTCCTTGCTGTGTGCGTCACACGGCCGATCCCCTGGAGATGCCCTTTCAGACAGGCCTTTGAGGCGGGCGGCGACTTCTGGAAGGGCCTTGTGGCAGGTAGTCCCTGCAATAGCTCGGCCCGAGGGCCTGTGCTGCTCCTCTGTCCTGAGCCACTTCTGAAGTCTGCAGGTGGCCCGAGGAGAGGGGGAAATGCCCTTCCAGGTTCCGGAAAGAGAATTTCAGAATTTTCCCGGCTCCTTGTATTAAAGTAACCTCTCCTCTTCCGGAGTGAAGCCTGAGCAGGGCCTCAGTGTCAGTTGTCGCATTTCTTCTAGTAGCCTCAGCTTTTTGTCCGGGTTGCGTTTGGTTTTTATTGCTGTCTATTTTGTGGAAGGGAGGTGGCAAGAAAGAGCATATTCAGTTTTGCTGCCCCGAGGACTTGACGTTGAACCAACTTACCACCTTCTGCACTGACAAGGCTTAGTGGAAACAGAGACCAGCCCCAGATTGTCTGATTACCCCAATCCTGGTGAAGCCTTCCATTTGCACCTGAGACAGAAAATGGCTTGATGTGAAGTTTCTCTTCTTTTCCATGCCCCGGCCCAATTTTGGGGGGTGTGCACACCGCCCGCGTGGAGAAGTTAATATTTGACGGCGTGTTTAGAAGCCAGCCTGGAGGAGTGAGGCAGAAGAAAAGCAAAGGCCCAGAAAAGCAGATCCACCCCCCACCCCCACCTCTCCCACTAGCTAAAAAGTCAACAGCCTTTATTTCCTTATCACTGGAAAGAAGTTGTCTCAGTCACACAATGGAATGAGCATTGCAAATGGGGGGGAGGATCCAGAATTGGGGAGTCTCTAGCTTCTATCGCAGAGTCCCCATCTCAGGATTCTCCGCGGGGACGCTGTGGGCTGCTTCGGGGAGCCATGAGGTCCCAGGAATGTCACACATGGTCTGCAGCAGAAGCCCCAGTTGGAAGAAATTGGCAAGATCCTGCTGCACGTTTAGGGATGGTTGTTTCTGACTTTGAAAATGATGTTCGGGGCGCCTGGGTGGCTCAGTCGGTTAAGCGTCCGACTTCAGCTCAGGTCATGATCTCACGGTCAGTGAGTTCGAGCCCCGCATCGGGCTCTGTGCTGACAGCTGGGAGCCTGGAGTCTGCTTCGGATTCTGTGTCTTCCTCTCTCTGCTCCTCTCCTGCTCACATTCTCTCTCTCTCTCTCTCTCTCTCTCTCTCTCAAAAATAAATAAACATTAAAAAAATTTTAAAAAGAAAACATTCAGTCCCAATACTATCCTGACTTCTGTAACCTCAACACTTGGGACCCAGCAAAGCCCATCCACTCTCTACTTAAATCCTTTCCAGCTTTGAAGACGTGGGTTAGGGCTCCTGGGCTCTATTTTCACCAGCACATCTTTCTGGGAAGATGACAGTGATGACCATCTACGGAGAGATATAATCTGGCAGCTTCGTTGGACAATGAGGCTGATAATAGGGAAGTCAGGGAGGTGAATGCCATGGCTATAGCTACGTGGGGGGGGGGGTACATTTGAAGGGGTCAGGGTCACAGGTTAGGGAGGGCCATGTTTTTTTCATGTTTATTTATTTTTGAGAGAGGCAAGGAAGGGCAGAGAGAGAGGGGGACCGAGTATCTGAAGCGAGCTCTGCGCTCATAGCAGACAGCCTGACTCCGGGCTTGACCTCACAAACTTCAAGATCATGACCTGACGCTAAGTCTGATGCTTAACTGACTGAGCCACCCAGGCGCCCCAGGGAAGGCAGGTTTTAAAGGGCATCCATAAGGCCACCTGGGTGGTTCATTTGGTTTCGATTAAGCGTCTGACTTTGGCTCAGGTCATGATCTCACGGTTAGTTGGAGTTCCACGTCAGGCTTGCTGTTGTCAGCACAGAGCCCGCTTCAGATCCCCCGTCCCCCTCTCTCTCTGCCGAACCCCACTCTTGCATGCTTTCTCTCTCTCTCAAAAATAAACATTTAAAAGAATTTTAAGGGCATCTATAGACAGGGCGTGTTTGCATTGCTCCCCACAAACACCAAACACGAGGGGAGCTCAATGCGAGGTCCCTCCATTGAGTACACGGGCTACCCACCCCCGTCCTCCAGCGGTCACATTTGGCTCCTTTGCTGTTCTCTCTGCGGTCCTCTTTCTCAGACTTTTGCCTGCGGAGAAGACCCAAGTAACACACGTATCGTATGTACAGACCCCACCCACCTGAGCCCTACATATGGATAAGCCAGACTCACTGGGAAGAAGCGTTGGCTGGATTTGGGGAGTGGGTGTTCTGAGAAAGGCCCGCCTTCATCACCTGAGCAGAGGGGAGAGGTCACCAGCGGGCAGCGGTAGTTCACCAAACGCGGAGCCGAATGATGCCATTAGTAGGGCAATTTTCCTCCCACCAGCAAACCTGCTTCACTGACTTGGGAGGGACGGGGTGATGCAGTGGTTAGGGACCTGGGTGCTGGACCTGAACCCTGGCTCTGCCACTTACTAACTGCATGATCTTGAGCAAGTCACATCACCTCTCTGTGCCTTAGTTTCCCCCTCTATTAAAATGAGGGTTAGTAAGAGCTCTTCAGAGGTTTGTTGCAAGGACTATAGGAGTTAACGAGACAGTAGCTGGTGCCTGATGAGGGCTTTGTGAAAGTTAACTACGCTGAGTATTCATTGCACTCCCTGGGTCGGAAACACCAGGTAAAGGTGGCTCACAGTTTTATTAGAAAGCAACTCGCTCCTCAACCTCATTTTAAAAACCTTAATTGATGTCATCGGCTGTCCAGAACCTTTGGCACACACTGGGCTGACATGAGAAACGACACAGAGACCTACCACTTGTGGTTCCCCTCGGTGGCAGCAACATTAGCTGAGAACAGCAGGAAGGTCAGGAGAGTGAAGTTCAAGGCCAGGAGCGCGGGGAGAGGGCACAGGCTCAAGAGTCACTTGGCTCTCCACTCAGTGGGAGAGCTCAGAGCATCCGTGGCCACATGCGGCCAGGTAGGGGGGCTTCGGTTTTCTGGGTCTCAGTTTTCTCATCCATCAAACGGGGATAAGAATAGTCCTGTCCCTTCTGCAGAGCTAGCATCCTAAAAGGCATTCTGGGCAAGGGGACTGCAGGAGCTGAGGCCTGGGAGCCTGAAAGCAAAGGAGTGTGGCCCGGGATGCTCGAGAGGCAGGGCGCTTGGGAAGGGGGGACCGTGGGGTACAGGGCAGCGTACCAGCAGGACTCCCTGCTGAATAAGACAACCCAGTATGACTCTGGTGGTTGTTTCCTTTTCGGCCCTAGAGATGAGAGGTTTCTCTCTCTGAGGCAGAGAGGAAGTAAAGATGTGGAGCCCCCGGAAAAGGGGCACCCTAAATGCTGGGCCTTTTGTCAGACACTTTTAAACCTGGGATGGGGAAATGAAAATGCTATTGAACTCAGGGCTTTAAAGGAAACAATCACCAGGGAGAATGTCTCCGATGGCAGAATTCCAGACAGAGGGAAAGCTAGTGAGCAAACACTGACCCACACTCCCGTGTTGCGTGAACGTCTCAGGGCCCATCTGCACTCCCAGGGAGAAACTGCCAGCTTTGAAAAGCAGTTTCTGCAAAGTGTCTTGAGTGCTTGAGGTATTTGTAGACATTTCAGAACAAGAAAAACCCTTCAGGAGAAGCAGGGCACCCCTACTCCTACCTGACCAGCTCTGATGCCTTCTCCCCACCCCACCATTAGGACACTTTTAGAACCTTCAGGAAAACAAAGGCTTTGGGTTTTTTGGTGTGTGGGTTTTGTTTTTTTTTTAATGATGTATTTCTTCTAATGCACTAAGACGAATCAGTTTCTTTTCTTTAACATTTTTTAAGTTTATTTATTTATTTTGAGAGAGAGAGAGAGAGAGAGAAGGAGGAGCAGAGAGAGAGGGAGAGAGCGAGAATTCCAAGCAGGCTCTGCACTATAAACGCAGAGCCCGACAACGGAGCTTGAACTCACGAACTATGAGATCATGACCCAAGCTGAAACCAAGATCCGGAAGGAAGCTCCACCAACTGAGCCACCCAGGCGCCCCAGGACAAATCAGTTGCGAAAGAAGAAGATAAAATGTTGACTTTATTTCACCGTGGAAAATGTGTGCTCGGAGATAAGAATCATCTTATATAAAACAATCACAATAAATAAATAAATAAAAATAAATAAATAAGAATTGCTTCGAAGGGGCTCAGGGAGTTGATGAAGAATCAGACGCAGATGTCTGCACCGGCACTTCCTCTTAATGCCTTCTCAGCACTGTGTGGGGGGGGAGAAAGGGTGATGACGGCGTCAGGTGGGAAACTGAGGCAGGATCTGAGCTTCCCCACACTGGGTGTGATCCCTGCCACCACCACCCCCACCCCCATCCTCGGCTGATCTGGGTGTTTGAGGCTTTAGAATGATCCCTCTCTCTGGACCTCAGTCTCCTCATCTGTAAACTGGAAATTATTGCTGCCCCGGTGATCCCGTCCTCTGCCTTTGAGGCTATAGACAGGCTGGGGGAAACCAGGAGGAAAACGTTTAGGAGTCTTTCTGCTCCAAGGAGATGCAGCCAGAGAATGACTGGATTCCATCCTAAGGCGACTCTGCCCCTTTTGGTCAGCGAGGCAAGAGAAGCTGGTAGGGACTCGTGGACATAGTAACGAATGATGTCCACATTTAATATTTCTAGAAAGGTGCCCCTTGGCCCTAAGCACTGTCAGCAAGAGAGAGTAAAGCCCAAGTGTCTTCTTCTCAGAATGTGGTTCCCAGAGACAATAAACCCAGAAGTGGTTCCGATGGTGGGACCCATAGGAGTGGGGCAGGGGGATCAAGCTGGCAGGGAGGGGGCTTACCATTGCAGCCCAGGCCACTGAGGGAGCCAATCCGGTCCAGCCTCCGGCCAAAGCACCTTGAATCACGCATCATCTTGGAACTGCCTAGTCGTCTCAGGGCCGGGAGGACATTGTCACGGGGCGCAAGGACCCGCGCAGGGGGTTCCTCCTGGGCCTCCCAGGATTCTGCGGGGCTGTGGCCCTGCTGGAGGGGTCCCAGGGCCATCTGGGCTTCCTGCAGCTCTGAAACTGTGTCCCGCAGACCGTCCAGCAGCTCCTGCAATGCGTGGGGACAGCCCCAGCCTCAGCAACCGGCACCTGGCCAAACCGCCCTAGACGGAGCTGAGATGAACCAACCACCTTAGGTAGGGGTCCTGGCACCCAATCCGGTTGCTTTCTAATCCCTTATCACTAATTCGCTAGGGGGGCTGAAGACCTTTTGGGACAAGAGCTCAGGACCCGTTTAACTGCTGCTACCCACAGCAGCCTTTTCGCAGGCTGAAGCTCTCTCACCTGTATTGCGGGGCCGGGGCCGCCCAGCGGGTGGGAGCGACCTCCTAGAGGCGACAGGTGCAAGAACAGGAGGAGCAGGAGGGCCCGGAGCAGCGCCGTCTTGGGGTCCATGTCACCGGAGAGAAAGAGATCGTTGCCGCTGCCGCTGCGCTGTCTTCCGGGTCACGTCTCACCTCCTAGAGGCCGGCGGACGCTCTCCCGGATCCTAGGACAACCTCGGCCTTTTATCCCGGGCCTGGGGTTATCTCTGATTTATCGGCCGCATTCCGGCACGCTGAGCTCAGGGCGGGGGAATGTACCCCTCCGCGCCTGCGACCATACTCGCTGGGGGTGGATGCTGGGGAGAGCAGGCCTTGTATAGCAATGGGCCCGGCCGGGGGGCGGGAGCGCGCGGGGGACACCAACAGGTCCTTCGCCTCGCGCTGCCTCCTTTCCTGCAAAACTCCCAGGGCCTCTCCTCCCCACCCCCAACCATTCTCGGAGAAGGCAGACACAACTCCAGCGTTCCGAGGCCCCACGACGCAAGTGCGGGGCGCACGGGGTGACTCAGAGCCAGAACAGTCCCAGCCAACCCCCCGCCACCGGAGCGCGTCTTCCCTCCCCTCGCCTGCCTGTAACTCGGCACGGGCTCTGCTCTCTGCACCCTGCGCCGCTGCGGGTCTTCAGGGCACCCTGACCGCTGTCCGTGGTTCTGATGGTTCTGAGCAAACTCAACCAAGAGGTCTCGCTCTCCTCAACCCAGGTCTGGCCGGAAAGACAAGCATGCAGCAGGGACCTTTGAGACCCCTCCCCACCCTCTCACAACTGCCTGCACTAGGATGCTAATTCTCCAGTATCATCTGATTAAAAGCCTGGGTATGACAAGGAACTTCTGGAATGCTGACCCCGCTTCCATCCCTTAAACGGTAGAACTGATTTGGCTGGAATTTTGAGAGGCAAGGCCCAGAGATGAAGTCATCCAGGAATGCCTTCTATCAAACCTCCTCCAGGTGCCAACACTTCCTCTCCCCCACCAAGCCAACACGTGACGGAAAAAAGCAAGGATGACTGGAAGATGGTTATCTATTTGGTGGGACACTACAGGTATGAGGAGTGCCCCTCCCCAGTGCCTCCCTCATCTGACCATCCGTGACCTAATTCCCATTAGCAGATGGTCTGGACCTCCCATCTGTGATTGCAAATGAGGCTGCAAGGAAAAATGGCCCTGGGAAGAGACACAGCAGATTAACCACCCCCCCCCCAAAGCGTACATGACTGATGTCACCACCCCTTCCAGATGCCTTGTGTTGACAAGCAGCACGATGAGAGAATGGGGTATGGGTGATGGAAAAAAGGCAGCAAGGGGCAGAAGCAGTGACCTCTAAACAAATCTTACCTTCAAAAAATAGCATCTGCCAGATATGTGAGAAAAATACTGTTTATTGTTTTTCATTTTTTAAATGAGGGAACAGGGGGACCTGGGTGGGTCAGTCGGTTAAGCATCCGACTTGATTCGGCTCAGGTCATGATCTCACAGTTTGTGGGTTCGAGCCCTGCGTCAGGCTCTACTCTGAATCCCTGCTTAGGATTCTCTCTCTCTCTCTCTGCCTCTCCCCTGTTTGTGCTCTATAAACAAACAAACAAACAAACATACTTATTTTTTTTAAAAAGTGAGGAAACAGAGCTCAGAGGAATTAATATGCTTTCTTAGTTAATGACTAGGAAAGCTTGGGTTCCAACCCAGGCAGTCTGATTCCAGACCTGACCCTCTTAATCACCACCAGGGTGATTGCAAGGGGTTTCTACTAAAAGAAAAAGTAGATTAATTTATTGTCATTTCCAAAGGTAGAGAAAGCTGTGCCATGAGGGATGTGTAAGTTGGTGGCTGTGTGCAAGAAAAAGGATGTAAAGTGTGGCTAAGATGACCATTTTACAGATGAAGATGGGGGGACAAGGGGTAAGAGCTCCATAAAGATGCCAGTCCTGGGAAGATTCTGGGGGCCGGAGTGTGTGCGTGTGTGTGTGTGTGTGTGTGTGTGTGTACATACACCATAGGAAGAATATCCAGAGATTAGTGAAAGTGAAAGAGAAAACAAAATCCAGTCAAGTGGCAGAGCTGAGTCAGAGGGTCAGAGGCTGCTGAGAATGTAGAGTCCCTCATGCTGACGTTAGAAGTAAAGAGTTGGGGGGGCGCCTGGGTGGCTCAGTCGGTTAAGCGTCCGACTTCAGCTCAGGTCATGATCTCACGGTCCGTGAGTTCGAGCCCCGCGTCGGGCTCTGTGCTGACAGCTCAGAGCCTGGAGCCTGTTTCGGATTCTGTGTCTCCCTCTCTCTGACCACCCCTCCCACCCCGTTCATGCTCTGTCTCTCTCTGTCTCAAAAATAAATAAACGTTAAAAAAAAAAAAAAAAAGAAGTAAAGAGTTGGAAGCAAGACAGAGTCCATCAACCAGCATCTATCAAGAAATGACCCGGGGCGCCCGGGTGGCTCAGTCGGTTAAGCATCTGACTTCAGCTCAGGTCATGATCTCTCAGTTCATGAGTTCGAGCCCCGCGTCGGGCTCTGTGCTGGCAGCTCAGAGCCTGGAGCCTGCTTCAGATTCTGTGTCTCCCTCTCTCTCTGCCCCTCCCCCACTTGTACTCTGTCTCTGTCTCTGTCTCTCTCAAAAATAAATAAAATGTTAAAAAAAAAAAAGAAATGACCCTGCATGTAACCTGAGCCTCACTTTGCTCTTCTGCAAAATGGACACATACTCTCTCCTTTCAAGGACTACAAGAGAGAAAATGAAGTCTGTGAAAAGCCCAGGGCATCATGGGAAGAGACAAAGAATTAGGAATACAATTTCCCTGAAGGAGATAGTGATCTCACTGGGAGAAGAGTCAGGCCAGGGAAACAATTAAGTGCTAAGCACTCTGACGGAGCCTCCACCTGCCCCGGGGTGGGCCAGGAGGATTGTAGAGGAGATTTTAGGGAAGACACAGGACTGGATACATCCTTCAGGACCTTCTGTCCAGTGAAGAACAATGTATTATCAATCAGCTGTCACACCAGATCATCCCCACGAACACTTATGCGCACCCCCTGTGTGCCACACATCTTCCACTCCTATTAAGTGGAGCTTGTACCACTATGTCACAGCATTACTGTACAAGGGTTAAATGAGATGGTATATGTTGTAGACTGCACAATTTTCCCCAAAGATGTCCATGTCCCAGTCTCCAGAAACTGTGAATATATTGCTTAATATGGCAAAGGAGGCTTTGTCTATGTGATTAAAGATCTGGAGGTAGAAAGATTATCCTGGATTATGGGGGGGTGGCTAATATAATCACAAGGGTCTTTATAAGAGGGAAGCAGGAGGATCAGGGTCAGAGAGAGAAAAATGGAAGGATGGAAATGGAGATCAGGTATGAGAGAAGATTCTACACTACAACTGGCATCTTTGAAGATGGAGGAAGAAGCCATGAGCGCAATTGGCCTCTAGAAGCAAGAAAAAGCACAAAAATGGTTTCTTCCCTAGAGCTTCCAGAAGGAACACAGGCCTGCCTGCCAGCACCTTGAGTTTAGCCCATTGAAACATACTTCAGGCTTCTGATCTCCAGAACTGTAGGGAAATAAATTTGTTATTTTAAGGCACTAAGTTCGCAGCAATTTGTTTCAATGGTAATGTGCGATTAATCCAGTATACGCAAAATGCCGAGCATAATGCCTGGTACTTAATAAGCTTCCGTAAAGGTGGTTGTGGTGGCAATGTTGGTTCTTACCAGTGTCAAACCTTAGGTGCTAGGTGCTGGCTACAGAGAAAGAAAGAAGCCCCTTAATTCATTCAACAAGCCTTTATTGAACGTGTGGGGTCTCCGTGGTCTGGAGCCCGGACTCTGAAATCAGACTGCCTAGATTCAACAGCACCTCAACCTTTTGCTACTTATGGGATCTCAGGCAAGTTACCGCGCATCTCTTCATCTTTTCTCATGTCTGTGTTACATGGTTGTCATGAGGAGGGATGAGACTGTGCAGGCAAAACTAAGCTTTCTGCTAGGAAGTGGGAACACAGAATGAACGAGACAAGCTCTGCTCTTGGGGAATGCACAGTGCAGGGAGAAAGATGCAGTCACAGACTCCCCAGGGTGGTGTGGCCACCGACACTGGACAGTCCTGGGTGTGCTCTGTAAGCACAGCAGGAAGACTCAGTTGAAGGGGGAGCTTCCCGAAGAAGTTATTACTGAGCTAAGGCTTTGAAGGATTAGAGAGAATTATCCACGGGGGTGCCTGGGTGGCTCAGTCGGTTAAGCGTCCGACTTCAGCTCAGGTCATGATCTCGCGGTTTGTGGGTTCGAGCCCCGCGTCGGGCTCTGTGCTGTCAGCTTGGAGCCTGGAGCCCACTTCTCCCTCTCTCTCTCTCTCTGCCCCTCCCCTGCTCATGCTCTGTCTCTCTCTCTGTCTCAAAAAATAAATAAAAACATTAAAAAACAAAAGAAAGAATTATCCATTAGAAGGAAGATGAGGAGGGCATTCTGGGCAGAGCTGAGGGCTGCTTAACTGACCAACTACCACCTCTAGTCTCTTAGTGTGGGCTGCCTTATAGCAAAATACCATAGACTGGGTGGTTTATAAGCAACAGAAATGTATTTCTCATGATTCTAGAAGTTGGAAAGTCCAAGATCAAGACTAGTAGATTCCATGTCGGGTGAGAGCCCTCTTACTGGTTCGTAAGCACCGTCTTTGCCCTATAACCTCAACTGGCAGAAGGGACAGATGAGCTCTCTGGAGTCTCTTTTAAAAGGGCAGTAATCCCATTGTGAGGGCTCCACCCCCACGACCTAATCACCTTCCAAAGGTCCCACCTCCTAACCCTCTCACATTGGGGAAATAGGTTTCAACAAATGAATTTGTGGGGGAGGGGACACAGACACTCAATCTATAGCATCTAGGCTCTTGTCAGAAGGGAGAAGACGCAGACAAGGAAAGGTTTGGGGCAAATGTGCTAAACTACTTCTCCTCAGCTCCCCTCTGACTCTGACCTCCAGCCCTGGGCAGCCAGAAAGGGCAGCACAATGAGAGCACCGACCTCCGGGGAAAGGGGAAGGAGGAAGCAAGGCACACTGTCCAGGGGGTCCACAGGTGGTAAGTCTCTGCCTGCTGTTGTCTCATGGTGTGGCTTTTATGCACGTCATTTCTCTGCTCTGGGACTCTGTTCCCCCTTGTGTAGAATGAAGGAATGAAATGAAGATTTCTCACAGGTGCAAAAGCCCTGTGAGAGTCAGCTGCCCCTCGTTCATGGTTAGGTCTGCTCGCCGGCTCCCAGCCCCTGCTGGTATCTGCATCTTCTGTGACTCTTTACGCTTTCTCCAAAGGCCAGAAAATGTCTGCAGAAGAGCCATCAGATCCTTCACAGCTGTGGCATCAATGCAGGTGTGCGTGTGTGTGTGTGTGTGTGTGTGTGTGTGTGTGTTGGGGGTGCTTTGGAAACCAGCATGAGTTCGTGAGTGTGCAGCTCTTCTTTGCTGTGAAGCGAATCTCTAAACTGATGGTTATCAGAGGGAAGGCTGAGATCAGTAGCCTGGAAGAAAATAGCTCTTAATTCTTCCCATCCCGTGTCCAGCCTCACCAGCAGCATCTGAGCGTAATTTCTATCTCTATAGAAATGACATTTCTCGGGGCACCTGGGTGGCTCAGTCGGTTGAGCGTCCGACTTCGGCTCAGGTCATGATCTCGCGGTCCGTGAGTTCGAGCCCCGCGTCGGGCTCTGGGCTGACGGCTCAGAGCCTGGAGCCTGCTTCCGATTCTGTGTCTCCCTCTCTCTCTGCCCCTCCCCCATTCATGCTCTGTCTCTCTCTGTCTCAAAAATAAATAAACATTAAAAAAATTAAAAAAAAAAAAGAAAGAAATGACATTTCTCATTTCTATAACCTCATAAGGGAAAAGAGTTCTGAAAGGGTCGCCTTATCCTTCCCACCACCTCCAGGAAGGACTTCACCATATTGTCCCTCTAGCTGACATCCCGGTGAGATCATTAGAGCTCCTGGCCCCGGAAATGCCCAAAGTTAATCTACTTCAGCCTTTGCAGTTATATGAGCCAGTAAATCTGCCCCCCCCACCTTTGTGCCTAGACCAATTTAAGTTCGATTTCTGTCACTTCCACCCCAAATCTTCCTGACACAGTCCCCAAAAGAAATTGCACACCTTTTTCTTAGAAAAGTTTCTTGAGAACAAGGTATCACAGCCCTTAGTAACAGCCCAAAGTCTGGAGCCTTTGCAAACAAAATTGCTGGGCACTGTCTAATTTTTTTTTTCTGGTTTACTGCAGAACTTTATTTTCCTCACGCGATGATGTAGCGCTGGGGCCTAAAGTTCTCACGTGACAGTAGAACACCAAAATTTATCGTCATCTCTTGAAGAATTGAGAATTGCATACAAAAACCTTACATAAATTAAAAGGAGGAATAAATGTACAGGTGTAAATGCAAACCATTTTTCAACTCAGGGCAAGTAACACCCCACGGCATTCTGGCAGGAAAACACCAGTTAAGAAAGCAAAGTGGAGGGGCGCCTGGGGGGCTCAGTCGGTTAAGCATCTGACTCTTGATCTCGGCCCAGGTCATGATCTCACAGCTTGTGAGATCGAGCCCCGCATTGGGTTTTGTGCTGTCAGACCGGAGCCTGCTTGGGATTCTCTCTTTCTCTCTCAATCTCTCTTTCTCTGTCCATGCCCTGCTTGTGTGCGCTCTCTCTCTCTCTCTCTCTCAAAATAAATAAAGTTTAAAAAAAAAAAAAGAAAGGAAAGTAGACAGGGGGCACCTGGCTAGCTCAGACAGTGGAACATATGACACTAGACCTCGGGGTCGTGAGTTCAAGGCCCATATTGGCTGAAAGGATTACTTAAAAATAAAATCTAAAAAAAAAAAAAAAAAAAAAAAAAGAGGGGCGTCTGGGTGGCTCAGTTCGTTGCGTGTCTGACTTCGGCCCAGGTCATGACCTCGCGTTTCGTGAGTTCAAGCTCCACAATGGGCTCTGTGCTGACAGCTCAGAGCCTGGAGCCTGCTTCGGATTCTGTGTCTCCCTCTCTCTGCCCCTCCCCACCCCCTCAAAAATAAATAAACATTAAAAAAAATTTTTTTTTAATTTTTTTTTAACGTTTATTTATTTTTGAGACAGAGAGAGACAGAGCATGAACGGGGGAGGGTCAGAGAGAGAGGGAGACACAGAATCCGAAACAAGCTCCAGGCTCTGAGCCATCAGCACAGAGCCTGACGCGGGGCTTGAACTCACAAACCGCGAGATCATGACCTGAACCGAAGTCGGCCGCTTAACTGACTGAGCCACCCAGGCGCCCCTAAAAAAAAATTTTTTAAGAAAGAACGGAAGTGGGTCCTAAGGCTCAGACTTTCCCAGCCCCATCGGACCAGCAAGACGGAAACGACAACCAGATACGTGGTGGCCCCACCAGGCAGCACCGTGTCAGCGAAGAGGTCCTTCCGGATGTCAGTATCATGACAACTTCTTGATGGAGTTGAAGGAGGTCTCCAGGATTCCCCAGGAGGGAGGGCTGAAAGAGCGCCTCGGGGCAGCGCTGATGGTGATCCCCACCTGTGGGCAGCTCATTGCTTTTCTCCAGGGAGGAGGATGACAGGCTGCTGGCCAGCTCCCGCACCAAGTCCAAGGTGACATAGCACATCATCTCTGTGACGTCATACATGATTTCCCACTCGGCCACTGTGCTAAAGCTGTAGCCATGCTCCAAGAGGACGTTCGTGAGGTAATGCATCACGTCTTGGGCAGCCAGGTCCGGACGCAGGGTGGCCTGGGCAGGTGTGCAGTGTGGGTGACCCCATCTCCAGAGCCCAGGACAGCACCAGTGGTGCAGCCAAAGATCTACAGGGACAGCACGGCCTGGATGGCCACAACCACGGCAGAAGTGTTGACAGTCTCGAACAAGCATGGGCCGGACCAAGGAACAGCCAGTGCAGAGGCCCTACAGTGAATCTGGCACATTGGAGAATGGCTAACAGGCCAGCGCGGGGAGTGGAGGGAGTGATAAGAAATGGGCTCAGAGACGGGGCGCCTGGGGGGCTCAGTCAGTTAAGCATCTGACTCTTGATTTCGGTTCAGGTCATGATCTCACAGTCATGAGACTGAGACCCACGTCAGGCTCTGCGCTGACAGGGTGGAGCCTGCTTGGGCTTCCCTCTCTCTCCCTCTCTCTGTGCCCTTCCCCCACTCGTGTGTTCTCTCTCAAAATACATGGATAGACTTTAGAAGAAGAAGAAGGAGGAGGAGGAGGAAGAGGAGAAAGAAATGGGCTCAGAGAGGTAGTGATGTTTCCACAGTGCACAGCTTTCTGGTTAAGACCTTGGCTAACCTTAGCCAGAGTGAGATGGGGGCCGTCGGAGGGTTTCAGGTCAGAGAGGACATGCTCTGCCTCACTCTAAGTGTGGCCCTGCCCGTTCCGGGAAGCTGACCCCAAACACCTCCTTTTCTGCTTCTCCTCATCAGGCTGGGACCCTGGGGCCCCTCCTCCAAGCTGCTAAGTTTGAAGCATTCCTACGGGCCCCCTGCGTTACCCTAGCAAGGGGGTGAGTGGCAGCTTCCCCCCTCCCCGATACCTAGCGTTCTCTGTTTGCCTTTTCAGGTTCTCAGCGCCTCATTAACAAGTTTATACATTAAATTCTCTCTGTTAAAATAACTGGTGTGGTTCCTGGTCTCCGACCAGCCCTTAGCAGTAGGCTCAGCAGCAAGGCTTCCCCGAGAACAAGGCCTGGTCTCCAACCTCAAGGACAGCCCCGTAAGGCGGTAGGAAGGAAAGTGCCACCCTCACGTTCCCAGAGATGCCATTACAAATTACCACCCGGGGGGCGCCTGGGTGGCTCAGTCGGTTGAGCGTCTGACTTTGGCTCAGGTCATGATCCTGTGGTTCATGAGTTCGAGCCCCACGGTGGCCTCCGTGCTGACAGCTGCTTGGGATTCTCTGTCTCTCCCTCTCTCCTGCCCCTCACCCCCCTCAAAAATAAACACTTTTTAAAAATTACCACAAACTAACCAGCTTAAAACATCAGGAATTTTCTCAGCGTTCTGGAGGCGGGAAGTCCAGAATCAAAGTGTTGGCTAGGCCACGCTCCCTCAGAAGGTTCTAGAGGAGGATCCTCCCAGGATGCTTCCAGCTCCAGGTGCTCTTTCGCTTATAAATGTATCTCTGCCTCTGTCTTCACGTCACCTTGTCCCCTCTGTGTCTGTGTCTCAAATCCTCTCTCTTTTTCCAAATGTTTTTTTTTTATTTTTTAAGTTTTTATTTATTTGCTTATTTTTGTTTTTGAGAGAGAAAGAGAGACAGTACAAGCAGGGCAAGGGCAGAGAGCGGGGTGGGGGTCGGGGGGACAGAGGATCCAAAGTGAGCTCTGCACTGACAGCAGAGAGCCCCATGTGGGGCTCAAACTCAAGAACCGTGAGATCATGACCTGAGTCAAAGGCAGACAGCTAACCGACTGAGCCACCCAGGCACTCCTGTGTATTTATTTCTGAGACAGAGAGAGGCAGAGAGACAAAGAATCCCAAGCAGGCCCTGTGCTGTCAGCATAGAGCCTGACACAGGGCTCGAACTCACAAACCATGAGATCGTGACCTGAGCCAAAATCAAGAGTCCCTTAACCGACTGAGACACCCAGGTGCCCCACTCTTTCTTTTGTAAGGATAACCTGTCATTGGACATCGGGCCCACCTCATATCTGGGATGACTTCATCTCAAAATCTTTAATTTCATTGCATCTCCAGAGGCCCTCTTTCCAAGCAAGGTTACATTCACGGATCTCAGGGGTCAGGACGTGGACAGATTCTTTTGGGAGACCGCCATTCTCCGTAACGCAACCCCCAACCCCACCGCCAAATGTCGGTCTTACTGTCCCACGTTCTCTGCTCACCTAACGCCCTGGCCTGCCTCCCGAGTCCCTCATGGTGGGCCCCAACTCACTTTCCACTTCTCTGGGCATAGTCTTTATACCTACACGCCCTGAACCGACGGACCAGCAGTCCTTGAGACCCTAGGCCCTTCACACTGTGGCTGCTTCCTCCATCTGGAAAGCTCTGCTCAGCTTGGCATCATGTTTTCTATGATGCTGGGATGCTGGCTTTGATCCTGCCAACCATACCCTCCCCCTACCGTCCCCCTCATGAATGGCTTGGAGCAGAGTGTTCACCCGAGACCCAGATCATGAATGACTGTCCCAGAAGACGCTAGAAGTTGTATTTCCTCCTTCCCCTGTGCCTCCCAGAGCATCTGGTGCGGACCTCCATTGACAGGCTCCTGATACTATAGCGTAATTATTCAGCGGCTGTCTGTTTTCCCTGCCGAGGTGGGAGCTGCACAGGGCACGGGTCAGACTTACCCATTTTGTATCTGAAATGGCTGGCACAGTTCTGAACACATGGAAGAGGCCTCCTTAGACATGTGTTAACCCAGAGATACGCAAATATGTCTGTTTGTGGGGCACCCTGGTGGCTCAGTAAGTTAAGCATCAGACTCTTGTTTTATGCTCGGGTCATGATCTCGCAGATCGTGGGTTCGAGCCCCGCGTCCGGCTCCGTGCTGCCAGCTCAGAGCCTGGAGCCTGCTTCGGATTCTGTCTCTCCCTCTCTCTCTTCTCCTTCCCCGCTCGTGCTGTCTCTCTCTCTCTCTCAAAAATAAATATTTAAAACAAAGAAAGCGCGTAATTCAATAGCTTTTAGTATACTCGCAGATAGATGCAGTCATCATAGGCAATTCTAGAGTATTTTCGTCACCTCAGAAAAAAAAACACCTCCATGCCCTTCAGCCATTATCCCCTCCCCTCTGACACCAGCCCCAGGCAACCACTAATCTTCCTGTCTCCATAGATTTACCTACTCTGGATTTTTCATATAAGTTGAGATCATAAATGTGTAACCTCTTGTGTCTGGCTTTTTTCACACGGCATAATGTTTTCAAGGTTCATCTATGCTGCAGCCTGTATGAGAACTTCGCTCCTCCCTATGGCCAAACAATATTCCATTGTGTGGACGTCTCACGTTGTGCTTCTCCATTCTTCCGCCTTTGCAGTTACTTCTGCTGTTAGGCTATCGTCAACGAACATTCACGCACAAGTCGCACAAGTTTTTGTGAGGTCGTACTTTTTCACCTCTCTTGTGTATATACCTAGGAGCGGAATAGATGGGCCATCCAGTAACTCTGCTCGATCATTCGAGGCATTTGTACATACAATTATCTATAACATTCCTATATATAAGTTTTCATATAGTTCTCAATGTAGCTAAAGAGCTGTCATATTTACTCTTTTAAATTTTTTTTCAATGTTTATTTATTTTTGACACAGAGACAGAGCATGAACGGGGGAGGGTCAGAGAGAGGGAGACACAGAATCTGAAGCAGGCCACAGGCTCCGAGCTGTCAGCACAGAGCCCGACGCGGGGCTCGAACTCACAGACTGTGAGATCATGACCTGAGCCGAAGTTGGATGCTTAACCGACGGAGCCACCCAGGCGCCCTCATACTTATCCTTTTAAATGGTCGTTTTATAATCCACTGAATTTTGTATTCGTAATGTCATTATTTTCTAATTTGATAGGTAGTGCCTAGACTTCTTTTTCGTTAGTTTAAATGACGCCGCTATAAAAACCTTTACACATGTAGGCCTTTTGTCCTTTTGGGTGTGGGTTCCTCAACCTCCAACATGTAGACATTTGGGGCCAGATCCTTCCTGGTCGGGGTCAGGGGCAGGGGGGCGGGGGCTGCTCTGTGTACCGTAGGATTCTTAGCAGCATCCACGGTGTCCACTCACCACACGCCAGTGGTGTCCCTCGCACGCAAATAATGAAGGCCAAAGGTGTGTCCAGACATTACCAGATGTCCTCTGGGGGAGCAAAATCCCACCTGGTTGAGAACCACTTCTGTATTTCACTAGGCTACATGCCCAAGAGTTACCGAATTGAAAGCATGAGCATTTTCAGGACTCTCAATGCTGATGAGGGGCTGGCCCCCCAACAGGACTGTAGCAGCTGACAATCTTTGTCACAAGGCTCAAGAGAGCGGAGTCAGGGACCCTCGTGAAAGTGGTGGGGGTGTCTGCGAAAGAGAAGACCTTACATGCGGGGAGAGAATGACACCCTACTGCTGCGCGCACACCTACAGGGGGCACCGTTCACACGGCAGTCCCTGGGAAGGGCTGCGCGGGGCACATCTCCGAGCAGACGTTGCTCACTTCCGGGGCGATGTGAACACAGCAGCCTCTAACTCCGGGGGGGTCACTCTGAAGAACAAGCACATCATGGCTTAGATCCTGCAGGCTCTGGAAATGGAAAAGGGCAGGGAGGGAGGGAAGGAGTGGAAAACAGAAACGGCCACAGGAGAGGAAGAGGGAGCCGGCCAAGCCCGGAGGGTCACATTCATGAATGGCTTGGAGTGGGGGGGGGGGGGTGGGGGCACACGTGAGGCCAAGATCATGAATGGCCGTCCCGGAACTTCCACATGAGAGCTATTTGAGGAGAGAACACTCTGTGCCTGGGGAGGGTCACACAGGAGCAGGGCCACGTGCGGGGGAAAGAGCTCTGTGACACTCCCACTGCCGGAACAGGGCACCCAAGGCCTTCTGGTTGGCTCTTCTCCCTCAACACTACTCCCCAGAGAAGGGGGCAGTCCCCAGGCGCCTCAGAGTTCCAGGCCCTCCGAAGCTAGCTGCATCCTCCGGGACATGTTTGGGGACCTGTCCCCGTGGTCAGAGCCATGTTCCCTCATTTAAAAGGGAATGATGTGAGGGGCTGGGAAAGTAGGTCGGGGGTGATAGGAAGATCAGACAGGGGCCATTGTGCTGGGTTGAACTGTGTCCCTTAAGATTCATGTTCTCCCAGAACCTCAGAACATGACTTTATTTGGAAATGGGATCCTTGCAGATGTCATTAGTTAAGACGAGATCATACTGGAATAGGGTGGGTCCTAATTCCAATATGACTGGTCTCCTTATAAGAAGAGAAGAGACACAGATCCAGACAGACAGGGAGGGAGGGAGGGAGCAGTGTTAAAAACAGAGGCAGAGTTAGGAGTTAGGAGCCATGTGTCTACAAGCCAAGGATTTCCAACAACCACCAGAAGCTGGAAGAGGCAAGGAGAGATCCACCCCTAGAGCCTTCAGAGACAGCCCAGCCTTGCCGACACCTTCATCTCAGACTTCCAGCTTCCAGAACTGCGAGAGAATAAATTTCTGCGGCTTGCAGCCATCCAGTTTGTGGTGCTGTGCTGTGGCCACCACAAGAAGGAACACAAGCATCTTGGATTTACAAAGCGTCTTTGGCCTGGGCTCCTGGGTCCTTAGGTTTATGCCGTAGGTCTCCGGGGGGCTTAGGCTTTGATAGGACAAGGTAGGGTCTGGGTTCCGGGAGTCAGCCTGCCTGAGATTTGGAGTTTAGTCCCGCCTCTTCCCTCTGTGGCAGATGGCCACAAGATCTCCCACGGGACATGCTCTTCCTACAACGGGATCTGTAACTCTCCTTCCCTCCGAAAGAGGGTCCACCACGTTCCCTCCTCTGGAACCTGGGCAGGCTCAGGGTTATGGCAGAAGTCACACCGACTTCTCAGGCTAAGTCTTGGAAAGTGAAGCAGCTTTTGCCCTGCTCAGCAGATCACTTGTGCTGGAGGCCAGAGTCAGCATGTGAGGAGTCCCACTGCCTTGAGGCCGCCATGCCATGAGGAAGCCCAGACCAGCCCACCTGGAGAAGCCCTGAAGCCCCACGAAGAGAGAGAAACGCCAGGCCAGCCCCACCTGCCCCAGTTCCAGCCACTGCCTGTCTGCGGTAGCATCCAAGACCCTGAGTCAGAAACCGCACAAGCCCTTCCCAAACTCTCGGCCCACAGAAACCCTAAGACAGAATAAAATGAGTGCTGTCGTTTTAAGCCACTGAATTCTGGGGTGATTTACTACACAGCGATTGATAACCAAGGGCTAACTGTATATCTTGGGCAAACCACTTTAGCCTCCCTTTGCCCGTCTATATTAGCAGCACCTACCTCAGGGGGTGATTGAAAGATTAAATGAAATAATATATGTAGGGGCACCCAGGTGGCTCAGTCGGTTAAGCATCTGACTTCGGCTCAGGTCATGATCTCACGGTTCATGGGTTCGAGCCCCACATCGGGCTCTGTGGGAAGGGGTGGGGGCGGGGGACAGGAGATCCAAAGTGGGCTCCGTGCTGACAGGAGCAAGCCCGACGCAGGGCTTGAACTCATGAACCATGAGATCATGACCGGAGCTGAAGTCAGACACTCAACTGACTGAACCACCCAGGTGCCCCCTCTTTTTTCTTTTTTTTTTTTTTGAATGTTTATTCATTTATTTTGAAAGAGAGAGAGAGAGAGAGCGCCCATGCACATATGCAAGGAAGGGGCAGACAGAGAGGGACAGAGAATCCCAAGCAGGCTCCTAGCTGTCAGCACAGGGCCCGACACAGGGCTCTATCTCACAAACCATGAGATCATGACCTGAGCCACAATCAAGAGTTGGATGCTTAACTGACTGGGCCACCCAGGTGCCCCCTGTTTTCTTAAGTCATTAAGTTTGGGCTACTTTGTTACACAGCAACAGCTAACTAATACAGGTAATACTATAATACAGGTAGATATTATCATCTCTGTTCTATAGATGAGGAAATTAAGGAAATAATTCATCCCTTCGGCAACTGTTTACTGAGTGTCTACTCTACGCGGCACTGCCTTAACACTGGGGCCAAACAGGCACCAAAGAATATAGGACTCCCTTCCTCACAGAGCAGGAGACCTGAACCTGCTAAGTCATTTGGTCTCGACCCACAGCAAAGTGACACAACCGAGGTTCAGCTTTTATCCATCTCGCTCTAATTGTGTGACCCCAACACCCAGAGATTCCCCCCCTCCACATACAAAGTGATTCCTGGGAGGCTGATGTGCTCACCTCCCACTGCCCACACCCAAACTGGAGGCCAGAGAGACAACTCCCCATGGAAGTGTGGATCCTTCCAGGGGTACAACCTGTGAACAGGACAGGAAGTCCTGCCCCCCTCCACTGCTCTGTTGCGGGGGGTCGGGGGGCTGTCAGGCACTTGCCACCTGAGAGGAAACTCTGATGAGGGAGGAAAGTGACAAGAATGCCCCCAGGTGGGGACACTTAGGGATAAAGCCGACCGACAGCTTTTCCGTTCTTCGGCAACCACTGTGGTCATCTCAAGAGGATCGTTTTGGTTGCGTGATGCCAAGCAGCTCTTGGCCAGAACTCCAAACCTGCTAAAGGTCATTTAGCATTCATGGTCACTGACAGATGACTCCTGCTCTTGGGGACCCACCAGTCTGTTCTGCTCTTTCCAACTCCAAGGCGAGGGCCATAGACGAGTCTTTCCTTCTAGAACCACATGGCTGCCTCGTCGCCTCGGGTCCCAGCTGCACAGAGGTGCCCACTTGTGCCCTGAGAATGGAGCCCATGCCACCAGGACAGCTCAGCCTCAAAAATAAACAAATGAATGAATGGGGAGCTCTAAAACCACCCATTTCCAACCCCTCAATTTAAATAGAAAGAGAATCGGAGGCCCAGAGAGGTAAAGCCGTCGTTCCAAGTTACGGGATCAGCTTCTTCCCTTCCTCCCTCCTTTCCTCCCTCCAGCCCTTCCTCCCTTCCTCCTTCCCTTCTTCCCTTCCTTCCTTCTTTTCTTTCCTTCCTTCCTTTCTTCTTCCCTGTGCTCACACATACACCAGGAGCCCTCTAAGGGGCCCTGGGAGACAAGCTAATGTTCACTGAGCACATAGCGGGGGTCATGAACGGTTCTACACGCTGAAGGTAATCATCATGTCATTTACAGTGAGGAAGAAATGAGCAGAGCCGGGGGCCGAGCAGCACGCCATAAATGCTCACTCGTATTTTTATTATGCTGGGGTGCAGAAGGGCCAGGTGCCTTGCCCAATGCCCCTGGTGGGTGAATTGTGGCAACAGTGTCGCTGTCCCCCACCACTCAGTCCCCGGGGGCCTCTGGGGAAGGCTCAGGGAATGTTCCAAGGCTCCGGAAGACAGGTTTCCCCTTCAGGACTCAGGTGCTCAGAACGGGGTCTCTCTCCATCGCTTTTATTCAACACCTTTGCGTTGAGCACCTACTGTGTGCCAGGCACAGGGGCCGACTAAGAAAGTTCTCTCCACAGAGGTGACATTGGAGCCAAGACCCGAAGAATGAGAAGAAGCCAAGACTCCAGGGAAGAGTGATCCAGGCAGCAGGAAAAGAGGCCAGGCCTTGAGGAGGGAAGGGGTGCTGTGTTTGAGGAACAGCAGAAAGCCAGCAGGCTGGCAGAGCAAGGGTGAGAAAGGCTAATTAAAGGCCTCCAAAAGATGTCCACAGCCTAATCCCTGCAACCAGTGTCACCCTACCTGGCCACAAAAGGACTTTCCAGATGTGACTAAATTAAGGGTGTTGAGGTAGGGAGATTAGCTTGGATCATCCAAGTGGGCCCAAAACGCAGTCACAGGTACCCTTGTAAGAGGGAGGCGGAGGGGGACTTGGCCCAGGCGGAATGGAAGAAGGCCGCGTGACCTCCCAGGCAGAGGCCAGAGCGATGCGCCATGAGCCAAGGGACAGCAGCCACCAGGAGCTGGAAGATGTAGGGAATGGACTGTCCCCAGGGCCTCCCGAGGGAGTGTGACCCTCCCACACCTTGACTTTAACCCGGTGATACAGATTTTGGACTTCTGGCCTCCAGAACCATGAGCGTTGCGTCGTTCTGAGCCAGCACGGTTCTTGGTTCCTGTAGTTTCCGGACGGTAAGAGTGAAGGCAGGGAGGACAGCAGCAGGGGCAGCGGAAGTGGGAAGGAGCCGGGATTCTGGTCCTGATGCGGCTCCCTGCCCTTTCCCCCTTCTCCTGCTCCCCTCCTCCTTTCCCTGCCAGTGCATCCCGGTACCCCCACCCCTTTTATTTTTTTCAGTTTACTTGTGTATTTATTTTGAGAGAGAGAGAGAGAGCAGGAGTGGGGGTGGGGCAGAGAGAGAGGGAGAAAGAATCCCAAGCAGGCTCCACACTGTCAGCACAGAGCCCGACACAGGGCTCAATCTCACAAACTGTGAGATCATGACCTGAGCCTAAACCAAGAGTGGGACACTTAACTGACTGAGCCCCCCGGGTGCTCCAACACCCCACTCCTTTTAAAATAACTTGTAGGGGCACCTGGGGGGCTCAGTGGGTCGGGCTTTGGACCTCGGCTCAGGTCATGATCTCCCCATTAGTTGAGTTTGAGCCCCCCATCGGGCTGTGTGCTGTCAGTGCAAGGCCTGCCTCGTATCCTCTGTCTCCCCACCACCACCACCCCTGCGCTGCCCCCTCCTGCTCTCTCTCTCTCAACAATAAACAAACGTTAAAAAAAACTTTTTTTAATCGATAAAAATCTAGCAAAATATAATACAATAAAATAACTCGCAGCCAGCAGGCATCAGCTTTGAAACTGCAAACACATGCTTAAGTCTTCGAAGGCAAGCAGCGGGAGGTTGGGGGGAGGGGGGAAGCAGGATTCATCTCTGTCTCTCTTCTCACCGCCATTCTTGCAAATGTCCCTGCAAAGCGCGCCTCCGCCCTGTGCTGGGAACCGGAGGCCAGAGGCCCGGAGCCCAAGCTGCGCCCCACCAGCCCCTGGCTGTCAGCACCCTTGGCCCGCAGGATTGCTGCAACTCTGTCACTCTAACAGCTTGATAAAGCCCCGCGACCTGCTCATCTGGAGCCCGGGCCTCTACGCCTGATAAGGTGGGCCTGTCAGCGGGCTTGTCCACACCTGCTCCTGGCCCAGCCTCCCTGGGCCCACCCCTGCTCTGGGCTTCCTGCTGCCTGTTTACAGCAAAGCCCCGGCCACCGTGCCTAGGCCGGGCCACAGTCACCTTGAGGTGACCCCTGAGAACCAGGCTTGTGTAGCAGGATCGGGAAGAACAGTTCATTCAGGATATGGAGTGGGTCCACGGTGCCAGAGATTTCCTGCCCCAAGTGCAGGCCAACCCACTATTTCCAGAACCTTCCTTGGTTTGGGGGGGGGGGCGGTGGTTAGAGAGAGGTAGGCTCAGGATTCCAAATGCAGCAGCACTGGGGCCTTTCCTAAGGCAGCCAGCTAAGCCAGCAGGGCCTTGACCCCTGGAAGACATTTGGAACGCCCAAGACATCACTGTTGTCATAACAAGGGAGGGGGGTGCTCCCCACATCTATGGATAGAGGCCAGAGAAACTGCGAACCATCCCACAGTGCACAAGACAGCCCCCACAACAAAGAACGATCAGCCCAACATTTTGTTGACAAAATGTCAACGGTGCCGAGATCGAGAAACCCCGGCTGAACAACAGAGAAGTAAACCTGGGAGTGGGGCCTTCAGATCCCTCACCCAGAGATGCAGAAGTCAAGTCCAGCAACTGTCTGGAAGCCCGGGCATGGGCCAGAGCCAGGGCAGGGCCCTGCCTTCAGGCATCAAATGCCCCTGGAAAGGCCAGCGTCTCCCCAAGGTCCTTCCTGACCCCACGGTCTCTTGGCCAAGCTCATCCTAGGAACGCCGTAGAAAATAACAGCTGAAGGGCATGTGAGTAGCTCAGTCGGTCGAGCGTCCGACTTCGGTTCAGGTCATGATCTCTTCGTTCGTGAGTTCGAGCCCTGCGTCGGGCTCTGTGCTGACAACTAAGAGCCTGAAGCCTGCTTCAGGTTCTGTGTCTCCCTCTCTCTTTGCTCCTCCCCCACTCACACTCTGTCTCTCTCTCTCTCTCTCTCAAAAATTAAATAAATAAATAAGAAAAAAAATAACAGCTGCTGTTTTCCTGAGCACCAGCTATGAGTTGGGCATTGCATCGAACATTTTTCTTCTTTGTGGTGTTTCTACACAGCAATCTGGGGAGGAAGGGATTGTCTCCAGCCTCATCTCATAGACAAGGAAATTTTTCTTATTAAAACAAATTTGTTAAACATTTATTTACTTTTGACAGATAGACAAAGCTTAAGTAGGGGAGGAGCAGACAGAGAGGGAGACACAGAATCCAAAGCGGGCTCCAGGCTCCGAGCTGTCAGCACAGCGCCCAACTCAGGGTTCGAACTCACAAACTGTGAGATCATGACCTGAGCTGAAGTCAGAGGCATCACCGACGACGGAGCCACCCGGGTGTCCCCCGCTGAGTCATTAACTAACTTACCCAAGGTCACCGTCATGGTCACGTTGGAGTACCAAACCCTAGTCCCTCAGAATTTCCTTATTTGGAGATCGGGTCTTTGAGAGATGATCAGGTTTAAGTGAGATCATTAGGGTGGGTCCTAAAATCCAATATAACTGGTGTCCCTCTGAACAGGGGAAACTTGGGCAGACAGCCTAGCATTTAGCAGGTCCCTTAAGTAAAGTTTCTGCTTCCAGAAGCTTCATTTGGTTGCTGCACATAACACCTAAAATAATGCTGCTAAATAATAATAATAATAATAATAATAAATCAGTGTGAGCACCATCCCAAGGTGTGCTAGAATTTTTTTTCCATAATAATTCATCTGGGCCACCCAGGCAGTAAGGACTAGTAGATGAGTAATTAGGAGAAGAACCCCGGGCTCTAGAGGTCTGAATGACAGGCTTGGGTCGAAATCCCAGTTCTAAAGCCCACCAGCTCTGCGTGATCTTAGGCACATCACTCCGGACCCGCCAGCCTCAGCTTTCCCAATCCGTAAAATGGGTATAGCAATAGTGCCCACCTCATGGGGTTTTCACGGAGGCTAAGTGAGACGATGCCTGTAGGAATCATCAGCCCAGCATCATTCTCTGCACATTGTATTCCCCCCATAATGAGCTATTGTTGTGACTCTGATTATCACTATGATGGTGGCTTTGTCCTACTGTCCCAGGAGGACGGAGGGGAGTGGCTACCCACGACTGGCTCTCCTTGTTGAATCTCCACTCCAGGTCCCCCCTAAGGGGGCGGGGGGACACTGGGGAGTCAGGAGAGGGCTGTGGGGCCCTCACCCGGCTCCTGCGGGAGTCACGTGGGTGGTCACATGCGGAGCACGAGGCACTGTCTGCGTCTCCGTCACATTCCCGGGATTCCTTAGTGAGAGAGCCTGAGCTGCTGTCCCACGGGATGGCTTTGCCCCACGCAGGATAGCGCTACGCCCCCCACGTGGTGCCCGGCAGGCATTGCTAGCTGGGCCTGAGACAGCTGCCACGAAGCCACCAGAATCCGTGACAGGATGGACGTGTCTGGTGGAGAAACCTCTCAGAAGAGGTGGAAGGAAGACCAAGGACTGGCGCCCCTGGACCTGTTGCTTCTGAGAGACAGGCTGGGTGTCCCTCCACCCGCAGGACGCAGCAAACATCCAGCAACACTGACCAGAAGCCTGACACTTTGTGGCACAAAGGGGGACCCCAAAAATGTCCCTGCCCTCGAAGCATTCGTCGTCGAGAAGGAGGGAAAGACCAACACATCTTTCTGTTGTTGTATTTTGCTTTGTTACGTGATGAATGACAAAGGCCAGATCTCCCCAATTTTCCTGCCAAAGTCCAGAAATAAATGATAGAAAAATAACAAAGGAAAAAACCCTAGTCGTGTAAGAGAAAACTGGGAGTCCAGCCTAGGGGGAGGACGGTGGCAGATGATCGACCTTTTGTTTTCTTTAATTTTCTTTCTTTTTATTTTTCTATAAAGTTTATTTATTTATTTTGACAATGAGAGAGTGCACAGGAGGGGCAGAGAGAGGGAGAGAAAGGGAATCCCGGGGCTCAACACGGGGCTCAAACCCAGAAACTGCGAGATCGTGACCTGAGCCTAAACCAAGAATAGGAGGTTTAACTGTTGACCCACCCAGGCACCCCTTTAATTTTATTTTTCGGGCAAAAGTAACACACGTCCCCAGTAACGAAAAGGAAATCGGGCTTTGGAAAGAGTCCCGTCTGGATCCCCACCCCTCAGCTCTACTCGGATCCCGGATGCGCGCTGATGCATTTCTCACAGCCCCTTGCATGGATCGCTCAGCCACACAAGGGCACATGCATGGACATCCAGTCCTTTGCATTTTCCGCTTTGTTGCTTAAATTATCCAGCAATTCGGTTACTGAATTACATGATCTTAAAGACCATTCTATACGAACATATAGACCTAATGTATAGACCTCATGGCATAATCATGCCACAAAGTCCAAACCAGGTAGCTTTCGAGCATGAAATGGGGTGGTGTTAAGAACCAGGACTCCCCAGGGGGGCCTGGGTGGCTCAGTCGGTTGAGCGCCCAACGTGGACTCAGGTCGTGGCCTCACGGTCCGTGAGTTCGCGCCCCTTGTCGGGCCCTGTCTGTGCTGACGGCTCAGAGCCGGGAGCCTGCTTCAGATTCTGTGTCTCCCTCTCTCTCTGCCCCTCCCCGACTTGTACTCTGTCTCAAAAGTAAATAAATATTTTTTAAAAATGAAAAAAAAAACAAAAAACCAGGACTCCCTAGACAACCAGGTCTTAGAAGGAGTTGTGAAAAAGCCCGAACCAAAGTTGAGTTGGATACAGTTGGACAATCGAACACATCTTTCCTGAGTGCTCTCCGTGACTTCTAAGCGGGCCTGGGGGTAGGAGACACGTTAGGCTGGGCTCACCTCAACGGTCCTCAAATCTGAGGGACTCCTAGGGAAACCCAGTGTGCTAGACTTTGGGGACATGTATGTCATTTTCCTTGTGGATTCTCCTACTTTCCCTTCAAAACTTCCAGCAGTCTCCCTGAGGGTTGATTGAAGATCTATCTGCTTATCTGCTCTATTCTTTTTTTTTTTTTTAATGTTTATTCATTTTTGAGAGAGAGCATGTGTGAGCGGGAGAGGCGCGGGGGGGACAGAGGATCCAAAGTGGGCTCTTAGGCTGACAGCAGAGAGCCTGTGAGGAGCTCAACACATGAACCCTGAGATCATGACCCGAGCCAAAGTCCCAAGATCCAACCGACTGAGCCACCCAGGCGCCCCTGCTGTATCTATTCTGTGAGAGCCCAGGAACCCAGGCTACAGGGTGAGGACAGGAACAGGAAGCCCAGTTGGGTGGGCCAGTAATCGATGAGTCCCCGCTGTGGGGAGCGCCATGGACACAGCCCCCAGACCCTATTCCAGCTATGACCCTCCCCGCTGAGTCCCGGCTGCAGCCTCCCTTGGCGGACCGGTCCTTCTTCACCCAGGCAGCCCGTCTACACAGGTCCCTGGGCCTCGAGGCCCCTGTTACCCGAGAGTGGCCGGGGCACTGCCCTCCCGGTTCCATCTCAGCCTGATTCAACATGTGTCTTCAAGCGCCTAAGTCCTTTCCGAGGAAGTGACACTGAAGTTGAGGGAGTGGGGCTTATCTGGACAAGGGGGACAGGAGGGGGACAGCAGGGGGGCGGGCTCCATCAGACGGACTCGGCGTGTTGGGCAATGGAAGAGACCGCCATGGGGCTGGGCTGTGGGGAGAGAGGGGGCAGGCTGGACCTCTTGGGGCTTTCGAGATCGTATCCCCAGAGCCACCGGCAGGAGTTAAAGGAATTCACTCGTGTGTGGTGACAAGACCCAAGGTGCCACCCTCCCCGCCGTGGAAAACAACTTGGGGTGAGAGGAAAGTCAAATGACAGTCTTGGGCCTCAGGCCAGGGCACGGGAGAGGGAGAGAGGGGTCGTCTCAGAGCCGGGGGACTGAGGGCTCCTGGCACATCATTCCAGGAAGTGGCTTCATAGGACTTCGACAGCTTCCTGAGAGGTGGCCGTATCCCTGAGGGCAGGGGTGAGGTGTACAGACTGAAGGAGGAGACAGGGGAGGGGTATGGGGGCCGGAGCAGAGGCCTGGGCCCAAGCGGCCGGAACCCCAGGCCCCTCTGGCTCACACTCCCAGCTAGGCAGTGGGTATAGCTCAGGGGTAGAGCATTTGCACCCTCCCAGCCAGGCCTCTGGAGCCCCAGGCCCCAAGATGGCTGTTCACCTGAGCACCCCCTCCCCCAGCATGGAACAGAAAGCAGGGGAGACAAGGGGACAGTCAAAAAAGGAAAAACACGGCTGGGAAGGTCAGACAGCCCCGGGGACGGGCGGCTCTGCCCCCTCGCCCTCGTGCTCGCTGGGCGCGGACAGGAAGCGGTTGGAACCAGCTCCAGAATTTTGCAGGCGGGGCCGCTGGGGGGAGAGGTGCCCGTGACCACTAGCCATCGGGCGGCCCCATTGGTCCTGCAGGCTGACCTCACTGCCCAGGCCCGCAGGAGCGCTTCCTGGGGTCACATTCCGCGCTGAAGAGCCCCTCTCCAAGGTCTTGGTTGGCGCCAATGTCTTTTTAGGAACCAAGGGTCTAATTTTAGTGTCCCGGCCTTCGACACCTTCTCAAAATAGCTCCCTGTTTTCCCTCTTGTCCCTGCCCCTTCCTTGGAGAAGGTGAACCCCCTGCATCCCTGCGGTCCGGGTTGGTAAGCTCAGGCCCAAGGCCTTGTATGGGTTTTGTTAGAGGAACCCGTGTCCATGTGACCATGTGTCCAGGTTCCATGTGACCTGACCCAGAGCGCTGGCCTCTGGAGAGGGTGGCTCACTGGGCCCACCGGGCCAGGGATGCCCCAGCAGGCAGAACTCACGCCTGCCCCCTCCCCGTCCGTCTGCCGTGGCTCAGGTGTGACCCAAACTCAGGTCCCCACCCTCCTGGAAATCGAACCTGAATAACCCCGCCCAGCCTCTATCCGTAGGAAGTATGGGTCGGCTGACCCCTCGACCCAGGGAAGCCTCTATTTTCCTTTTTGCAGGTTCTGCCATTCTTGTGTTGCTGACAATTATTGCTATTATTTTCTGAGCACTTTCTGTGGTGCCAAGTGCTTCTCGTGCATGATTTATTTCATTTACCTTCTCAGCCACCCTGTGAGGCGGACGCTGGTGGTGTTCCCAAGACTGTGGGGCCGCCAAGGGGCGGAATGGGATTTGAACTCAGGAGATCTGACCCCCGCCTTCTGCTTTACCGGTGTCACCACACAGACACCCTCCCTGGATCCTCACCACTGCCCTTTCTGCACCACCTTTGTCCCAGTCCGTGTCCCGGATACTCAGATCCTTCTAGGCATCCCAGGCGAGCAGGCCAGAAGGGTCGTCCCGCTTGCCTGAGGTCACACAGCAAACTACCCAGCCAGAGCGGAGCACATCAGGGCCTCGGGAAGCCCTCAAGAGTTGGGCAACCCGCCGAGCCACCCAGGCGCCCCAAGAGCCAGCCACTCTTCCGAAAGGAGCCAGAGACCAGCAACGTTCCTAAATGCTGTCCCCTCCACAGTCAGTGCCCAGTGCCAGGCAGATGGCCACGCTTGCCAGGAGGAGAAGGGGGGCTGTTACTCAGCCAGAAGTGGTGCCAAGCCTTGAAATGACCAGAGGGACTGATGATAACCCTGCACTTCCCATGTAAATAACGCAGTTGCTACAAACACCTATCAAAAGGGCAGGTGGACCAAAGCAAGCCGGGTGACAAATAGTACTTGACCTGTGACCTCAGTGCCAGGGACACAGCAGGGCTTGCGGAGGCCAGCCTAACCCTAACCCTGGAGAATCTTTTGGGGGGTTGCCCTTGTATTGTCAGATGCCGTGGAAAATTCAAAACCTTCTGTAAAAATCTGATTTTTCAATCTTGCCCAAAAATTTTAAGATCTTTCCTGACTGCTGAGTTTCTAACAAGACGTGTATGTGGGTGGTACCCAGCCATGGGGAGGACCGGTGAGCAGTGGGGGGAAGCATTTGTTGTGAGCTTATGCTTTTTTTTTGTTGTTGTTTACAAAGCACAGTGTCTTGTATAATTGTCACGCCAACCCTGTGAGCAGGCTGGGCAGGCCCACCGTGTCCATTTGACAGATTGGGAAAACCAAGGCCCGGGTGAGTGAAGCACTTTGCAAGCGTCACACAGCAGTGGGACGGCACGGATTTAAACTCGGATCTCTCTGATTCCAAAGGGGTGCTCTTCCTGCTTGGATAGGTCAAGGCTGTGTGGTGAGGGGAGGGGTGGGGCCGCCTGCAGGAGAGGGAGCCACAGTCTGCACTTCTGCACCGGGCGAGCTGACCCTACCCTGTTACCTGAACTCCCGGCTCCCAGCTCTCAGCACCTGAGAAAAGCTCAGGGTGGAGCTAAGGCTTCGGAGGTGCTGATGAGGCCGGTGACTCAAAGAGTTTTGTCGTTCGGAAGGCGGCCCCACCCTCCTTGGCCTGGCTGGTGGAATGCAGAAAAGAAGGGTCAGGTGACGGACAGGGCGTCAGTGATGGACAGATTGACAGATGTCAATCCCAGGAGCTCCAGGCTGAGACCCGCCCCACCTCCGAGGCCACCTCCCCATCTGTAGGCTTCCTGTTTTACCCCCCACCTTGGCCACTCACCCCCCAAAGCGTCCTCACATCACCAGGGCTTGCCTGCCTCTTGGGGCTCCAAAGCCCTGAGATCCCCCGTGGGGGAAGGGCAGCAGAGATGCCTCCCATTGGATTCATCCCTCCTCAGGGCAGGGATGAACTGATTTGCTGCAGACCCTGCCTTACTGGAAAGCAGCCGGCATTCCTGGTGCCCTAAAGGAGACCCAAGCGAAGCCACAGGCGGCTCCAGGCTCTGGACACCCCGGGCACAAACGCACTGTGGAAACACCTGTTTGGCGGCTAGCCCTGCCCCTGCTGCCCCCCACCCTTCGCTCACAAACATATGGCCGAGCATCCACCAGTTTGTCAGTGGCCTTTCCGAGAAAACGAAACCAAAATCCCCCACCCACAGGACTCGGTTCTGTTGGGTTTCTTAAAGCCCTGGCCTCTGATATGTTTTAACATCACATATAGACAGTATGATGTTTGTCTTGCCAGGCTTTTTCTAGAAAAGCCGCTATTGTTGAAGTAAAATTTTCCCTCCAGCCCTATTTTTTTTTTTAATTTGTTTAGTGTTTTCTTATTTATTCTTGAGAGAGAGACAGACAGACAGAGCACAAGCGGGGGAGGGGCAGAGAGAGAGGGAGACACAGAATCCGAAGCAGGTTCCGGGCTCTGAGCTGTCAGCACAGAGCCCGACAGGGGACTCGAACTCACGAACCGTGAGACCATGACCTGAGCCGAAGTCGGACATGTAATCGACTGAGCCGCCCAGGCCCCCCCCTCCAGCCCTGTTGTAAAAGAAGCAAGAATTATCGGAAAATCAGGATGATGCCTATATTACTGTGATTATAAATGCACTTGAGAAAGCAGTCTCTGGGACTCTTTTTGTCCCACCCCTCAGTTCTGTCTTACCAGGATCCCAATTCTATCCTTACTCAGGGAACAGTGTAGAGTAAGAAACAGCTGCATGCGGGGGTCTGACCACTGACAGGCCACCGACCCCAGGCCTGTGAATGGGGAGGTAACCAACCCCCACTGACCACCTATTACAATCTGGTGCTCTTACATGCTGACCCGTTTAATCCTGGCGCTAACCTGAGCATTAGGCATTATTGCTCCATTTTACTGATGAGTAAAACTGAGGTTCAGAGAAATGAAGCAACTTGCCCAAGGTCACACAGCCCTCCAACAGGCAGAGCTGGGATTTGAACGGAGGTCTGAGTTACTGCAAGTTCTATGCCCTTTCCAATGCACCAAGCATGACTCTCAGGGGAGACAGAATGAGGTTGGCTTTGACCCCTGTGCGGCTGATCCCAGGCCAGAAGGGGGACAGGCCCTCCTGCACTGCCTAGGAACACCCACGCAAAGACAAAGATCTCCTATAAGAGTTCCCCTGCCTCACCTGCTCGCCTGAGGTAAGGGGTGGGGAAGAGCCCAGCCTGGCCTCTGGCTGAGCCACAGCGCGGGTCTTCCCCATCTGACCCATCCACCCCTTCCCAGATTCCGGATAGAGCTGGCGGTGTCACGGAAGGGAAAAGAGAGCCTTCAGCGCCACCTGCTGGAGGTACAATAGCAGCGTCTGCTGTTTCCCCAGAGCAAGTGCTTCGTGGCCGCGGGAGGTGGGGAGGGGGGTGGGACATGATGGAGGGCAGGGAGGGGGCCATGCTCCCTCTCAGGGGATTAACTCCTGTACTTGACCTTATAAACAGGTGTGGGTATTCCTCCTGCCATAAACTTAGCAGTTGTCTTCGGGAAGCTCACAGTAATTCTGCTATGGACATTCCTGCCCGTGTCTTTCGGTGCTTATACACACACATACACACACACACACACACACAGTGTTTGGCTACGCACCTATGAGTAGAAATACTGGATCATGGGGTATGTGCCCGTTCGGCTTCAGCAGCCACTTCCGTATAGTTTTTCAAAATGATTTTACCAACTGACTCTCTCCCGGCAGTATATGTCGCTCCACATTCTCATCAATACTTGGTATTGTCGGCTTTTCAACATTGTATCCATTCTGGTAAGTGCATAACGATATTTCACTGTCGTTTTAATTTGCAATGGCAAATAATGCTGAGCACTTTTCATATGCTTACTGGCCATTTGAATATGCTCTTCAGTGAAGGGCCTATACAAATTTTTCCCGGTCTTCTAGTACACTGTCTGTCATTTTCTTATCGATTGGTAAGAGTTCTTTATATATTCTGGATAGAAATCCATTGTCCCAGATACATATTGCAAATATCTTTTTCCACCTGGTGACCTTACCTTTTTCACTCTCTTCACGGAGTCTTACCAGAGCTTCGTTTTAATATAGTCCAGTTGATTAGTCTTTTCCTTCATGGAGAAGTGTTTTTAGACTTTAGGAAATCTCTCAAGGTCATGAAATGCTCTCCTAGTTTACCTTTTAGAACGTGGATTGTTCTACCCTTCACATTTAGGAACCGGTCTGCGTGTGTGATATAAGAAAGGTGTCTCCATTTTGAAACTCGGTTGCTAGAGCACCATGTTTTGAAATAAATTTTTAATGTGTATTTGTTTATTTTGAGAGAGAGAGAGAGAGAGCGTGAGTGAGGGAAGGGCGGAGAGAGAGAGGGAGAGAGAATCCCAAGCAGGCATCGCTCTGTCGGTGCAGACGCCAACACTGGGCTCGATCTCACGAACCGTGAGGTCATGACCTGAGCCAAAACCAAGAGTGGGACGCGTGCGTGACTGAGTCACCCAGGCGCTCAGATACAGCACGCTTTCTTAATGAATAGATTAGCTGTCTAATGTGGGTGTGGTTGTTTTACATCACGTGACTGTATACACGTGGCTCTATTTCTGGACTACTTTGTTCCATTTGTCTCTGTCTGCCCTTGCACCAATACCACACTGTTTCAATTCCTGGAAGTTATTCTAAGCTTGAGCGCACATAGCTTTGTTTTAGCCAACACCGTATGTCCTTACCAACATTCAGAGAAGTGTTTGTGATTCTAGCTATTCCGGAGGGTATAAAGGAGCATTTCATTGTGGTTTTAATTTCTATCTTCCTAATAAGAAATGATGTTGAGTACCTCTTATGTGCTTATTGGGCCTTCCTACATCTTTGGGGGGCAGGGGGGAAGCGTCCATTCAGATCTTCTGCCCAGTTTTTACTAGGTTCTGTTTTTACTAGCGGATTTGTAGGATTTCCTTATATACTCTGCATACAAGTCCTTTGCTAGATGAATGGATGGGGAATGTTATCTCCTAGTCTGTGGCTTGCTTTTTCACTCCCACTGCCTTAATGAGCAGAAATGTTTACTGTTAGTGGAATACAAATTATCTACTTATTTTTATACGCGACGCTTTTTGCCGTTTGCTCTAAGTAAATTTCACCTACCCCACGGTCATGAAGATATTCTCCTATGTTTTCTTCCAGAAGCTTTATGATCATAGCTTCTATGTTTAGGTTTATGACCCATCTTAATCCCTACTTTGGGGTTAATTTGTTCCTCTTCTTCCAGCTTCATAAAATGGAAACTTAGGATTTTTATTTTTAAATCTTTCACTTGAAGCTACGAGCTCCCTTCTAAGGACATTAGCTGCTTCCCACAATTTTTTATGTGTTTGTTTTATTATCACTGAGTTCAAAATAGCTCCTAATTTCCCTTTTGATTTCTCCTTGGGCCATGGATTAATTTGGAAGGGTGTTGTTTAACGATCAACTATTTAAGGCTTCCCTAGATAACTTACGGTTTTCAATTTCTCTTTTAGTTCTCTTGTGGTCAGACAACACGCCCTGAAAGATTTTAGTGTTCTCCAATTGATTCTGTCACACTGTGCCTCATTGCATCTTTTTCTTTTTTTATTTAAAAAACTTTTCTTAAATGTTTATTCATTGTTTTTGAGAGAGAGAGAGACAGAGCATGAGCAGGGGAGGGGCAGAGAGAGAGGAAGACACAGAATTTGAAGCAGGTTCCAGGCTCTGAGCTGTCAACACAGAGCCCGATGCGGGGCTCAAACTCACAGACTGTGAGACCATGACCTGAGCCAAAGTCGGATGCTCAACCGACTGAGCCACCCGGTGGCTTTCCATAAGGAAAAGGCTAGTGTCCATGAGGCTAGTGTCCTTCCATAAGGACAATAAGGAATGTCCTTATTCATCTCCGGCAATATTCCTGGTCTTAACATCTACATCGTTTGATATTAATACAACTGTACAAGACTTGTAAGGTCTACTAATGCATAATTTTCCGTCCTTGTAGCTTCAACCTCTTTGTGTCTTTATAGTTCGAGTGTATTTCTTTTGTGGCATCATATGGTTGAGTCTTACTATTGGATACCCTCTGGCCTTTAATTGGAAGATTTTATTCATTTATATTTAATGTAATGTAATTACTTATACCATTGGGTTTAAGTCCATCACCTTGTTACGTGTTTTCTATTTATCCTCTCTTCTTTGTTGTTCTTTTCCTGAATTCTTTGGGGCTAATCGAATAATTTGATATTCCTTATTAGTTTTTTAGCTATACCTTTTTATATTGCTCTAAGGATTATGCTATGCATTATTAACTTCCCAGAGTGTACCTAGAATCAATATTTTACCAGTTCAAGTAAAAGGTAAATACTTTAAAAGAGCATAATTCCATTTAAACCCCTTCTTTGTGCTATTAATATTGTATATTTCACTTCTAGGTTATAAACTCCCAAATACAAATTATTACTTTTGTTTCAAACAGTTGACGTTTAATAAAAATTTTTAAAAGCATCTCCTCTAGCATGACAAGCTGAGGGTCTCTCCAGAGGGCAGGCAGCAGGGTGGGCGTCTGGATGGAAGAACAGAATCACACATGGCAGGGCTGGGCAGGAGGAAAGGAAGCAGTCTGGATGGTCCCGCTGCTACGCCCCTGCTCAAAATGTGGTCCGTGGGCCAGCATGATAGAAATGCAACATCCCGGCCCAACCCGGGAATTACCCGGTCAGCATGTGCACATCCGCCAGAGGCTCCCCCCCCCCCCGCCCCACCCCGCCACCCAGTGGTCTTCATGCACGTGAAAGTTGGAGACGCCCTGCAGTAGAATCATACCTGGACTGTTTGTAACGCTCACTTGGCACAAGGGAGCAAGAGAGCAAACTCAAATGAGCCTATTCGTACCTGAGGCCAGGATTCCTGGGGCACGTGCAAATAAAGTAATCACGGAATTGACCTGAAGTGGACAGCGACCCACAGACCATCAAGCCCAACCCCTTCATTTTACACATCGGGAGACTTTACCGGCACATTTTTCTTGCCCACCATCGATTTTGATAACCGTGCTTTCCTCTCCCTTCCAGGATACCCACCCCTCCACGCCCACCTCTGTCTCTACGGTTAGGGTGGTGCTACCCACTCCAACACCTTCCTTCCAGAGAGGACGTGTGATCCAGGTTAGGCCGCAGACATGGAACTTTTGCTGGGACTCTGGGGGAAGAGAGAGGGAAGAGGCACCCTCTTTCCACGAGGATGACGTGGGATCAAAAGCTCTCGGGAAGCCATTCTCCGCCCTCCTGGCATGAGCCACATATACCGGAAGGCCTCACAATGGAAGCTTGTCCAACAGATGGAAGTGCAACATCCTAAGGACAGCACGAGCCCCTGGATCCAGCCATGCCTGAACCTGCTTAACGCTTTTCAGTAGCATGAGCCAATACAACCCCTTTGGTGCTTTAGCCAGATTGAGCTGAGTTTCTGTTACTATTTGGTAAAATCACGGTGCCCACCCCCTCCTCCCCATGGCCCAGGGTTAGCGTAGGCTTTGTAATGACATGTCCCTCCCCATCTAATGTCAAGAGGGGCTTCCCCCCTTCCCCACTCTCTGCCCTTTTCTTGGGGACAGTTGGGCTAAAAGCAACTTCTCAGAGAAGTATCTGTCTGCTTCCTGAGAGAAGGGACAAGGGGGGAGAGGAGTGGGAGGTCGGGGCCGAGCCTCTCAGAGCTTTTCCAACGAGGAAGCCACAAAAGGAGGGGAGGGCTCTGGGATAAGACTGACCCAGAGGATAGAGACCTTGGACCTCTGCCAAGGGTGCCCCATCTCGGGGTGCAGAACAAGGCCTGGGATGTCAGCTGCAGCCACGGCTTCTGAGTTCCTTCCCCGTGTGGGGCACACGCTCGGTTGCCGAGATCCAAGATGAAAAAGACATGACCTCTGTCGCCCTCTCTGGGGAGACGGAACGCAGCAGGACAATCCCACGAACGCCAGGAAGCAGGTGCTCCGTGCTGACCATGGGTCATGAAAAAGAACCCCTCGGTTGGAGTGCCAAGAATGGCTTCCTGGAGGAGGAGGCAGGTGAGCCGGGCCTCAGGGGAAGAGGAGAGAGGCAAGGGCTGGACATCCTGGGAAGGGAGAGCAGAAGGGAACAGACAGGCCCCGGGAGCAGCAGGCTGGTCTGGAGAGGAGCAGAGAGTGCCACACGGGAACAGGTGGTGAGGAGCGGTAGGTGAACCACAAGGCTGGGCTTTGCTGGGTGTGCACGCAGAAGCCCTGGAGGGTCACGTGGGTTCGGGAGGGATTTTTCTGGCAACTGTGGCAGTGCGGATGAGAGCAGGTAGAGTGGGTGAGAAGGCCAATGGGGGCTGCCTGCTTGTGTTTGAGGCCTGTCTCTCCAGGGGGGGGTGACAGGGCCACGAAGCTGGGTGGGGAGTTTGAGAGCAAGTTGGGTGGGGGAGGACAGAGCAGAGGTCCTCAGGGTGAAAGTGGGCAGATGAAGTCAGAGAAAGCTTCCCAGGAACTACAGTCACACCTGCCATATACTGAGGGCCGACTATATGTGAGGGACTCTGCTGGGCGCTTTGGATGACTTTTCTCCTGTAATCCCGACATGAGACCTGTGAAACAGGCGTTTGTATCCCAGAGGAGAGAAGACTGAGACTCCGAGAAGAGAACTAAGCCGTCCAAGGGCACACGGCACAGGGCAAAGTGATTTATTCTGCTGCGGAAATCTAAGGGCTGAAATCTAAGGGCTGCGGCAAGCAGGCTGGGACGAGAAGGACGGCCCCGGGGCGGCAGGGCAGGTGGGGAGCCTCGGGAAGGGGGGACAGGAGCTGCACCATAGGAGCAGAGACCTGGCACGGGGCTGCCTTAGGTCCAAGCAAAGGGCTGCAGGGCTCAGAGCACCCCGGGGGGTGTCCCTTGTGCTGTCCGGAAGGCCGCCTGCCCACGTTCCCCACCTGTGCCCCAGGCCTTCGCGCCCCCTCCCCGCCCCCACCCCGAGTGGTGCTCATCCCAGATTGCAATTCTCTGCTATTCCCTAATCAACCCATTTTGCCGGTAAAATCACCGGGAGCTTTATCTGTGACATAACAGGTGACACAGGTTCCAGGGATTAGAACCTGGAGTTCGTGAGCATCATTACTGAGCCTCCCACACCCCCTCCGCTGCTCACGCTAGACCTGAAATCAGGGCACAGGGATGGGAAGGTGTAACCGAGAGCGCCAACCGCCTGCCTTGACCTGTTTGCCCTGCTTGATCTGGGCACTATGCTGGACTCACACATACAGCAGAGAAAAGGCATGAACTAGAACTGAATCTACAGAGAGCAGCACAAATCGATCTTGAAAACCTGATGTTGCATGAAAAAGGCAAGTTGCAGAAGGATTAAAATATAAGCATTGCTTTAAGTTTAGGGGGAGGGAGGGGCAGAGAGAGAGAGGGAGATACAGAATCGGAAGCAGCTCCAGGCTCCGAGCTGTCAGCACAGAGCCCGACGAAGGGCTTGAACTCACGAACCCTGAGATCATGACCTGAGCTGAAGTCAGACGCCCAACCAACTGAGCCACCCAGTCTCCCCAAAAGTGTTTTTTTTTTTTAATTATTGTTGTGATAGGGGCGCTCACTCAGTTGAGCATCGGAGACTTTGGTTCAGGTCACGATCTCCTGGTTCGTGAGTTCGAGCCCCGCGTCGGGCTCTGTGCTGACAGCTCGGAGCCTGGCGCCTGCTTCCGATTCTGTGTCTCCCTCTCTCTACCCCTCCCCCCGCTCATGCTCTGTCTCTCTCCCCAAAAGTAAAAGAAACAGAGAGCAATTGCTGGGTCATAAGATCATCCTGCATTTAACTTTTTGAGGAACCACCAGGTTTTCGCACATCACCTTTCACATTCCCCCCAACAGTGTGCAGGGTTCCAGCTTCTCCACATCCTTACCCACCCTCATCGTTCTCCTTTATTATTATTATTATTATCGCCATCCTCGTAGGCGCGAGGTGAATTAAGTTGGTTTTAATAAGGTGATTTCTGACAGAGTCTCTTTTTTTTTTTTTTTTTCTGAGAGTAAAGGTTCTCCTCCCTTTGTTGTGTTCGATTCTTGTATTCCACAAGAGGAAAGGGAGATGGGGTCTGGGGCGTTTTCTGGCTCCTACCTCCCCTCCCTCTTTCGTGTTGGGAAATAAGGAAGCCCGCGGTATCTGCTGGCAGGCAGGGGAGACAGGCAGGGGTGAGGCTGGGAGCCCAAGCGGAGGGTCAGCCTTGGTGGGGAGTGGGCAGAAGAAGGGGCAGGGACGGGCAGGCTGGTAGATCCGGAGGAAGGAAGGCGGGGGCTTCTGCTGGCTCAGCGAGATCCCCGGCGGCGTGGTCAGGGTCAGAGTGAGAGTCAGGAAGGCGACCTTGGAGGCAGCACAGGGAGAACGTTTAAGAGGCACTGCAACACCTGCTTCCGCCTCACCCCCTCCCAGCGGTCCCTACGGAGCCCCCCCCCCCCGCACCCGGCCCCCTCCCTCCCTCACCATCACCCTCCCTGCAGCTGGGAGCTTCCTGCACCCCCACTCCTTAGAAACGCCTCTGTCCAGGGGCGCCTGGGTGGTTCAGTCGGTTAAGCGTCCGACTCTGGATTTCGGCTCGGGTCATGTTCTCGCGATTTGTGAGTTCAAGCCCCACATCGGGCTCTGCGCTGACCGTGCAGAGCCTGCTTGGAATTCGCTCTCTCCCCCCTCTCTCTGCCCCTACCACACTTGCTTTCTCTCTCTCTCTCAAAATAAATAAACTTTAAAAAAAAAAAAAAAGGAAAGAAAGAAATTCCTCTGCCCAAGGCCACCGACCTCCCCACCATGACACCCACTTTGCAGTCCCTGCCTTACTTGACCTCTGGTGGACGCTTACCATAGCTGCCCTCGACTTCTGTGCAGCCCCAGCTCCTGAGTTTCCTGTGGCTTCCTGGGGACATCCTAATCCCCTTCACACGTTCCTGCAGCATCCACCCCTCCTTTATGCCACCACGCCCCCAAGGACTCACCTAGACTTCTTCCCTCTCCTCACTTTCCTCTTTCCCAGGCCTTCCTCCCTCCACACCCACAGGCCAGCCACCTGGAAGTCTTCTCTGGCTTTAGTGCTCAGCTCCCTAATTCACCTGCCCCAGACTCCTTGTCTCTACAGTCGCCACATTAGCCAGAATGGTTGTCCCACAGTGGTTCTCTGCCTCACCTGCATCAGAGTCACCTGGGGGACTTGTGCAATCCTGGCCTGCAGGGCCCCACCCCCAGGGTTTGAGATCCAGTAGGTCTAGCGAGGGACCCAAGAGTTTGGGTCTCTGGCAGGTACCCAGGTGATACTGACATGCCGGTCTGGGGACCACGTGGAAGGAACTACTGCCTTAAATCACTCATCTGATCGCGTTGGTCTCTTGTAAAACTCCTGGGTGCCTCGCCATTGCCCCCAAGGTAAATGCCAGCTCCTATCTTGGCACCGAAGGCCATCTGGTCACTCACCCTCTCTGCACTGCCGAGAACACCCTCACCGCCCTAGGCGTGCCTAGATGTCAGCGAACATTCTGTTATCAGTGGTTACCACTCACACTTAGCCTCCCCATCACATACAGGCTCACTGAGGATGAAATGTCGGGGATACCTCTCTATCCTTGCAGCCCAGCACAGGATTTAACACGGTGCTCAGGAAATTGTCGTTGAGGGGCGCCTGGGTGACTCAGTTGGTTAAGCGTCCGACTTCGGCTCAGGTCATGATCTCACGGTTCGTGAATTTGAGCCCCAGTCGGGCTCTGTGCTAACAGCTCAGATCCTGGATCCTGCTTCAGATTCTGTCTGCCTTTCTCTCTGCCCCTCTGCTGCTTGTGCTCTCTCTTTCTCTCAAATATAAATAAACATTAAAAAAAATTTTTTTTAAAGAACGTTGTTGAATGAATGAAGATAAATATTTTCAAGTTTTATTTTATTTTTATTATTTTACTTAAGTACAAAAGAAATTTTTACTTGGAGTCAAAATTTATAAAAGATTTTTTCTGGTTGCACCAAAGCGTAAATCCTGACAATCTGGCCTCCGCGCTGCCCCCTGGTGGTAGCCTCAGTCCCCGCAGGAAAACGAATACGCTGTTTAAGGCATTTCCGGGAACCGGGGCGTGACGACGTAGGTTCATTTGCATACCCAAGAGGCATTGCACACCGGGCAATTTCCGACTTAGAAATGACGAGATTTTCCTTTTGCGGTTGAATTCTTTTTCCCCAAGAATAAGGCCGCTCCCACAGAATTGTCTGGGAGAACGACGAAAATCACTGGCTCTTTCGAGCAGAGAATCACCATCACTGTATTCGGGGTAACAGTTACCCGAGGAATGTGTGCGGGCAGCCGGGGAGCATACTCTGGTTTCTCTTCAGATCGCATAAATCTTTCGCCTTTTACTAAAGATTTCCGTGGAGAGGAACAATTCTGAGTTTTTAACCAATTTTTTGAGGCCTTGCGCTTGCAAGGCTACTCATGGTGTTTAAAAATAGGCTAATTTGTTCTGTTTGCTTTTTCTCGTTACGCGTGCGCGTTTTGTTTGGGAAGTACAGCTGTAACTGCCCAGTTACGTGTTTCTGCCTTGTTTTGTTTTGTTTTTTCGTTATTTGTAACGTGCTTTTTTTGTATCCACCTGCTCTACGTTTCCGTCTTTTCTGACGCTCCCGGTGGGGCGGGGCGCTCACCTGCTTGAAAGAAGCTTCCGGTCTCGCGTGCGGGTCCACGCCGGGCCTGCCAGGGCAGCGCTCCGCTACGGAAATCTAGAATCTTCTCGCAAAGTTTCCTGGTCTGCCCGCCTCGGAACATTCACAGGCTGGAAACCACCAAACCCGGACTTGTTCTCTGTTTCCGCCCTCGCGCGCGGAGGCGGGCGCAGAAAGTTGCTGAACAAAGAACATCTGGTTAACCTGATCTGGCCCAGACTTCAGATAGCACTTTTTTTTTTTTTTTTTTTTTAAGATGACTCTTGGGCATCTCTGTGTAGTCACACACACCTTTCGAGGCAAGGCCCGGCACCTTTCTGACTGTAAGCTTTTTAAAAGAACCTTAAACAATTGAAGCAATATTGGCTGCGTTTTCTTTTCTTTCCCTTTTTAAGCTTATTTATTTTTTGAGAGCGAGCGTGCGTGCAGGCGAGGGGCAGAGAGAGAGAGAGAGAGAGAGAGAGAGAGAGAGTGGGAGGGAGGGAGGGAGAGCATCCCAAGCAGGCTCCGCGCTGTCATCGCGGAGCCCTACTCAGGGCTGGAACTCCTGAACCCTGAGATCATGCATGACCTGAGCCGAAACCAAGAATCGGTCGCTTAGCCCAGTGAGCCATGCAGGTGCCTGGCTGCTATTTCTAGGACATATTTAAAAGTATTGCTGTTGGGTTTGTTTTGTTTTGTTTTGTTTCCTGATGAGGTAGTTAAAACTAGAGCCGGATCATTTGTGGAAAATTGGAGTGAGAAAGACCTTTGATGACGGTCATAATGGATTTGATAAAACTCAAGAGGAGGTGAATCACCACTTAGCTTTGTGGTCCCGCCTAGGTGCAAGGTAGGCTGGGAAATGTAGTCTTTCCCCTGGGCAGCCATGAGCCCTGCTAATGTGAGACCCATGGAGGGAGAAAGTGAATAAATACTACGAAAGGAAACTAGCAGTGTGTGCACCCAGATCCCAAAGTTGCACCCCACCCATCCCAAAGTTCCTTCCTTGCGTTTCTCCACCTCCCAGCCTCCTCCCAGTGGCCAGCTCTCCCTTGCTTGTGACTGTGGGATAGCCACCTCCCAGGGTCCTTTTGATGTCCCTTTGTGTAGATGACCCCCACCCAGGCTCAGGGTGCCTGAGGCAATTGCCCTAAGTCCAGCCCTGCTCTGCTGGTACCACCATTTGTCACCAGGGAGACCCCTTGAACCCCAGACTCAGGATTGCCCCCCTGAACTCAGGAAACTCCTAGAACCTTCTGCCTGTCCATTTCATCTCTTAGAAACTCACAAATTGCTGAAACAAGAAAAGAAACATTTGAGAACCATACCCGTCCAGATGAATCAGAAAGTGCCGGACAGGGGTGCCTGGGCGGCTCAGTTGGTTAAGCATCCGACTACAGCTCAGGTTTGGGAGTTCGAGTTCCGCATCAGGCTCTCTGCTGTCAGCACAGAGCCTGCTTCGGCTCCTGTCCCCCTCGCTCTCTGCCCCTCTCCCGCTGGTTTTCTTTTTCTCTAAATAAATAAACCAAAAAAGTGCCTACTGGGTATCTCAGATTCATTATAATATTAAAATCCCCCTCTAAATATTCATCCCAAACCCTATGAAAAGGAGCCTGCTTACCCCTGTTTAGGGAGTTCACAGTTTTGGAAAGTATTCCTCGAGGTCTCCTTATTTGCACAAGGAAAGTGACCCTGTGAGGCAGGCAACTCCACTCAGTGTAGTCTGGGTCTACAGCTCTCCAAGGAGCGGGCCCACGTTGGTCCAGTGACAGGTTCAAGCCCTGAGAGAGTCATTTTCCTTTCTTTCTCCCCAGCAAACCTTTCCTCACTTGGCAGCTCGGGTCAGTCAGCATTAAATGCTGATGACCGGTGCTGTCCCTGGGCTCCGAGGACAGGGTTTCTATCAAAAGCAGGGCTTTTAAACATGTGTGTTGTTCACCTTGGGCAAGGAACCACCCAGTGTAATGAGCACCCAAGCACCCAGATTACAGTCTCCAAAGGCCGGTTCCTGGTCAACGGAAGCGGGCTCCTTGGAGAAACAGAGATTCCAGGCAGGAGCCAGGAAATATACGCCCTCGCAGAGGTTCCCAAAAGCCCAAGGTGATATCAATGGGCCATCAAGAAGATTAATACATTCAAAGGATCAAAGCATCTCAAATGTATTTAAATCTATGAGTTCATGAAAATACTAACACTCAACTGAGCTAACAGGTCACTGTGATGATTGATTTTTGTGTCAGAGAGCTGGTAAATTACTCTTTACACGTGTCTAGAAGGGTGTTTCTTTTCCTATATATATATATATTTTTTTTTTTTTTAACGTTTATTTATTTTTGAGAGACAGAGTGCGAGCGGGGGAGAAGCAGAGAGAGGGGGAGACACAGAATCCGAAGCAGGCTCCAGGCTCTGAGCTGGCAGCACAGAGCCCAACATGGGGCTCGAACCCACGAACTATGAGATCACGACCTGAGCTGAAATCTGATGCTTAACCAACTGAGCCACCCCGGCACCCCCTGGAAGGGTGTTTCTGGAAGAGGTTAGTGTTTGAATACACAGTCTGAGTAGATTGACCTTCCAAATGAGTGGGCCTCACCTAACCCATTGAGGGGGCCTGAATAGAACACAAGGGGAGAGGAAGGGCGGGTTTGCTCTTTTTGTCTTAGAGCTGGGACATCCATCTTCTGCCATTGGACATGGGCTCCTGGTCTTGGCCCTAATTTCCACTTACGCCACCGGCTTTCCTGGGTCTCCATCTGTAGGTGGCAGATCGTGGGACTTCCAGCCTCCATAATTCCGTGACCCGATTCCCATAATAAATCTCCTCTTACATCTATCTATTTATCTCCCATTTGGCCTACTTTGTGTATGCTAAACATGAGCCATCGTTTTAAAGGTTTTTTTAAAAGTTTATTTATTTTGAGAAAGAGAGCGTGTAAGCAGGGGAGGGGCTGAGAGAAAGGAGAGAGAGAGAGAATCCCAAGCAGGCTCCACACTGTCAGTGCAGAGCCCAATGCGGGGCTAGAACCGACGAACCGTGAGATCATGACCTGAGCCGAAGTCGGACACTTAACCGACTGAGCCATCCAGGCACCCCTAACTATATTTTTAAAACAAATTTGCGACTGGTAACCTGTGCTTCTTTATTAATAGACCAAATATTGGGATCTAGTAGCAAGTTTAATGACTACCATAATTTTAAAGGCACCATGAGGGGTGCCTGGGTGGCTCAGTCGGTTAAGCGTCCGACTCTTGGTTTCCGCTCAGGTCATGATCTCACGGCTCGTGGGTTCAAACCCTGCGTCGGGCTCAGCGCTGACAGTGCAGAGCCTGCTTGGGATTTCTCTGTCTCCCTCTCTCTCTGCCCCTCCTCAACTTGCACGGTCTCTGTCTCTCTCAAGATAAATAAATAAACTTAAACAAAATTCAGAGGTGCAACAACCATGAGCAATCACTTCAAGATCTCTGCAATGACTATAACGGGGTCATGAATGCGTTCATTGTCATCTGTGACAATGACGTAAGTGCCAAAGTTAACCATGGGAGGGAATGCTAAATTTCAGCCAGAGGTTGGTGAAAATGAAACCTATCCAGGTTGGCAGACCCTCTGAATTCTGCCTGCGGACCCGGGGTTAGGAGCTCTGACCTCCATTCTTTTGCCTCCAGCTACTCAGTGCAAACCATCCGCTGTGTGGGTAGAAAGTTTTGAACTTATCAAAGCACGTTCACACACAGTCCTCTATTTAAGTGGGACTTCCCGACCATCTCCTGAAGTTGGAAGGTGCTATTAGACCCATTTTACAGGTGGGAACCTGGAGTCTAAACGCTTACCTCACTTATGGGAGGTTGCGCGATGATAATGACCGAGCTGGAGATGGAATCAGGTCCCCCAACTCCCAGCCCGCTGCCGACTCTTTTACATCCAGCTCTCCCTTCCCCAGAAATGCTGCCTAATTACCTTGCGGCCAAGTTCTATTTTGAGAGAATCCACAGCCTTCCTCCTGGGCTCGCCCGCCTCTGTTTTGTCATATGTCGGGACACCCACAGAGCCGTCCCATGGACTCCTATGGCGCTTGGGCAACCAGGAGCGATGTGAGCAGAGTGGTAATTGCCCTGCCAATGGGAGGTTGTCAATCCTGCGAGGCGCTGGCGACCTCCCTTTGACCTTTGGCAAGGCATCCTCTTTCACTCTGTCTCAGTTTCTACTTCTGTAAAACAGGGTGATAAACTGTCCTCCCTTGGTTTCGGGGGAAGCCGTAAAGATTGGCTACAATTGTAACAGTAACGCGGGGAGAGGACGTGAGAGTCCATGGGAGGGAGCGTCACCTGTGATGCTGTCATTGCCATGAGTTAGGTCTGAGAGCCTACCCACCCTTGCCTTTAGAAGTCAAAGATCCGTGATGAGGGAGACACAGGCAAGAGAAATGTAGCTTAAATTAAATCTCCTTACAGCCTGCAGCTCGCGGATAGACACCTGAAACGTGCAGAACGTGACCTTGCTCAAGGAACTCATGGCTGCCTTACTTCCTTGATGTTTTAGTTTTATCAAAGACTAAAAGTAACCCTATCTCACCAGTAGCTAGCCCCTCGAGGTCCTTGAAAACCTTGCTTTCAAATTCCTCAGAGGGCGCCTGGGTGGCTCAGTCTGTTAAGCGTCCGACTTCAGCTCAGGTCGTGATCTCCCGGTTTGTGGGTTCGAGCCCCGTGTCGGGCTCTGTGCTGACAGCTCGGAGCCCGCTTCAGATTCTGTGTCTCATTCTCTCTGCCCCTCCCCCACTCGTGCTCTGTCTCTGTCTCTCAAAAATAAATGTAAAAAAAAATTAAAAAATTCCTTAGAGGCTTACACTATCTCCCTCCCTCCACAAACCTAAAAATATACAATCAGTCACTCCTCACAACCCCAGTGCAGCTCTTTCTGCCCACGGATCCTGTCCCTGTGCTTTAATAAAATCACCTTTTTACACCAAAGACGTCTCAAGAATTCCTTCTTAGCCGTTTTCTCAAGAACCCCATCACCATGGATCGATAAACCCCACCTCTCTTTACAGGATTCTACACTCTGGACAAACCGGAGTATTACTGTCCTCTTGCCTCCCGAAATGTCCCCACCCACGTCTGTATACTTACTCGTGCTCTGCCCACGACCTGGAAAGTCCTGTCCCATGCCTTAGCCTGGTGGACGCCCATCATCCCTCAGGTTCCAGCTTCCTCCAGGGAGCCACCCCTGATGCTCCAGCGGAGAGGTTCAGTGTGCCAGCCCCACGCTCCCGCTCTCTGATCGCAGTGTAATTGGCTTCTTATCTGTCTGTCTCGCCTTCATACTGTGCATCCCCTGAGGTCAGGGACTCTATCTGTGTGGTCCCCTCCCTTTTCCGGGGCTCAGTGCCTTGTGGTCTCTGAGCTTCACTTGCCTCATCTGCAAAATGGGAATGAAACTTCCCCTGCAGGGCACCCTGGGCCCAGGAGCTTTGCTGCCAAGCATCTATTTTTCCTCCTTCCTGATAAGAGTACCCCAAATTTCCTT